>NW_021680343.1:202310-297623 GCF_001412515.2 Diachasma alloeum | reverse complement strand
AAAAAAAACTTACCAGTATTAGTGAATTGTAGTAAATCCCCCGGCACGAATTCACCCCCCGAAGTAGATAATTCCATTTCCTAGAGGACTAAAAATACACCATCAACTCTCTCAATTCCACTCGGGGTTATCAATTTTCGTGCGTAATGGTACAAATGATAGCGAGTGCATGATGATCGCGTGTTGCTTAGCTTAACCATAGAAACGATCCAAAACTTTTACCAAAAAAATCAGCAGTAAAAATACCGAAGGGTGCAAATAAGAAAGCAAAGCAGCATGAGATATTCCATAGCATTTTCATTATTAATATTTTCATAATCGAAACGTCACAATACATTGTCTCGCGATTTTTCCTTGCAACAGAGTATCTCTGATAACAATCTCTATTTGGCTAAAGGAATGATACAGATATGCGTTGTCGCACCTCGCAATGCTCGTATCATCTCTCTATATATGATCCCCCCACTCTCACTGATTTTAAAAACATGTCAACGATGGAAATAATGCGAAATGCGACGATTTATCTCTCATCTATGTTAAGGAACAGCTTAATACTATCTGATATGTATTGATCGTTTTTTCTTCGAGAGTGCGTGTGGGTGTGTTTCTATATAAAATTCTTTGTGACCCAAATTTTAGCCCTGAGAAGCACCAACGAAATAATCATGATTGAGTTACAAAAATAAGTCGTCACCAAGCTTGAATGGGGGCAGAAATACTTCCAAAATAAAGGTCAACTGATTTGTGAATAAAAATGTGTGGAAATGTCGGAAAGAAAAGGCAGAAAAAAATATTGGTATCGAAAAATCAGAGTTCAGCGACCCACTGGGTATTCCCAAGCCTGATGATAGTGAAGATGCCAGTGATAACGCGATTAACGTGATCAACTCGTCAATGTTAATCTTCAAAATGCGAAAAATTAATTATTTCCGTCTGCAACCCAAATTCGATAATTTATATTCAAACTTCATGACACAAAATTGATACAAGTGTCCATTACGTCACGTCGTATTGTTTCAACCATTAATACTTCTTAATACTTAATCATTAATTGGAAAACAATAAAATGTTTTCACGGCTAAAGAACAGTTTTGAGATTGGTACAATTCGTTTGGATTTTTTCATTTTCAAGTATTTTTTGTGCCTCGCGAGGGTAAAAGGCTGGATGATACATTACCCTCTTTACAATCTCAACGAAATGAACATAGTCTCGGGACAAAACACATTGTCATTGATGAATTATCAGTAGGTAATAGGCTTAGGTCTAGGCTCTAATCATACAATATTTATAATATATTCTCTTATATAATTTTACGGTTGTTTTTCTTTTCAATGAAGAACATCTAGGCAAATTCAACGGAAAACAATTATTCTGCTTCGGAGTTCTCGCAAATTCAATAGTTATTTACAAATTTGCATTATGTATTCATCATCTCGCTGTGAAAACTCGGGGGGATTTAAATTCAACAGTTAAAAATACAAGTTTCTCGAGATGGAGATATTTAATTCAGAGAGTCGATGGGGAAATGGGGACTCACGACGAGTTTAAAATCATTGGAGTTGGCTTTTTAACGGATGGCTTAACTTCGTTAGATTCGTTACTGTGGACTGATATATCAATGATTTTTTTCATCAAATTATTTTTAAACTTGTCTGTGGCAACTGAATGATACACGGATGCAGTGATATGATACGCGTACTGCCAGATAAATGAACGATATTATGAACCTCGAGATGGTCAAGCGATTCATCTTTTTTCTTTCGTTTTTTGTTCATTCACCACTTAATTAAAAAAACGTCCAGCTGTTTATTTTATTCCCTCATTCTCCTCCTCGGGAAAGAAAATACTCTTCAATCCAGAATATAAAGTTTCTTAATATTAGAATAAATGACTATTCTCAGTCATATTCTTAATTCAAGAGTACTTCGCTTCATGTATTATCTCTTCGTTCCTTCTTTCTCGATAATGACTAGACAAATTAAACTGCAGATGAGCAGTTTTGTTATGAATCGTAGTCGTGCTGATGAAATGGATTCGTACTCCCTACCAATCACCTCACTGACTGATATCTTAATCAATTTTTCTTCAAATTATTTTTAAACTCATCTATGGCAACTGATTGATACACGGATGAGGTGATATGATACGCGTACTGCCAGATAAATGAACGATATTATGAACCTCGAGATGGTCAAGCGATTCATCTTTTTCCTTTCGTTCTTTGTTCATTCGCCACTTAATTAAAAAAACGTCCAGCTATTTATTTTATTCCCTCATTCTCCTTCTCGGGAAAGAAAATACTCTTCAATCCAGAATATAAAGTTTCTTAATATTAGAATAAATGACTATTCTCAGTCATATTCTTAATTCAAGAGTACTTCGCTTCATGTATTATCTCTTCGTTCCTTCTTTCTCAATAATGACTAGACAAATTAAACTGCAGATGAGCAGTTTTGTTACCAATCGTAGTCATGCTGATGAAATGGATTGGTGCAAGGCTGCTGGGCATGAAGATGAGTTACCACTGGTGGTGGTTTCAGGTCGTACTCCCTACCGACCACTTCACTGTAAGTCTGGAATGAAAAAATCATGAATTATCCTGCGAATTTCCTCGTTATAATTCCTCCGAACTTCGTAAAATTCAATGCAGCACCCAATAACTCTCATTTGTGACATAAAATTTATGGGATCAAGGTAGAGGACGGAGTCTACCTCGTTCGAAGTTCGAAGCATTTTTTGAGCCTTTCTGTTTTCAATCTTTCTCGCAAAAGTGGATTCTCATTTTTATTTTTTATTTTTCGGTTGATTCAAAGGTTTGGTTCGAGTCATTTCGTTCATATGCGTTCGAATTTTCGAGCTTTATTGTACCTGGAAGCTCCTACGAATGAATTCGTCCTCTCCTTTACCGCTCATACCATAATTGTAACCGCCTCCGGTGCCACCACCACCGCCACCGCTCAAGAACGGATTATTCGGATTTCCTCCTGCAAATATTCATTAACAAAATGTTAATAAGTGGATAGTGGAATTTTCCTAAATTGAGACAAACTATTGTTCCTGATAAATTAGCAATATGTTCCGGAATTTATCAAACTCGAATTATTCACGTGCACTTCGTAAATATGTGAATCAAGTGACAGTTCCA
This sequence comes from Diachasma alloeum, assembly GCF_001412515.2. NCBI lineage: Eukaryota > Metazoa > Arthropoda > Insecta > Hymenoptera > Braconidae > Diachasma > Diachasma alloeum. The sequence goes on along the minus strand of NW_021680343.1, from coordinate 294,477 downwards.
TTGAAATTTCAACGAATTTCGTCACTGAAAATTCACATTTTGATCAAAAATTCAATGACAACTGAATTTTAGTTCAGTAATGCCATGAAAATTGATAGAAATATCAGAAAAATTCCGGTAAATATAGTTTTGAATTTTCAGGGAAATTTAAAATTGCAAAATGATTCCCCCTTAATCCAATTCACTGGCCAACAAATTTAATAAAGTTCAGTTGAATTTTTTCATTTCTAAATCACGTAGTAGACCTTTTATTCAAACTTGAACTTGATTCACGTTTTTATCCACATCGAATGAATAATTTTTTGAACACAAAGAAAAGCTCGTTTGAAGAATTCCAGTCGAAGACTTTTTTTAATTATAAGTGAAATCATTGTCTGAACCACGAAAATAAAAAAATTACAAAAATGTAATAATCGTTCATTCGAATCAAATAAGAATGGATGAATTATTTGTTTCACATCATTGGAACATTTGCATTGAAATGAATCCATGGTATACTAATTTCCAATAAAAATATTGTTGGAATGAATATAAAAGTTGAAAGAAAAAAAAATAAGAAGTTAAGAATGACGAGTGTATTCACCTCCATTGCCTCCAGGAACGTTGAGATTTCCCCCAGTAGTCTGATAAGTAGCTCCATAACTAGGCTCTTGTGCAAGCTCGTGAAGCCTACTTGAACTTAATGCCCGTGGGATAGCATTACTCGGTACACCGTGTGGCGCGAGATGAGTTGCCTCAGCCACTTGATGAGGATCCTCAGTCTGCGGTAAATCCGCAACGAATCCAGTATCTTTTCTGTAGAAATTTATGAAGATAAAGGCTGCTAAAACGACTGCGCAGAGGAGGCCATATCCACGGAACGTTGCAGTACTTCCTGGAAATATAAAATCAATGATTACCATGAATGCAAATTAGGCGCAACACCAATATTCACGGCTGGGTTAATATTTTTTCAATCGATAATTCTGTTACTGCAGAAATGAATTCCTTTCGTACATGGATAGAAACTGGCAGAAGTTGTTTAACAATTCCATTCAGAGAACAATTCTTGCTGAAAGTTTTTCTGCAGATTAAAGTTTTTTTAACTTCAACTGAATTTAATGTTAGCTTTTTTCTAATTATGAGAGCAGCGGGTTGTAGCTTTTGTTTTTCTGTTTGGTTTTATCATGTTCAGTTTATCAGAATAATAAAGAAACCCCTGTTGTGGGGGTTTCTTTATTACTCTCTGGAAAGATAAAATCGATAATTCTGTTGCTTGCAGCGGGAATCGGACGAAGTCATGTAACAATTTCAGTCAGAGGAAAATTTTTGTTTAGAATTTCGCTCAAAAGTTATCTTCAACTTCAACTAAAGTTAAAATTAATTTTTACTTTTTTCGGTTTAAGAGAACAATTCATTGCAATTCTTGTATTTTTATGTGTTTTTTTCACGTTCAGTTTGTCAGAATAATAAAGAAACCCCTTATGAGGGGTTTCTTTATTGGTCTACTTTATTACTTTCCGGAAAGATAAAATCAATAATTCTGTTGCTTGCAGCGATCAATTCGGACGAAGTCATGTAACATTTCCATTGAGAGGAAAATTTTTGTTCAGAGTTATCCCTCAAAAATTATTTTGAACTTCAACTAAAGTTAAAATTAATTTTAACTTTTTTCGGTTTATAAGAATAACCCATTATAATTCTTATGTTTCGTCTTTGTCTTTTGTTCTTGTCATGTTCAATTTATCAGAAGAATAAAGAAACCCCTGATGAGGGCTTTCTCCCACGAAGTTTTTACGTACAAAGATCTCCAGAAAATTTTCCAAATTAGGTGCAATACCCATATTCATGGCTGGATTAACATTTTTTTAAATTAATAATTCTGTTGCCTCCCGCAATTAATTTCCCTCGCCGTTGACTCAAAATCATCTATCAAAGATTTATGTGCACGAAAGATGAATTGACCCGTATTGTTTCACTAGATTAATAATGAATGAATGAATGAATGAATGAGGAATGGCTTCATCAATGTGAGGACTCACCGTAGCTCGCAACGAACATTCCCCCAATAACCGCCCCACATCCCCTCCCGAGACCGTGATGAAGCCCCTGGAGAACCCCTTGAGCACTTGATCGAAGCTGTGGAGGTGTGTTATGAGCGATGTAACTGCAGCATGCAGCCCAGACAGCGGCATGGGTGATCCCCTGGATGAATTCGAATGGCAGTACCCACCACGGATTCTTCAGGTATGAAATATAGAGGAAGCGAAGAATATTGCCGCCCAGACCCAAGCAGAGAACCTGAAGAATAAACCCATTCTCTCAAACATTCCTACAATTGTTAAAATATCTAGGGGCGGTAAGATGAGGTGATTCAGGCGGCATCATTAATCATTTTCAGTGGTTAATAACTCGAGATTGACAATGAGGAATTCAATTTTCTCTTGTTCCATTTTGAGGATTTTTCTTTAAGCTTTAAAATGCAATTTTTCATTTTTTCAATTTTCCGGATAAAATTTTTCGCGAACAAAATCTTCCGTTGGGGAAAATACACCCAAAAAGAATTAATGTTTTGCAAAATTGAAATGAATTTGTTTTCTGAGGACGAAAAATTGAACCATTGAATTGAATTGAAAAATTGAGTCAAGTTGAATTGATTGAATTTGAAAAAATCCATCTCGATTTACTATTTTTTCAATTTATTTCTCTTTCCATTGTTATATAGTTCGGTTTGTTGGTCATTAGTTTGTATTGTCAGTTGCTTTTCCACTGATTTTCTATATTCTCCATCAGTTAATTGATGTATTATTCAAGGGTTAAGATGAGCCTGAAGAATAAATCCTCCATTCTCTCAAACATTCCAAAAAGTGTTAATTATCTAGGGGCGTCATCATTAATCATTTTTCACGATCAATAACTCGAGATTGACCGAGTGGAATTCAATTTTCTCTTGTTTCATTTTGAGAATTTTTCTTTAAATGACACTTTTTTATTTTTTCAATATTCCGGACGAAATTCTTCCCGAAAAAAATCTTCCGTTGCGGAAAATTCACCCGAAAAAAATTAACATTTTGCAAAATTGAAATGAATTTTTTTTCTAAGTCGGGCTTGAGGAATTGAACTATTGAATTTAATCGAAAAATTCCGTCAAATTCAATTGATTGAATTTGAAAAAAATCAATCTCGATTTCCTATGGCTTGATATCGTTATGATTTGTTTGTCGCGTCAGTTGTTTTTCCACTAATTTTTATGTATTTTCTATCTGTTAATTGATCTGCTATTCAAGAGTAAAGGCGAGTGTAATTTTGTCTTTGTTCTTCATAGTTTTTTGTGAAATAAAGTGGAGTCCCATTTACTTCATTTTATGAAATAAAGTGAAGTCCCATTTATTTCATTTTATGAAATAAAATGAAGTCCCATTTATTTCATTTCATGAAATAAAATGAAGTCGCATTTATTTCCTTTTATGAAATAATAAAGTGAAATCCCAATTTTTGGATGTGGAGGAACTTGGTGTCAGGAGGAATTCCTTGGAGGAGAAATTTCCTTTAGTCCATCCATTCTTATTTCTCTCCTTATTTTCTCATTTACCTTCACATGACCAAATTCTCCAATGAGCCTGAAGCTGAAGAAATACGCGAATATCTCAGAGATATGATTGATCACAGAAGCAACTCCAAACAACGTTGGCGAGCCCCCGTAATCCTGGAGATGCCAGAAGAGAAAAGTAAAGATGAGTCCTATGCCGAAGCCCATGAACCAAGCGACAAAGAGGAACGAGGCACACTTGAGGTCCTTGAATTGCTTGAGGACCGTCACCCACTCGGGTATCTCCCTCGTTGTCTGGGCAAACATCTTCGTCTGGAAGAATTCATCAAGATTACGGATTTGAGATTATCGAGAATTCAGACGATAAAAACGTAATCGCGTCTTCATGAATTATTTAGTTCTCCACTTGATTGGCGCTTACTTTGCCCTCGGGGGGTGGAGCTACGGGGGGTGCTGCAGACGAGTCCTGCAAGCCTGGGAGATTCAACTGCTGAGATAATTCAGACTGCAGTTGCTCTTCTCTTGTTGGCTCCGCTGGGGGCTTCACAACCTCCTGGAAATTGAATAAAAAAATGAACGTTTTTTTTTTCCGGAGAATTAATTCTTTGAAGTTTTGTTCATTCTAGTCAAACACATGAAATAAATAACTCAATCGTTGAAAATCCTCTGTTCATGCGAATGAAAATTAAATTTATGCGTGAATAAGAGCTTAATCACTTGATTGATGAAGCTAAAATCGATTGATTTAAAATAATGAAGAATAATGAACTACAATGACACAAGAAAATAATAAAAAAAGACAAAGTTGAAATAAAAAATTTCATTTCGGCTCCAAAAACATTTTCTCACCGGTTGCGGAGCTATAAATTCATATTTAAAATTGATCTGGGTAGCGGTGATCAAAGCTGCCCCCATCAGAACGCTGAAGATAGCGAAACAGATTGTGTAATTCTTCTCCCTCGGATCGGGTGTGCAGGGATGATCGGGAAAAGACGTGCTGTGATCGAGGGCAATTCCAACGAAGAACATGGCCAGGCCCCAGCCCAGGCTCCCGAACATTCTCTGGTGTCCGTACCTGTCGGCATCCTCGCCGAGAAGCGTGATAACTGCTGAATCGGCTAGGGTTATCGCCGGAGCAGAGAAGAATTCTCCCACGATCACGAGGAGAAGCAGGAGAAAAAAGGTCTTTTGAATGTCCTGGAAGCAAGCGCATCATCAGTTAAGAGAGTCCATTCTGGGGAAAACTTTGCCCCGACAATGATTTCCCGGACGAAAATTTCCCCTGAAAACAATTTTTATCGCTTCGGCGTAAAGTGAGATTTTAATTCCACGTTTCACACATTGTCATGAAAAATAAGGCTCGACACTCGTGGGAAAAGTGGGCTTTGACGCTTGGGAGGGGAGCGCTGATCTCAGGCGAGTGACTACATCAAATTCAATTCAACAATTTCAATTGTGTCAGAAACAGAATAAAATCAGAACATCTCAATATCAGTTCCGTTTATTTATTGAGGGTATTCAAGTACTTTGGCAATTTTTTCCAGTAAAATGCGTTTTTACGTTTGTCATCGAACATCAGAGCTTTCATTTGAGCCCCATTTCACCCCAATTTTCCGGACTGATTTTGAATCTCGATATTGAAACGTGAGAAAATATTTTTAAAATCTGAAAAAAATAGAAAGTCAACTTTTGGGGGAAGACTGAAGAAATAATGAAAAAATTGCAGTTTTCAAAGAAAAATTAATTTTCAAAAAAAAATTTTCTGTAAAAAAAATATAAAACAACAAATTATAAAATAACAAATAAAACTAAAAAAATTAACATTACATTAAAAATTAAGCAATAATATTATAAAAAAACAAATTTATTCATATTCAGAATTTTACCAGAAATCGTATTAAAGCCTAAAAAAATAAGATTTCCGAAAGTTTAAATAATTATTTATTCATAATTTAATTATTCCTTATAAAATAAATAATTAAAATTAATTAATAGTATTAATTATTCAATTATTGATTTATAAACAACGAACATAAAAAAAAAAGATAATTTCATGCAAAATATAATTTGAATAACGCTAAATGTTCATGATATTTTGAAATTTTTCACACGTAATTTAATTGACAAATTTGATTCTTGGGTATCCTTAATTTTAGAAGTGTTTCAGACAATGAAGAATTCAGTCAATCTGATGTGATTCAATTTTTCAAATCAATTTCATTCCTCAACCCTCCCCCCCCCTAAATGAGATCAATTTCCTTGAATTTTTTTTTAATTAAAATTTCCTTGCATTTTATCAGACATTGCATTTTTTCGAGTTTTCTTCCCGGAATTCTTCGGGGAATTTATTCGGGAAAATTTTCTCCCCAAAATTTTGAAGAAGGGAAATTTTGCCCGGGGTCAAGCGTCCGCGCACGTCCCACTACCAAGCGAGCGGTTTTATTATCCTCAGGAGAATAAAGATATAGAACTCACTCCGAGTCGATAAACAATAGTGCTAAAAGCCGGTTTGACCCAGTCACTGTTCTCCTTGGGATCGTAATTCCTGGCGTTCTTCACAGACACTGGACTCTTGCCCTGATTCTGATACACGAACTTCATGCTCCTCCTCTTTCTGATGAGGGGCACGTCGACCTCTTCGACATCGGCGTCGTCCTCGAATTCCTCTATTTCAATGTCGTCTTGTTCTTCTGCAGACATGAGTCGACGTCCCATGGCATCGACTTCGGTGATATCTTGGTTTCCTTGGTTTGTGAAGAGCTCGTCGTGGAGGTCGACTGAGCGCTTGGCCAGTACTTTCGCACGAGGGGCCTTTGAATGCGATTTTGTTCTCGTGTGCGCTTTCTTGGGGGGTTTTGTCTCGTCGAGAGGTTCATTCTGATTGACAAAAATATAAAATTGACATTGGAGTGTTGAAATTCTTTGACTGAAATTTCTGGTACATTTTTTTGGAATTTCAAGGAACTTTGCGCGCAATTATTCCAGAGGAAATGAGTAAAAATAAGAAAAAACCAAGTGAATTCTTCAATTCCCAATTATTTGAAAATTCTGCGTAATTTGGTACTGAATGTTTATGTTTTGATTAAAACTTTAAGGAAGTCGAATTATTCTCGTCTTTCTGTTGAGTAATAATTTGAAATTGCGTTGAATTTTCAGTGCAAATTTAAATTTCATGATTTTTCTTCTCTAAATCGGATTTAAAGATATCCAAGTACTTGAGCTACTTTTTCACTAGTGAAATGCTTTTCTGCTTTTCCAGTCAAACATTGCTTTCATTTGAACCCCACAATGATTTTTCTATTTAAACTTTGCAGATCTGCCTCTGAATCTTGATACTGAACCATTAAAAAATATTTTAAAAATCTTAGACAAAACTAGAAAGTTTACTTTTTGCGGAAGATTGATGAAGTCATTTAAAAATTGCAATTTTTGAAAATTACAAGCATTTACCACAAGCAATTGATAAACAATAAATTCTCCACCATAAAAATCATTTGTTCAGAATCGTAACAAATTTATTCATATTCAGAATTTTACAGAAATCGATTTCAACCATTTCAGTTATTTATTTATAAACAACAAATGTTTTAAAAAAATCACTAATTTAATGACGCTGAGTATTCATGATTTTTTTCAAATCTTTCTCACTCAATTTACCCAACAAATTTGATGAGAAATTGACATATTTAAATTATACTTGGGTATCTTTAATGTCGCCCCCCTAAAGCCGACCAATCCCCCCCCCCTCATTATGTCAACGCATTCCTTGCACAAGACCCAAAAAAGTCCCCTTTATTGAACTCACTTTAAGAAACCTCTTGTACTCCAAAACATCAGCGGGCCGATTAGCCTTGGCGATAGTTCCAAAGTCAATGGTCTTAGCCGCAGGATCAACCATTTCAATTATTTATTTACAAACAACAAATGTTTAAAAAAAATCACTAATTTAATGACGCTGAGTATTCATGATTTTTTTCAAATCTTTCTCACTCAATTTACCCAACAAATTTGATGAGAAATTGACATATTTCAATTATACTTGGATATCCTTAATGTCGCCCCCCTAAAGCCGACCAATCCCCCCCCCCATTATGTCAACGCATTCCTCGCACAAGACCCAAGAAAGTCCCCTTTATTGAACTCACTTTAAGAAACCTCTTGTACTCCAAAACATCAGCGGGCCGATTAGCCTTGGCGATAGTTCCAAAGTCAATGGTCTTAGCCGCAGGATCATCCTCACCCCCCTCAGGCACAAACTGCTTATACTTAAGGTCGGTGGTATCCGCCTGCCTCCGGACCCTATTGCTCTCCAGCCGCTGCTTCATCCTGCGACTCGACACTTCATTCCCCATTAAATCGTACGAGTTTCTCCCGCGGTCCTCGTCGGCATAATCGGTGTCCCTCCTCAGCCTCCCGAAGACAACGTTGGCCGCCACCTCCAGATCCTCGTCGTCGCTCTCCTGGGGCTGGTAGAAATCGTCAAGGTCCACGTATCGCTTGCTCCGAGTGCCGGTTTTGGGAACTGCCAGCCACTCGCTGTTGTTGCTCCACTCCATGCAGGTGGTGGGTGGGGGCTGTGCAAAGCCAATGGGAAGGGTGAAGATTATCCAGCAGGAGAGCGACGCCAGGAGAATGATCTTGCCCTTCTGCCATCTGAAAATTTTCGACGGTCCTCTGGTCGGGCCCAAAGAACATGTTCTCTACTTCTACTCGATACTCTACATCTATTTGTCTGCGTGCATAGCGCGAAGCTTCATGGGAAGAAATAAATTCCTCAAACATGGGTTCATAGGGAAGATAACTTACGTGACAAAACGTAACTCTGAAGGAAAACACTCTGCATTGTTCTATTGAGATATTTTCTACAGATATTCGTAGTCTCAAATTTTTGTTTGATTTTTTTTATGAAAAAAGAAGAGAGATGGTGTACGAATAAATGAGGAAATTCGTGTTGGGGTTTTCCGATAGAGCAAATCTCAATAAAACAGTAGTATAGAAAGATGAAATTCTACTGAATTTTTCTATCATAGTACACTGAGAAAACAAGTTTTTTGATGAGTTCGGCTTTACTTTTATAGAGAAACTCACGGCTTGAAAATTGGTAATGAGGAAATATCTTACACTGAGAAAGATGAAACTTTTGTCGAGGAATCTTGAACTTGTCCCAACGTCGAGGATAATTTTTTTATGGGAAGAAAGGGATTTCTCAAGTTTCATTAAGTCTAGTTGAATCAATTTTTAGTTCAAGTCGTTTAAGTCGCTTTAAGTCTAAAATCCAAATTTTTTTAATGCAAAAATCACTTGAGTTGGTTTGAGAAGTCGCTTTCTTGTTGTGAATAAATAAAATCTCTTGATGAAAGGTTTCTTTTCTCAGTGTATATTTCGATACAAGTGCGTAAAAGTGTTTTTGACCCGTGGGAGAAAGAACACTTTCCCCACGAGTGTCAAACCCTATTTTTCATGAGGATCATTTTTTTATGACAAGAAAGGGATTTCGCAAGTCTCATCAAGTCTAGTTGAATCAATTTTACTTAACACTTTAAAACTTATAATAAAAAAAATTATTAAAAAATTGTTAAAAATCAATTTTAAACACTTTTTCACTTTACGGACTATTTTTGATGAAAAATAGTTTCAATTGGACGTTTTCTCTTAAAAAGCGCGCAGAAAAACGGCGGAATTCTTAACTAAAATTTCCCAAAAACTAATAAAATGTTCAATAGAAATTCAATAGAATGTCCCACCAAATTCGTTAGGGTTTTCCATGAATTTTTTGCGTGCGTGACTTTTTCTAAAACTTTCTCCTTCGTGCAGAGTGCATGTGCCGAATGCAAATCAGCTAGCTTTTCTACTCATTACGGTCTCAATATTTTTTTTGCCGGCCAAATGGATATTATTTTTTGCCATGACGGCCGCAGGCGGGGATTCACGGCCGCGCATCAGGCCGGGATTCCGTGAAGTGCTGCCTTACGGCCGGAATGACAAAAAGTCATTCTTATCATTCTTTCAACGCATTCAGCATTGATCAAACGGTCAAGACCTTTTTTTCAAAGCAGAGCGATTCACATTTCCTGTTATGTTACGCCTTAGAATAATCTATTTCACTCGATAAAGTGCATCAATCGCATTTCTCTATATGATACGTTTCAAATGATCGATTTTTCTCCTCAGTTACTGCATTTTTTTATAACTCCCTCAGCACTGATTTTACTGAAACGATAAAGACCTCGATCTCCTGCCGAAACTATCAGCATTCGGCTTTATAATTCATCTAAAAATAATCGATTTCTCTCCTAAAATAGCGCTAGAGCGCATTAAATTCGTGAAACATGAACCGTTTTTTTCAATAGAAATATTCAGAGGAAAATATTCTCCAGGAAAAATCAATACAATTCGACTTTTCTGTTCAACTTATTCAGATTTTTCCCATAGAAATCCCTCGGCTAAAATTCTCCAATTTTTCTCGTTTGACTGTTTCAATAAAAAGACAAGAAAAATTGAGTGAATAGAATTTGAAAAAATCATACCGACGAATTCGTACAGAGACAGTCTCAATAAATAAAGTACTATGAACAGATCAAATTCAACAGATTCTCTCTACAGAATATTTTCAATTGGAAATTTCTCATTAAAAAATCTCAATAAATCTGCGTCATTCCCGCAATACAACGGCCCAGAAACGAAGTGCAACACAAATCCGGTGCATTCGAACAGCCTCCACCAGTGACAACCAACTAAAATTATCATCTCAATTTGTCAACCCAAAAATTCCTCTCCATGTTAGTCGGAAAATCGATTTCTTCCCAGAAAAAAAGCAGCATTCCAAGTGGGCACTCACCTGTCAGCCAAGGAGCCCCAGAAGGGTGCGCTGAGGAATTCAACGAAGGGCCTTAACCCAATAAGAAGCCCACATTGTCCAGCATTCATGCCCATCTGCTTGAAGTACACCCCCATGAGTGGAAATAACGATCCAAAAGCCGAGTAGAAGAAGAAGTAGAATGTCTTCACAGTGAGTAACTCCTGATCAACAGTGCCAAAAAGATACTCAAGAATATCGCTCTTGCCTCGTATCTTGTGGGTGGCCTCCTTGGGTTGTCCGTAGATCGTTGGATCCACTTCGCCCTCAGCCAGGGGATCGACCTTGGGCCGTACACCAGGTGGATTAGGGAGATTTCTTCCTCCACCCTGAGCGCCCGATGCATCGGCACCGTAGTCGTAATCCTCGTGTCCATAATTTTGCATTATTACGTATTCGAATTCACTTCACTTTTAATTTTTTCCCCCAACTCCAATCACTCAGAATTTCAAAAAAAATCCTCGATTTTTTTCCACTTTTTTTTCCCTCTCGAGGGAGACACAAGAATTTTAACAAAAAAATAGCACCTTCACACTATTCTTACGACCTCGTACCTCCAAGCAATCCCTTTAGCTTGTTGTGTCAAATCGATGACCGAGCGTGCACCTTCTCTTCTACTTTTCACGTATGAAATCGATAGACGCTTCACTGCGCCGACTCCAAACTCTATACCCCATTTCCTTTTCACCCTCCGGAGGGCGGTGGGGGTTGACGAGTGCTCGACCTCTTCCACTGTTGTCACTACGAATACCTCTAGCCATTAACCAATGATTGAGGGATGGAGGAGGACAGGGGAGGACATTGTCGAGGCACAAGTCTGATCATTTCCTGGGGGGTTTTGTTTTCCTGAATTCAGGAAACGGATGCGTTGGGGAAATTGTCACTGTTTCCAGGCGAATGATATTGACGGGCTTTCGTACTCGGGGGTTTCTTAATTGAGTTATTGTGGGGGGTTTCATTTTGTCAAGATTATTTTATCAATTTTTGGATTCAAGTGTTTACGATTTTTTAGTGATTGTTATGGTGCAGCTGCACTGTTGAAAATTTTCTACGTGTTCAAGTTGCAGGGGAATCTCAGAAAATTTTGTCGTTGAACAATCAAATGTTCCGGTGATTTTCTGTTCAAATGATCCGGAAATCAATGAAATAGTTTGTTTTTTAGTTCAATTATTCCGTGAAAATTCAGAAAAATTCAGGGAAAAATTGAAAATTCATGGCATTTTGATTCTGAATATTCAATCAAGTTGCGACATTTCCATCTCACTCCCACTCCCACTTAAAACTCATGAATTTCCGTCAATTCTACTTAAAATGCGAAATTTCATAACCATTTTTCCCCTAAATGCGATTCAATGTCACTCTCTGAGATTTACTATAATATCTTCCATGAAATTTCAAAAGATTTGTAACAGCTTATGCTTTCTATCATGAGTTTTTTCATGTTGATGTATTCTTGTTGATCAAAATTATTCATTTTCCGAAGAGTTTTGTTGTCCTGAATTTTGGGGAAATTGTCACTATTTCCAGGCGAATGATATTAACGAACTTTCGTACTCGAGTGATTTATTCATTCAGGTATTATGTGGACTTTTATTTTTCCAAGATTACTTCATCAATTTTTAGATCAATTTTTTTACAATTATTCATTGTATCAATATTTCTCTTTTTTTGTTCTGTATTGATACACTTTTGTTGATTTTTTCATTCGTGCCTGAATAATTTTAAATGATGAAAGATTCAAATAAAAATTTCATCACTCAGAAATGAAATCATTCGACCGAGACAGAAAACGACTTTATGAGTTCATTAATAACTTCAAAAATTTTATTAAAATGATAATTATCATGTGAAAAATTGAGTTAGCTAACACCCTCCCCCCTTTCCCAAAAATCAACAGCGCAGACCCCACAGTAGGATAATCATTATCATCCACCATCTACAGCGGGAGTTTGCATTTCCACATTTTCTTCTCGCCGTTCTCTCGGCGCCTGTCGCGCGCTGTCGCACGTTTGACGTCATCAGCAATTCACACTTCCATTGACCCCGATTGAGATTACAATGTACTCTCGAATAATAGGTGGACAATAGTATTATCGGTGATTGTTATTTTCCAATGGCTGTGATTCCCGAAGGTCGATATTTTCATTTCACATTTCACACTGTTGGATAATGCGATATCAACAATTTCAATTAGCAATTTAACGCGATGAAATATTCCATGATTTAACGATTAGAAACATAGAATATTAGCCAGAGGTCTCACCTTTTTTGTCAACACTGGGATCAGTGAGGTCATTCCAATTGCTAATGATCGATATAACAGTTAACGATAAAATTGTTGAGATCAAACTCGGGTGACCTTGAATTTTTCCACTAATTAGAATTTTTCATAGTTTATCTGCTCTTCCTGTTCATGTGTCTGGCATTGACAATGTGGTGCTAATCGTCACGTAGACATTCAGCTGTTGATATTTTTAATTCTATAGAAATACGAGGTGCAGTTATAGTCGTATTTATTGGATTAATGTAGATTTACAATTCTAATCTGAAATACCCTCAGTGTTACGAGGCACCGTTCCGAAACAATAGCAAAATTTTCCTATTGTCCCTTTGGCCTGCTGTCTCTTATGACAATGTCACAAGAGACAACAGGGGGATGGTCTTAGTTTCTTCACAGCCGTTGTTTCCATTAATAATAATAGCTTCTCAGGAAACATTTAATTCGTCGAGATATGACTTTATTGCAAAATGAGAAAAGGAAAAATAACATCATTCTAATAATTGTTATTATTGTTATTGTTATTTTTCTTATTGTTATTGTTATTGTCAATGATTCTTGGGGTAATGCAGGGAATTCCCCGACGAATTTATTGAACATGAATTGAAATGTGGATGAATTTTCTGTTTATTTCGCTTCGATTGGCTAAAGATGATTCCCACATAGATTAATACAATTTCTAATGCTGCAAACTAAACTCATTTGATTGTTCATTTGATTGGATATTTTCCTAAATTCCCACTAGAATTATCAAGTGACTTAAGAAAATTAAATTGTGTTAAATGGGAAATTTAAGAATAGGTACATTCTCCTGTTCATTTGACCCCAAAAATTACAATCGGAATGGAACAATTGATTCATTGCATCAATCCAGGACACTTGCCGCAATTGTAATCTGAAATACACCGGAAGTTACGGGACAACCTTCAGAAACAATAGCAAAATTTCTGACAATGTACAAGAGACAACAGGGGGATGGTCTTAATTTCCTCGCAGCTATTGTTCCCATTAACAATAATAGCTTCTCAGGAAACATTTAATTCGTCGAGATATGGTTTCATTTCAAAATAACAAAAGATAAAATAACATTATTCTAATAATTGTTATCGTCGTTGAGCAGGAACAAAATATGAACGAAATTTTCGTTTCCCAAATAAACCAATAAAATTTCTAATACAGTAAAACGTATTCATTTGATTCTCCAATAGTTTTTACATAAATAAAATTATTTTCATAGAGTCCTAGGGCGGATATTCGAAGAACACCTCAATTTCCATTAAAATCATAAAATGACATAAAAAAATTACGTTGAGTTGAATAGGGAATTTAAGAACAGGTCCATTTTCCTTTGCATTTGCCCACAAATAACATCAATAACAACAACAACAATAATAATATTAATAATAATAATAATAATTGTTCTCGCCAGTGACACTCGACGAATTTCCCATTTATTTCAATCTTAACACAGATTTACTGAATTACTCAATAGTTAACAAATTCATAGGGATTAACATCATCCTCAAAAATCATCACACAACATCAAAAAAATAATTACATTGAGTTGAATGGAAAATGCAAAAATCGGGTGCATTCCCCTTTGCATTTGGCCCACAAAAATATAATCGGAATGCAGCAGCTGATTCAACAAGTGATTCATCCGATCTGAAATTTGCTGCAACCAGAAGGGATCCGAGAACAATTGTGTTATCATTTCATCACCCCAGTGTTTACAAACAATAGCCCTCCCCAAACAATAGCGATATAAATACAATCACTCGAGCAGCACGAGCCGAGTTCGTGGCTGAATCCAGTAAAATGGAAATGGAAAAGTGGTGGATGTGACTGGATGATCGGGAGAAGGTGATACGAACTAGCCAGTTTTTGTTCGGTTAATAAATATCTTTATTGGCTCACGATGACATGACGATTGATCGACATGAATAGTGTATCGCTTAGGAAGTAGGGTCTTAGGTACATTGGAGTGCTCCTTGGTGGTGGATTGTTCAGTTCTTGAAAATAACTTGCGGCAGGACATCCATACGAGATTGCTGGGGGAAGACTGTGGCAGAGGCTGATGTTGAGGATGGGGCTGGCTTCGGTGGCCCCTGGAACATGCAGGTTTTTGAGGTCTTCAGGAGGCGACCGTTGTTGGCCGTTCGCCAGTAGACTGTCCTCACTGCCTGCTTGCCGGCTACGTAACTCACTGCTCCACCAATCAGCATCTGTAAGTTCATTTATTTCTTTATTTATTTATTCAGTTATTCATTAATTCATTTATTCATTTATTTATTCATTTTAATTTGTAAAATTATTCATAAAGATATATATCCGAGGGACCGATTTCTCCAGTCAAAATTTCCAGAAAACTCGACTAGATTCGGAATCCTAATTTTTTTTTTTTCAATGTAACGATCGTTTTGATTTTTTAAAGAAGATATTTTTAAAAACCAGGATTTAACAACGGCACAATAAAATATCCAGCACTTTGCGTTGAAAAATTTTGACTCAAATTTCTGCTGCACTTCTGGGGCATTTCGAGGGATTTCGTCATTGAGAGTTCACAATTTCATGAAAAAGGCAAAGGAAACTGTAATTTTTCCGGCATTTATTCCCCGTAAATTAATAGAAATCCAAAAAATTCCCGTAAATGCATTCTTAAATTTAACGATTTTCTCTCCAAATGAAGGGTAATGTCCCTCTCCTAAGAACCACAACAAATCTGCCCACGAAATGACAATTTTTTCCTAAAATTAATCTTCAAATGATGTCGATTTTGCCTCTTACCTTGATTAGATTTGTTGTATACTGTTAAAGCGTTGACTAGAGAATTGAATAACTTCAAATAATTCGAAGTTATACCAGCTTTTGCAGAATAGCAACGATTAAATGAACTCTAGTAGTATCAAGAGAGCCCGCGATTCGTCATTCGCGGTTGCTATTCGTTGTGAAGAGCTGAGTAGAACTGATCATCTCAGACCCGGCCATTCCGATTTATACGAGTGCTGTCCCATCGCAAGCAATAATTGGGGGGACGAGGGGAGACAGTGATAAGAAATTTCTGACCACGTTCTTGAGTGTATGACTGCGTCATGCTGTTGCCTGCTGATTGCTTGGTTCGCGGGATTTCGAGGAGGCATGCTAGATCCGCGCTATCTCACCGGGAAATTATTGTCCGAATGACTGGAGCACGTGCTCCCAGGTGGAATAAAGAAATATCTCAGGGATATGAAACGAAAAATTGGATCAATTGCCAGTGATGAGATAGCGTTTTGATACTGAAGAATTGATTTCAAGGCTCATTCCTCATGATTTATCGGGGGTAATGACGAATTATCATTGGACTAAACTTATCAATCCGACGAGATTGAGGAGTCGGTGGGGTGATTCCTCTTGACACCGGTTTTCACGATAAAACATAGAGACAAAGTGTAGGAGTCGACGGGGTGTAAAGGTTTGTTGATGATTTAGTTTGTGATATTTGTAATCAATTGATCAATCCTGCGTCAGATTATTTTCCCCTGGACTCTGATTATTGCGCACTAGATCGATCACTAGATCAATTTGCAAATCCCAATTCGCTTCATGATTAGTTCGGTTGCTTGGGCTAGACGAAATTTTACTTGCGGTGTTTTAATTACTACATTTTGTGTTGAAAGAATTTGATTACATTTTTAATAAATGTTGCAATTGAGGTAAACTTTAATGTATTGTCTCAATGCACATCTCAACAAATAATGATCTGTAATGAATACAGCTATTGTGTTAATTAATAACTTAATGAGCAGCTCGATAAATTAATAGCACTCAATGATTGATGATAGCAAATGCAAAATTCAACAAATTCTATTCAATTTCCAAACATTTTAATTTTTCCAATAAATAATGCAACATAATAAATGCAATTGTTTCTTCAATTAATGAATGGATGAACAGCTCGATTAATTGAAAACACTATAGTTTGATGAACAAAATATAGCGTAAATACTCAGTAGAAAACAATGAAAAGATTGACTTTTTTCTTTTGGAAAGGATAATATTTGATGGTTTAGCATTTTATAATTTGATGCATTGAGGGGTATAAAGGTTTGTTGACGATTTAGTTTGTGATGTTTGTAATCAATTGATCAGTTCTGCGTCAGAGTATTTTCCCCTGAACTCTGATTATTGCGCAATAGATCGATTATTACGTGTGACGATTAGTTCAGTTGTTTAGACTAGACGAAATTTCAGCTTGCAACCGAGATGAGTTCCACATCTCAATGAATAATAAAACCCAATGCATACAACTATTGCGTTAATTAATAACTTGATGAAGAGTTTGATCAATAAACAACACTCAATGATTTGATGATAAAAAACAAACTTCAAAAATTTAGTGAAGAATAATTAATAATTCCGTTTCATTCATCACCAGTCGATTTGGATTTTTGTAATATAGAGAGATTATCATCATTTATTGAGAAAGTCAGCATTTCTAGAGTATTATTTTGAAATACTTCGTCCCTTCAATTCTTCCATTAAATTTAAATTGATGAATTGAGCAATTCCGCAACGCGCAATTGTCCAGGTTTCAAGATATTCGAAGATGGGTTTTCTGCACGGAGAGAAATATTCAGCAAAAATTACGGAACAATTCACGTAATCCACAATGGGGAATCGTTTTCCGCCAATTTTTATAGGAATGGAAGAGAAGAAATCTGGAATGTTCAGTGAATTCTCAGGTTCATCACCGAACAAAGTACGAAATTGATACGTAATTTCCCCCGAAGAAGTAAAATCTTACAGAAACTTCCCGACTTATTATGCCTCAAAAAAAAAAAATTCTTGAACGTTCAACAATTTTTATGGAGCTGGTGACTTATTTCTACGTTCCGTTCCGTAAAATTTCTCAATAGTTGGGGAAAAATTACGGAACGACTTGTTGTTGTCCCCACAGCGGTGCGTATCAGACGGTTAATTTTTACAGAACAAACCGTAGAATTTACGTGGCGATTCGTACAATTTCAGTTCCGACTCACACTTTTTATTGAATTTTACTTCGCTCGCAGATTACGTTTCGAAACGTAATTCTTACGTTTTTTTTCTGGAAATTTTTATTGAATTTTTCTCTCGGTGTGATGG
The DNA here is from genome assembly GCF_001412515.2 of Diachasma alloeum. Lineage (NCBI taxonomy): Eukaryota > Metazoa > Arthropoda > Insecta > Hymenoptera > Braconidae > Diachasma > Diachasma alloeum. The sequence continues at coordinate 276,690 of NW_021680343.1, read as the reverse complement.
CATTACTCATAGATGGTCTACTTGTTTAAATGACGCTAGCTGAAAAAGCATTGCGCGTGAGTTGAAATGTTATTAACGGAAATTCTCTAGTAATTCTCTAGTTCTAGAAAATCTCTTTATCAATAAATTCGCTTGAATTTATTGATAAAGAGATATCATGAGAATCATCTCGTCGAGTCTCCGTAGATCCCCCTCTCGTAAACAATGATGCAGTGATTGCATTATCAATTAGTCTAGAAGCTTCAATGACGTTCAGACTGATTTTCACTAGTTGATTGACGTATGCGCATCGTATAATTCGAGAAAATACTATTGTTTGCTAGTGTACCTTGTACCCCCGTTATGTCACTTCCTGAAACGTCAAGGGATCATCTTTCATCATCAGCGCCACGTTCTGCGCAAAATATTTTGTGTTTTGATGTACCTGTTGTGGAAAATATTTCCCTCGTACAAACATGAATCGCAGACACAGAAAATATCTGAAAATAAATACCTGAAATTTTTCAGACAAAAAATATCTACCGTCATTTTCAGACACTTTTGAAGATTCAGACGTTTTTTTACCATCTGACAATCTTAAATTCAGACAGCTATCAGACACCTGGTTTTTGTAGTCAGATAAGTCTACTTAAACCGTTTTGCCACTTCGCTACTGAATTGTTTCGTCACTGTGGCAAAAAGTCCTATTTTTCCCTGCGCGTGCACTCATTCATGAGTACCATCTGATCACACATCGGTACAACTCGCTCCGATAATTACGTCATATCAATTTTATCAGGTCATGCGGAGTGAGAATGCTTCGAGTGGGCCTGATGTACATTTTCAGGATAGTAGACAGTTCTCAAGAGGGTTCATGATTTTAATCACTTTAATCTCATGGCCATTCTCCCGTCTTTCCCCGGACGTATGAGAATTCGCTGAGGGCATGGTTCGACTACTTTATCAGTTTGGATAACAAACATTACTACAAAATGAAGAGAGCCGGAGGCGTGAGCCTACAAAAGCCTGAATAGCATTGTATTCCAGGGAAAAAACGTGATTGAAGACTAGGTTTCCACGTAAGCCAAGCAACAAAACGATCTTAGTCGTTTAGTGCCTGAAAACAGGAAAGTTTTTCGAATCCTTCCCTGGAAACAATCTCATCTGATAAGGAAGGCGAATTTAATCTCTAAGATTTTATTTCGTGCTTCGGTCTCACGATATAAATACCTGCTTTTACCAATCTGATCAGCTGGCCAAACATTGCTGTTCAGAATCCTGGGAAATGTTTGGATCACTGGCGCCACTGAGTCTGCTACGATATCACCGCTTTGTTATCTTCCCCCGTCGGAGCAGAATGAGAAAAAAGCTAATAATTCCATGAGGCATCATTTCTTGGCGGATTCCCAGGATATTCTGTCGTCTGGAAAGTTTTGAGTCTTGAATTGTCTCTCGATTGTTATGAGCGGCTTAAAGCGGTTTTGATTATTTTTATTTATTTGCACGGATGATGCAATTTCTTTGAACAGTTGAGATTTGTATTTTCTCAAGGTTTTTTTGTATCTGATGGAAATGTTGGATTCTGAAGAAATTTCGTCATTTACGCAGTTTCGGTCGAGAGTCAATTTTCGTAATATCGTTTATAAAGTGATGATGCAATTTCTTTCCATAAATTGAGATTTATGTTCTTCAAGTGTTTATGTTTCATTTTTTCGTATTTTTTCAGAATAAAGTAAGCAAAAAATATAAATAATTCTGTGAGAACTGCTATCTTGACTGATCCCCAAGAAAGTTCGTCGTCTGGAAAGTTTTGAGTCATGAGTTAATTTCTTCCTGATTTCGTTCTTTTTGTCAGCGAATGGAAATTCAGGAAATTTAAATTAATTACAATCCTGGATTAAAGCAACAATCTTCTTATCTGCACCAAAGAAACACTTCTTAATTCATTATTATTCTTTCTCCTAGACCAAAATGAGAACTATGAAGCGTAAATAACTCCATCAGGCATGTTGTCTTGAATGACAAGCCATTGGATCTCGATTGTTATGAGTGAAATGAATCTGGCTTTGTTAAACGAGTTGAGATTTATATTCTTCAAGTATTTATTTTTCATAATTTCCTAGAAAAGAGTAAGTAGAAAGTCCAAATAATTTCAAGAGGTGTGGATTCTTGGCTGGTCCCCAAGAAATTTCGTAGTTTTGAGTCATCAGTACATTTCTTCCTGATTTCGCTTATTTAGTCTGAAGTGAGAATGCAATTTTTGCTAACAAATTGAGATAAATGTTTAAACAGTGTCTTTTTCTGAGCCAATGGAAATTCAGGAGTCGACTTCCTTGTAATCCTGGATAAGAGCAGCAATGTCCTCCCTAGCTTCCTCGAAGACGCTTTCCTCCATTCCCTCCCCAACATAATGATGAACAAAAGCTCTCTTCGCAAACATGAGGTTATACTTTTTGACTAATCTCTCCCAAGCTTGGCGAATAGCCGTGCTGTTGCATAACATTACGACAGACTTATCAGACGCGGCCAAATCGCCACCGGGTACCGTCGTCGGTGGTTGATAATTAAGTCCAATCTGTAATTATCGTTTCAATTGTGATTAAACGCAATTTCCGGGTGTTGGAGCCTTTCTGGGAATGGAGTTTCATTTACCTTGAAACCTGTTGGACTCCAGTCGACGAATCTAATGGATTTTTTTCCCTTGAGTGAATTGATTGCGCTGTTGACGTCGTTTGTACTCACATTTCCGCGGTAGAGCAAACAACAGCTCATATAAGTACCTTTTCTCGGATCGCATTTAACCATCTGGAAAGTTCATTTGAAGCGGACGCTTTTATTTATTGCACAAAAGTTAATCCCGTTAATCCAATCAGTTAAATTTTGTTTGGTTCGAAAATTGGTTTGGTTTGAAAATTCGAAGAGAATATTCGCATCGAAAAATCGAAATCTATTGCCGTTTGACTATCAAATATCTCATAGAATCAGCGCAAAAAAATGGAATTTTAACGAGAATTCCCTAACATTTTAATCGAATCCCAATAGAATTTCTAGAGAATTCCAATAGAATTTTCTAGCGAATTCTGAGGAGCTACTCACTCCTGAAATCACGGCGCCACTCTGGCATAAAATTATTCCGAGTAGCCCCTTGGCGAATTCGCTAAGTTTTTCTGTTGAATTTTCTCACACGTGTTTGTGTGAATCCTATAAGAATAATTGAGCAATTTGACTCCTATCGAACTGTTTCGACTTTATCTATTTGAATTGTAGATTCATTTCATTAGGACAATAATCGGAATTGATGGACAACCTGATTGGCAGGTTCGAAGCACTCGCTGGTGATTTGTGAAGTTGTGACGTTTGAGTTGATCGCTTGTCTGACGGTTGTGATGGGGGAATATGTTATCAGAGGAAAATGAATTCTCGGGTATGGGACTAGATTTGTCTGGAACTCCTCGAGACCAACATTCGGCGATCCTTCGAATCTCAGGGAAGCTGTTACTGCCGACACAACTTGCGCCTGCAGGCGATTCAGATTCGTGTATGTTGGGGAATCAACATCCAAGTTTCTGGGATAAATCATAAATGATTATGACGGGAAAATCGCGGGCCCTATCGATTTTGCCCCGTATAACCACGAAACACTTCATTTTTTCCTGTTTTTACCTTCAAAATGATCCTTACGCCGTAATTTTCATCCAACTTTAGCTCTTTTTTAAATGATCGTTACAGTCCAAAGAGTAAAGTCAAGCATCCGTTTTACGTTATTCGCAATAGATCATGAATAAATGAATTTTGAATTTCATAAAATTTTTCGCGTCTCTAGAGTAGGACTAAAAATTCATTGTTTTTATGAATTAAAAAAATGGCAGGTTGAAGCGAAAAGGCGGGTTCAAAAGAAAATTTATTTATCAAATTTATTTATTTATTAAAATTTATTTATTTATGAACTTGCTTAACTTTATTGTTCGGAGTGTAACGAACTTTAAGAAAAAAAAGCTGAAATCGTGTAAAACCTACGACACAAGGAGCATTTTGAAGGTAAAAACAGCAAAAAATTGAGTCTTTCGGGGCAAAATCGATCAGCTCGGTGATTTTCCCTAGTTACTCCCATATTCCGTTACGTTTACAAACTGTTGAGTGGGTCCCAAGGCCCAGTGGAGACTTTTTGATCAGTTGAATTTCAAATTAATTCACAAACATTCTCATCTCATTGACGACACGTAGCTCGCGTCCTGGAGAGTGTCTTACCTAGAGCAAATATCGTAAAGCGCCTCGTTATCAACGACAAAGCAACAGTCCTCGTAATCAAGTGTCCCGTGGGTGGTCAGTACTGCGTTGTAGGGTTCAACGACTGCTGTGGAAATGTTGGGAGCTGGGTAAACAGCGAAATCAAGTTTGGACCGTTTACCGTAGTCAGATGTTAAGTGCTCAAGCATTAGAGTGGTAAATCCACTTCCAGTACCACCGCCAAAGGATCTAATTGTGATAATTGGGTAGAGAAAATGATTTTTGATTTTCAGGAAAATGTCACTGATGTCCAGGGACATTTCACTGATTTCCAGGAATCTGTCGCCAATTATATTTGGGTAGACTCCTAAAAACTGGAGATGAGTCCCGGAAAATCGGTGACAATATTTTTAATGTTAATGAATATGTCACTGTAAATTGGAGACAAAATCACTGACATAATCTTTGAATTTCATAACAACGAATCCCTAATAATTGGGTGTAAATTCTCAAGAATTGGGGATAAGTCCCTGAAAATCTGTAAAATGTCTGATCTGAATTGTCTGAATGTTCTGCCTCTGTCTTAATCTGGCGACCAAGAAATCCTGGAAATATTTTTGAATGCACCTTTTTAAAAAATTGAATTGATTTTGTTTTCTCTTCAAATTTCCGCAATAACTGTTACTTAAATATAATATATTCAAACATTCGGGTTCTGAAATTGTTCATATTCCCGTTCTTAAATCGATATTTCTACTGTTTATTAATAATTAATTTCATGGAGATTGGCGTAAGAAACACTAGATGAATTGATTTGAAACCTGAAAACAATGAATCCATTCAATCTGGAGCAAGCCTCGCAGACTTTTCGAATCCTATCCAACACGAGCTCCACCATCTCCTGGCCGATTGTGTAATATCCCCTCGCGAAATTATTCGCAGCGTCTTCCTTACCAGTTATTAGTGATGACGGATCGAAGAGATATCGATACGCGCCCGTTCGTATTTCATCGATTACCGTTGGCTCCAGGTCCGTTATTACAGTCCGTGGGCAGAATTTTCCGGACTGAAATAAAGGTGGAATGTTTCATGACGCTCCACTTCATCAGGGTCAAGTTACATCTACGGGTCCGATTAATTAATGGGGTGAAGGATAAATGGAGATACAGCGGCGATCATGTCTAATTGATTAACTCAAACAGTAATTTTCTCCGGCAAATAATTTCTTCTCACTTCTCAAAATATAAACGAATGTTTATTTAATCGAAATGAAGACTTAATAAAATCCAAATAAAATCATTTGGTTGAACGGCGAGGAGAACAAATTTATTAATTCTTCTATTATTTATAAATAATAGAAGAATTTTAAATAAAAAATCTATTTAATGCTTTGACGGGTTCGATTAATGAATGAGGGGTTGAAAAATAAATAGCGAAGCAGTGACGATCATTTCTATTTGATTAACTCAAATGGTAATTTTCTCCGGCAAATAATTTTTCTCAAAATATAAACGAATGTTTATTTAATCGAAATCAAGACTTAGTAAAATCCAAAGGAAATCACTTGTTTGGACGGCGAAGGGAATTGATTATCATGTCATAATCCTTTATTTGGGGAGAAGGAATGACTTATTTCATCATTGAAACGAATAGATTTTCAAATTTAGAAAAATTATTTGACTCAAGTGCGTCACTTCTTCGGGATTAATTCCCTCATTTTTTTCTTTGTGTAATTTACATTGAAATAGTTTCACGGATGATGAACATTACTTGTGTCGGGGTGAAGAATGCTTGATACGAGCTGTCGTCAGTCTCATAATTCCCGAGCATGCATCCATCACTCGTGATTCCATGCTCCAGACAGAAAAGCTCCCAACAGGCATTAGCCACTTGGACCCCAGCTTGCCCGATGAAAATCGTTACCACCTGGCCCTCGTTCATATTCTCCCAGACTTCGCTAATGCAACAGACTGTTTTCTCCAGAAAGTACGGAATTAGTGCAGAATCACTCCTTAGGAAAATTCACTTGTGGATTTTTAGTGAAAAATCATCGAAATGAAGACATTCTTTCCAATTTCTTTGAATGCATTTTGTTAAATTTAGAAGTTGAAATGTACTGGCACATCTGATCCTCGTTCATATTCTCCGAGACTTCACTAATGTGAGAGACTCTTTTCTCCAAATCATACCGAATTAATGCAGAATCACTCCTTAGGAAAATTCACTTCTGGATTTTTAGTGAAAGATCATTGAAATGAAGACATTTTCTCCGATTTCTGTGAATGCATTTTGTTAAATTTAGAAGTTGAAATGTACTGGCACATCTGATCCTCATTCATATTCTCCGACACTTGACTAATGTGAGAGACTCTTTTGTCCAAATCATACCGAATTAATGCAGAATCACTCTTTAGGAAAATTCACTTCTGGATTTTGAGTGAAAAATCATTGAAATCAAGACATTTTCTCCGATTTCTTTGAATACATTTTGTTAAATCTAGAGGTTGGAATATACTGGTACAACTGAACCTCGATCATATTCTCTGAGACTTGACTAATGCAACAGACTGTTTTCTCCAGAAAATGGGGAATCAATGCAGGATCACTCCTCAGGAAAAATCACTTGTGGATTTTTAGTAAAAAATCATTCAAATCGAGACATTCTTTCCAATTTTAAAACAAAATTTTCTGACTTTCCAATTTTTTTTTTAATTTTTCTGAAACTGTCGCCATGATTAACGGCGTCAATTGTCTTCCCGACAGGTTGCACTCGAGAAGGAATCTGCTGATTATTTCATGCCACAGGGGGCATACGTTAACTCCGCCACAATGTTTTCTTGGCAGAATAATTAAGAACACATGATGATGATTAACGCTTACACTGAGAAAAAAAATGCTTTCGCCAAGGATATTTACTACCTACAAGAAAATTTATACATGTCTTATACAAATATTTATGTACATTTACTTGTGGCAAGTAAATATACTTGGCAAAAGCAATTTTTTTTCTCAGTGTGATGTCTAATACACGCCATGTTTTACAATAAAATGAATTTTACAGAAGATTTCCCAATGGTTCGCTGGTAATCTTTCTGAATTGAAATAATCTTCTATAAGAAAATTGGTGAAACGTTTTCTGTCACCGATCTATTTCACCAAGTCATGTCATGTTCATGGAATAAGAATTCTAATCGTAGCTCAGCGTAGATTATTTTATATTATCTTATTCAATTTTTCAAAAATATATATTTACATAATTTTTTTTTTGATAATATGTCTTTTTTTTTTATTTTCTCAATTCTCAATTTCAAAAAACATTACTTACATGAAAATAAAAATATAAAAAGAATTGGTTTCAATTTTTTCATATAAAAAAGTATATAGAATATATAATATGTCTACAATATATAGTATATATACAATATATACTAATATATTAAAAAAAAATCAATTTTTAAATGAAAAAAAATTAATAAAAGAATTCTGGACATATATTTATTTGGGTTTCGGATTTGGCGCGGAACTGTGCATATATATTCCAATAACAATAACATATCATTGACGAAACTTAGTTAAACTGAAATCCATGGCTCGAGGATGCGCGCGGATATTTCTAGTTTCCTTTGTACATTTTCAAGTGGTACATATTGGAATTGTGCGGGCAGTTCATCTTGTGACACATTAGTGAAAATGCAGGCGGTTAAAACCGTATTTTCTCATGTCCTCCAGCATTTCCAAAATTGATTATGAGTACTGGACGGTACTCAGGGGTAGAATGGACCCTTCAACCCCTTTTAACAGTGACTTTATTTATCATTCATTCATATTTTTGATGGATTAATCAAAATAAGAAATTGACATTTCACATGAACATTTTTGGAGTAATTTTTAAGAAGATGAGGTTCGATTTAGGGATGAAAAAATCGAACAATTCCAAATTTTTCTGATCATTTTCTCTCTCAGAAAATCGAGAATTCAAATGGGCATCTTCATTCGCCGTGAATATTAACAATTAACATCTGTAATAAATTATTGTCGATAAACAATAATGGAATATTCATCATCGACAGCTGAGAAAGACCATCTCTTCTGTCCGCACGGTCGATTAACTGGAATCCGCTGCAACTAATGGCCAATAAGTCAGAACTCGCAACCTGTCGGTAACATTTTTGCATAAAAATAGTATTTTTCCGGCCTGTTGCGATGGGGTTTTTTACTCGTGTGGCGTTGGCCTCCGAGCCGTAGGCGAGGGCTGGCCAACCACACGAGAAACAAACCCCATCGCAACAGCCTAGGAATAATATTTTTCTGTAGTGATTTTCAAGTTTTCGAGTTTGGGAAGTATGTAATACCAATTCCCAAACGAGAAATCGTGAGAAGCAGTACAGAAAACCCTATTTTGTGAAATTGTCGGGCGCTTCATTTCCCGAAACGAATTTCCGCGATCGAATCCCCACCCAAATGGCAACTGCATCTCTCTGAAATATGCGCTGATGCAATGCCACATCCGCAGCACGCGACGACTAGATGCGCATACCTCTCCAACCGGTTGATTATTTCTACAAGTGCACCATCCTCCAATTTTCCAATTTAGAGACCCATGAGTCATCGCCCCAACAACGAAATAATTCTTGTCTTGTTTAGAAGTCGACCGAACGTTCGAAAACATTTATGATCTTTTTATTATCAGTTCGTTCATAATTTTTTGTGCTTGAATCTGTGTTTGAATATTTGCAATTAAACATCAGAACTTCTGTTTGGCTGTTTAATTCTATTATGAAGTGTTTTAAAAATCTGTGGAAATAAGTAAAAAAAGAAATAATTGAAATTTTAAAATTCCTCAAAACTACAATTTCTAGAAATGATGAATTATAGGCGATTGAAATTTTTTATGTCATATGATATTTAAAACAAAAAATACGTATTCAACATTTCAAATACCATCTTTATCCCCTGCTTTATTCATTGAAGAAATTCGCTGAAACAATCCAATTTCCATAATTTATTCATAGGATGAATAAACCATTGGAGATAATAATTGAATAAAAATTGGAGATGGTCATTCTCCAATTTTTCAATTTATAGACCCGTGAATCATCGCCCCAACAATGAAATAATTCTTATCTTGTTTAGAAGTCGACGGACATTCGAAAATATTTATCAAGTTTTTATTATCAGTTCGGTCATAATTTTTTGTGCTTGAATTTGTGTTTGAATATTCGCAAATAAACATCAGAACTTCTATTTGACTTTTTAATTCTATTATGAAGTGTTTTAAAAATCTGCGGAAACAACTATAAAATCAAACAATTGAAATATTAGAATTCTTCGAAACTACAATTTCATTAAAAAATACTTCACGATTTTTTTCGTTTTGACGACTAGTGGAAAAATGATGAATTATAGGCGATTGAAATTTTTTATTTTAAACACCATTTTATTCCCTCTTTTACTCAATGAAGAGATTCCCTGAAATAACCCAATTTCCATAATTTATTCATAAGATCATTTATTCAGGATTCAGAAATTTTTAAAAAAGCACCATTCTTGATTTTCTCCCATTCAATTCTCATACGATTTAATTTCCAAATTTCATAATAGAAATTCACCGAATCCGTAACGAACTTAATTCATCAACTCCTCTGCTTTTGCGTGTATTCCAGTGGCAGTAGATTGTTTCACTAGCAAATGCCCGACCATTATCACTCCTATGCGTGCATTGCGTCACAGAGAGTGCCTGTGCAGCAATTGCGAGTGATTTCACCGCCCATCGACTCTCAATTTCCTCCAGTTGAGAGCAGAGACTCATAAAAAAAAACTATAGCATTTCACTCTCATATAATTTGCATAATATCCCCCGCTGATTTTTTTTCTCGCGTTCAGAGCGGAAAAAAGAAGCGAATGGTCAAGTGAAGAGTGAAGATAATTTATATTCATCCAAGCGGTTTCTACCAGTTCTGAGGTCATGCGATCGCGAGCAGAGAGTGCACGCGATCAAATTAATTAATTTCCTCTTATCCCAGTCCAATTGACCTGATCTCGCGGAAGCACTAGAAATTGATGCCGCAGCCTCAATATCCCATTCGATGCGTCAATATTATTTAAAGATGTCTAAGTACTTTGGCTTTTTTTCCCCAATAAAATGCTTTTGTACTTTTGTAGTCGAACGTCAGAGCTTTCATTTGATCCCCATTTGACCCGGTTTCCGGACGTTTTACAATGATTTTATTATTTCGACTTCACGGAGAAAAATGTTCAGTAAAAATTACGGAACTCACAGTTCGCTCACCGATTACGGAATCGACTCAGAAAAATTAAGTGACGGTATCGTAATTTTTGACAGGAGATTCAGCTAAAAATGACGGAAAAATTCTGTGATTTTAGGTAAAAATTACGTCACAGTTCCGTAAAATTTCCCACCGGAATTACGGAAAAGATACGTTATTTTTATTGATTATTTCTCTCCGTGTGTGCAGGTCTGAATTTCAATCTCGATATTGCACCGTTGGAAAATATTTTAAAAATCTATAAAACAAATTGGAGCGTTTACTTTTGGCGGAAGAGTGATGAATTAATAAAAAAATTACAATTTTCGAGAATTACGACCATTTCGATAAATAATTCATAAACAATCAATTTTCGACAATAAAACTCATGTGTTCGGAATCATAACAGATTTAATCATATTCAAAATTTTATTGTAAAAATGTAATTTTAATGACGATGGATATGCATGACTTTTTCAAATTTTATTCACACAATTTAATTGACAAATTTGATGATTGAAAATGATTGAGTCTATAGTGTTGTCTTTACCAAACTGTAAGGAATACTTGGATATTCTTAAACATGAAAATTCATGAAAGTGGTTTTATGCGAGGCATCGGATGCTCTGACAAACATCGGTAGGCGGTTTCGAAATATAGTGGCAATGACATACCGCATGGAGCGTCAAAACTACTCACAAACATGACGCGGAAATTCGATCCGTTCAGCATCGAATAACAATTCGTATACGACAACGGGAAAATTTTCCACTTCTCGGTTACATCCACACTGGATACTTTCTTGGTTATTCATTTATCGAAGATTCCGGGAATGAATAGAGCGTGCGGCAGTGGGAAATTAAAGCTCGAATGGGGGAAATGGTCAATGCTCGGGTCAAAGGAACGTGGGGGGAAGCATTTTCGAGTGACGCATATTGTAATTGATTTAGAAAGTTTTCGGCTGGAGAGTGACGAATGTGGAAACCGTTGAATTGATGGTATTTTACGAGGACTGGTAGAAAGGATTAGTTATTGTTAACGAATGGATTGGGTCGGAGACGAGGGTCTATTCGGTCTCACCAAATGTTCATTCGTTGATAGTTAACAAATGCACAGTTGAGGAGCCTTGTTTGACTCGATTTTCACTTTTCAAGTGAACCATTCGTTGACTATTAACGAATATTCATTTGGTCATACTCAACTCTACCGTTCGTTAAGGGGAAACGGGGAACCCCTGCGTTTATATGAATCTTCACGGAGAGAAATATTCAATAAAAATTACGTATCTTTCCCGTAATTCCGGAGCGAAATGTGGTTGTAGAAAATTTTACGGAACTGTCACGGAATTTTTCCAGAGCGTTCCGTAATTTTTATCTGAATCTCTTGTGAAAAATTTCGATATCGTCACTTAAATTTGTGTTTTCTCCTGCAATTATTATTTTTTATTCATTAAACTACTTCATTGACTCAACAATGTGATAATCGAGTCGATAAAGTAATTTCATAGATAGAAATTAATGATTGTAGAAGAAAACACAATTCTAAGATTTCATGTAGACAAAGGGGTTCCGTCTCCCCTTAATAGGTAACGACTCTCGTTTGGAATAAATGAATCAGTCTATCAGTGTGTTGTTGATGTGAGAATATTAGCATCAATAAGAGAATTTGGGAAAAACTTCTTCACTTCTTTGAAATTTTAGGGAATTGGATAGTTGGAAATTCACAATTTGATGATAAATCGACGGAAATTGTGAATTTTGGGTCAATTATTCAACGAAAATTAATACAATCAATCAATTTAATCAATTTAATGCTTGAATTTTCAAGAGAACGATAATTCAACCTCATGTGACGCTGAACATTCATGTAAAATGGGGAATTAGCGACAGAATTTGTCGTCCTGTCGCTAAAAAATTTGGAGTTCATTAGATTTTTAATGAAATTTGAAATTTCATTATTTTTTCCGTCTAAATCAAATTCAATATCTCTCCTGAAAATTGCTACCAAGCTCTCCATAAAATTTCAATTTTTTTCTAAAAGTATGTTCTATTCTTGAACCGAGAAATTTCATTCTCCATTACAATTCCTGTACGTAGAAATCCAGGAATTGACATATTTCTAGATAAAAAAATATTCGTATGCATAAACGATTGAAATTCAGAAAATAATCCTGAATACAATCCATGCATCCGAATTATAATAATAACGCAACTGTTGGCAGAACCTGAATGACCTGAATAGAAATTCCGCCTTGCGTCAATTTTTACAATTTCATTCACCCAATAAACAATTCCAAGAACACAGAATTGACAATATCCCTTCTTCAACAAAAAAATCTGTTCTGAATTCCAGAAACAACCGGACTTTGAAAATAAAAAATAGAACTCTGTTTTATGTATCAAATTTAGCTTCAAATACACCCCAAAAATCTCGAAACACCCAATGTAAAAAATAATCCCCAATTCCCTTCTCATGCACCCGAATTACGCGACCCGGCGAATAATGCGAATGCAGGTAGAGCGCCAATGACCCGAATAAAAATTCCGGCTCGTCCGAATTTCGACAAATTTATTGACCCACCAAGCAGCTCCAAGAACGCGGAAGTTGACCAATAAATTCATTTTTTAAAATAAACATCATCTCCCTGACGATGCACCTCGGTTCTCGCCGTAAAAACCAGTGTTGCACCCAACATATGGGAGCGCCAGTGGTGGGGGGGCCAGCGGCAAGGAGTGGGGACGAAGGGTTCTCGCCCCCACGAGTCCGCACACAGCTGATCGGCCGTTCCGTGATCCTCAGTGCGCCACAGCTCCGTTTGCTGGGCACCACGCGCGCAAGAAACATTCTTTTTTTTATCATCTCTCACATTCGTTAAAAAAGAAAAGAAAACCCCAGCACCAACACAACGAGGTTTTTCTCCGGTGGAAGTGACGCGTTGAACTGGACTTTGTCACATCGTAACAAAGGAAAAATCGTTCTAAATACTTGTTCTTGCGCAGTGAAGGCTCCAATTGAATTTCGGAGCCGCTCAGTTGAATTGTGGGGTTCACCGCAAGTTTTGGATAAGCTATTTGATTTTGAGAATACCGGGTCTATGTACGGTCCGGGGCGTTTGTGTTGCCATCAAAGGAGAAAAAGGTGCGAGAGCTGCCGCAAGGAGTCTATGAACTCCGAGGAAGCTAATGACGACGATTGGATTCAATATCAATGCCAATACTGAAGAGATTATTTTATGCATTTTTTTAGATTTTTATATTTTTCGTTGGGTTTCTGTGAAGTTGTTGGGTTCATAATTTTTACGGGTCGTGTGGGTATTTTTGGTTGAAACATGCTGAGTGAGGAGAAGGATCAGGATAATGGAATCAACATCAAGTTTGGGAGGGATAAGGATGGAAAGGGGGAGTACAGGGCCATTTCTAAGAAGGAGATTAGGAGGAGGGAGGAGCTCAATGGAAATGCCAAAGTCACAGGTAATTTTCCATTAAATGCTCACGGATTTTTCATGCGGAGAGATAAATCTGTGAGGAAATTATCCCTTGAGGATGTTTATTCATTTTCCGAAAATTTAATTTTTTTGGGTTCGACGAAAATTCTGTAATTTTTTAGAGAGAACAGGAAACCAACATTTTTGATAATCGAGAACAATTAGTTGCAGGAACTTTGGCGAAATGGAATAAACAGTTATTTTCTTATATATGGGCTCTCAGGATTTATTTTCAAATTTATAATTAAAGTGTTTAAAGACTCCAAAAATGAGGAAAAAAAATTAAGGACAATGTAAAAATATTAGGTATAAGAGGGAGGATCTCTGTGGAAATGTTAAATTAACAGGTAATTTTCGGTTAAATGTCTAGAGATTGGGGGAAATTTTGCATGCGGAGAGTAAAATCTGTGGCGAAATTACCCTTGAGAATATTTATTCATTTTCCGAAAATTTAATTTTTTGGGTTCGAGGAAAATTCTGTAATTATTTACAGTGAGAGGGGAACAGGAAACCAACATTTTTGATAATTGAGAACAATTAGTTGCAGGAGCCTCGACGAAATGAAATGAACAATTATTTTCTCATCCACTTATTTTTGTGATTTATTTTCAAATTCATGATTCACCTACTAAAAGACTCCAGAGAAAATGCGGAGACGAAGGGGTAAAACAGGCACTCATATTTTTATTTCAATCTCAAAGTCTTATTTAATAGGAAAAAACAAATTATTCCTATTAAGGAAATTATTCCTTTTTATGAAAAGCAATAATTTTTGTTTTCCTTGAAGAGTGCACCTGAGTAACAAACATTTTGAAAAATGTTTGAAATGTTCATTTTGCCCCACTAGCCCCTAAAAATATCGGGCAATGTAAAAAACAAACTGAATCCAATGGCTGAGGGAAATCTGGGGGTACCCAAGCAAATAACGTAGATATTTAAAACCTTGTGTCCCATGTAACCGCAGGGTAACGCCTGCATTCAGTGCATATTGTCTATCAACTCAGATTGGCGGATTAATCTGTTTACTAACACGAGGAAAATAACTCCGTCCATCAGTTGAAAAAAAAATTGAAAAAGTTTGAGCGCTTGCGGGTTTGGATAAAAATTCTTTGTTCATCGCAATTTTTGAACGAAAATTCCAGTATTTATCAATGTGTGATAAATGAAAAATGTTCAAAACTATTGCAATTTTTGCGATAATGATTGCGGATTATTGGGTTGCAACGTACTGAGTTATTTTCCTGGTATATCCGGAATGATTCGATTGACTTGTTTACGAAATTCAACTCTTTGTGTCATCACTCGCACTTGCTTATGAATTTTTCCCCGAGGCGAGTACACTCTATAGATTATAAAATCAGCAGTTGCTGATGATAAGAAATTAAAGTGGTTGAATTCAGTGTTATCCAAGACAATCTAGCCTGTTCTAAAAATCCCCAGAGTTCAAACACACGTCTGTTGAAGAATATGTTTAAAATATCAATAACAAGTTTTATAATTATTATCAAACAATAATGTATAATTTACTTTATGCAATCGCCTGATCCGAGGCGGTCGATCCGTCAACAACTCTAAATTATTTTCATCATCAAGTCTGTCAGAAAATTAGTAGACTGAGAGAAAAACAGCGTTGTCAAACAAGTCTTGTTTGGGCCAACAAAATCGCTAGTTGAAAACTGCCAAAAAAGAATTTGTTTGGTTCGAATTTGAAAGTCTCAAACGTGAATAATTGTTCTGCTTTCGACAGCAACGAAATATTTGGCTCAAGAGGCGGATAATTCATACCAGACGGTGCCTTATCAGGATGAAAATATCTCATATAGAGGAAAATTTGTCAACAAATATTTTATCCCTAAGTTACAAGATTGCTATCATATCATTATTATTGTTTCATTTAAGGGTTCATTTCTTGTCTGTGATTATTAGACAGTCGAAACGAAAAACTACTATCCCTTGTTTCGCATAAAACAAAGATTTTTCGGGATCAAAATACGTATGGGAGTATCGAATAACGAAGGAGTAGTGCTAGAAATGACATTTCTTGCGTGTACAGAGAACGCAATTTTTTTTGAACAACTAAAAAACGGCGGACTCTGCATGTTTGGCGCAAAAAAATCCTTTTTTGATAATTTTCAAAAAAACTATTTTCTTGGCACAAGTAAGACTTGTTTGAGGACTTTGTCGTTTTTCCTTCAGCGTACAGAAATTCGTATGCATGAAAGAACATATTGATTCCAATCAACGTAAATAATAAACGCGATGAATCATACAAAATCCATCAAGTAGTCAGGCGCGAGGAGCGCGTCTTCGATAGCGTTTATTAAAAAGCAGTAATTACCACGATTAATATAAGTGAATTCCAATTCTGAAGGTTTTACGCTCTGATATCGAATTTAAATAACCGCGTCGTCACGCTCATTTCGATAGAAATATTAGACTAATGGTGTGTTCGCCTTAGCTGCACGAACGTAGAGTTATTTGCCTCAATAACATCAATAACAAAATTTTTATTCACCCCAAGTATTACCCAAGGTCATGTCAGGGTTCACCGACCCCCAGAGTCTCGTGTGCCCCGCCCCTCGGTCGTTCGGGGTAACAACCCATCTAGTTGTTATCATCTCCGAGGGGTTAAAATATCGAATGTTCAACCACGTGTCTCCGCGCAAACTCGATCAGCGCCATCTGGCGGGTAATTTAACCAGTGAAAAATCGAGTGAACGATAAAAATACAAAAAATAATCCGCAAATATGCCAGTGGATTTCCCCCGAATTCACTGAATTCAATTGAAGCACCAGAAAATACTTCGATCCATTGATAATTTCCCTCGGGATTCATCCGGTGATAAAAAATTGTGGATGAGTTTCTGTCATATTTTCATTGATAATAGACGTAATTCGTGAAGGAGAAATGTTCCCCTTGAATTTATCATTGACATATCGCATTGTTACCTTTTTTCGGAAGGTCTGTGTCGTTCGATAGCCACGCAATAACGATCCGTCTGCCCCAGCTATGCCCCTTCCCCTGTAACTGATATACGTAAGAGGAAATCAAAGGTGAAGAGAGAAAATGACAATGGGAATGAAATCACACAGACCAGTGGAGGTAAATAGTGGGATAGAAAGTAAATGGGACGGATTGGTTGAGTGAAGTCAATGGAGAGGGAAATCCTTTCGGAGGATCGACACAATTCAGTAGCGAAGCGGTAAACCGGGTTAAGTCGATTTTGACTTTTGGCCAAATTTTGATGAATATCTGGGAATCTAAAAGAGATAACAAAATTTTTCCTATGAACTTTTTTATAACTCTCAAGTGGCTCTACAAAAAATATCCTAACAAAAATTTTTCTATCTCTATTAGATTCCGAGATATTCGTCAAAAACTGGTCAATAGACAAAATTGACTTAACTCGGTTTACCGCTTCGCTACTGAATTTTAATCCTGTCCCATGTCAATCCCATTTTTTAATGGAATAGGGAAATTACGATTCATGAAATCATGAAATTAGCACGTGTGCATGAGAAAGCCTATTGGCACTGAGATTTTTCGCATGAACTCAATCAGTTAAATCGAAATGGGACAGATTGATTGAGTGAAGTCAATGGAGAGGCAGATCCTTTCGGATGATCGACACAATTTTAATCCATTCGCGTGTCAATCCCATTTTTTAATGGAATGGAAAAATTATGATGAATGCAATCGTGAAATTAGTACGTGTGCATGGGAATGCCTATTTGCACTGCGATTTTTCGCATGAACTCAATCAATTGAACGTAAATGTGAAATAGTGAAATTACGATGGATGCAATCCTGAAATTAGTAGGTGTGCGTGAGTGAGGTGAATCCCTATTTTCCCTGTGCTTTTTCGAGTTAACTCAACCAATTTATTCAGCACTCCAGTGAACCTCCCTTTTCCCTGGGCTTTGGGGAACGCAAATATCGACTGCATGATTATACCGCAGTGACCTGCTTCGATACCCAGGTATTCAATTAAAGTGGAGGGTTCGGTAGTTTTCGAGTTTCGGGAAAATTGAAGTTTTAATTGGAGAATGTCAAAGGAAAATTGCGGGTTTATTTTTTATTTTTGGAGTTGATGGCAGGCCGTTAAGCTCGTGATTGGAGCTAGCTGGGGTTTATGAACATTAATGTGGGAATGGGAGTTTAAATACCAGAAATGAAAGTAAGAATTATTTTTCTCTAAAAAAAATCAGGGAATTTCACTGGAAATTCTTTTTTAAGTCAGTTGAATTTTCTATCAAGTCACGGATATTCAGTAGCAACCTGAGCTGAATTTTTAATTAATTGAAAACCCAGGGATATAATGGCGTAAATTTTCCTGACTGGTAGCAATATTCATGGAGTAATTACACGAAAATTCAAAATTCGAGAATGTCGAAGGAAAATTGAGGTTTCATATTGTTTTATTTTTGGAGCTAATGGCCGGGGTTTAATCTCGCGATTGGATCTAGCACGGGTTTATGAACATTGATGGGGATGGCAGTTTAAATTCCGGAATTGGAAGGTATTGGGGAGTGAAATTGCCTCGGAAAGAATTTTTCATTTTATCTTATCGATTTTAAGGACAGTTTAGTAGTTATTTTCAGAAGAACGGCATTTAATTCACTCTAGGGGGAAAAATATCAGGAAATTTCAATGAAAATTCAATGGAATTCAAAATTTTTGAATGGCTAGTTTTCAATTTTCACAAGGACTGTTAAATTAATGTTCGTTTAGCAATAAACCCGTCTATTTGGTTGAATTTCCAAGATAAATAGGGACTGGCATAGACAAATCAACCTCGAATCGGATTCAGCCTCATAATCCTGAAAATTCACGTACATTTGATCCTTGAATTAAAAAAAATAATGAAATGCCTACAATTTGGTGATTTTTCTGGGAATTGAATTCCCAGCATTCAGCATTTTTTCCTCATGCACTCGATTTTCGCACGGATCGATGTTAGCCTTGAGTTCAATGTTAGAGCCTTCAGTTTTTGCATCTATCCAGAAAACCCCTGGTGCCATACTTAGAGCAAAGATATATAGAGCGAATTTAGCACTGAATAAAGAATCCATTTTTTAACGAGACGCCATGAATATCAACAAATAACCCAGAATTCTATCAAAATTGAGAGGCTTCTCCTTTCGAATTGATGATGCAGTAGTTTTTAATACTTAACAGCCCATAAATTGCATTTATTATAAAATTAATTTACATAAAATAACGGTGTTTCATACCATTTAATAGATGAATGGAAAAAACGATTGAATAAACTTCTTCTGTTGATTGTAAATCAAACTTCGTAGCGCGGAAGTGTAGAGACAACTTCGATCTTCCGCGAAGACCTTTGTACAATCCATAAACTTTAAAAAAAAATGAAATTTCACGGACTGGTAATTTTCAGGAGAGTGACATTGAATTTGATTTAGGGGGGACAAACATGAAACTCCACCTTTCAGTAAAAAATTCAATGAAATTGCGAATTTTTAAGCAGCAAAAACATGAGAATCCTCAACTTATTTGAATTGCCAATCAAAGGATGAATTTTCAGTACCAAATTGCGCTGAATTAACGATTAATTGGAAATTTAAGAAGAATATTATCATAATTTTTTTATTTCTAGTAATTTTCAAGGAATAATTGACCAGAAATTTACTGATTCCATTGACTTTTTCATCAAATTTTGAATTAATTGAAAATTTAAGAAAAATATTATCTGAATTTTTTTTATTTCTAATTTTCAAGGAATAATTGACCTGAAATTTACCGATTCCATTGACTTTTTCATCAAATTATGAATTTTCAATTACGAAATTCCCTGAAACTCAAATAAAACTACAATGCACAATAATTGCAACGGTGTATACCGCAAAATTAGGCCAAAAATGTTCAGTCGTGCCGATGTATTTAGTCAGCACATGTAAATTCTTGTCCATTAGTATTGTATTCCACGTTCCCTCACGAACGAGCACGTCCTCGAGGCGATCTTGACCTCCTTGTTCCTCGGAAGAGCGTCCCCTAGGTCGTTCCACACATCATCCAGGACCGATGGCCTCCAAAAAATAATGAAAATGTTTATTTTGGATATGCGACCAGACATTTTGCCAAAACACGATAAACGTTCCGCAATAATCAGTCTCCATGGAAATTTTTGACGACGAGTGCAATGTTCTGTTATCATTATCGCCTCCGAAAGCACCTCAACTCGTAAATTAATCCGGACAATGCGAGTTGGGCTTGCACTTAACGTTGAAAAATCCACATGAAAATATCTGGAATCGAAGCTTGGCAGACGGCCACCGGTCATTGCGTCATCCACCAGATACTGCCCCCGAATATCTCACTCGAAATATCACTCGACGTGTCCATGACGTATATCCAACATCCGCTCGTTTCTGCAACGAAATCATTGTACATTTTTCAGGAGGAAATTCCCACCGAAAACCAGTGAGAAATCGCTCGTGTATACTTCCGAGTGGTTATTTTGGGCATCATTTCCTTCGATCATGTATAATTCATTGTTTATTTCTGTAGCGAAATGGTCAACCGCTACAAGTCAATTTTGACCATTGACCTCTTTTCATTGAATATCTCGGAATCTAAGGGAGATAGCAAAATTTTTGTTATAACCTTTTTCGTAGAGCCGATTGAGTGCTACAACAAATGTTATAACGAAAATTTCGTTATCTCCCTTAGATTCGGAAATATTCCTCAAAAACTCAACTGGGAGAATCGACTTAAGCCATTTTACCACTTTGCTACTGATTTCATTTTATTAAATTTAATTATTTTCAACTAATTTTGTCAGATTTTCTAATTAGTTGAATGTTATCATCATCATTATACTTATATCTCTTTCTTCTATACAACCGACTGTCTTTTTTACGGTTCTGTCTCTCCCCTCAGCCCTTCGATAAAATGTTAATAGAAAAATTTTATTCACACATACTTGAATGAAGTTGAATCATCCCATTTGACGAAACCATCAGAAGGCCCACGTTCAGGGAAATTCAATAAAAATTCAAAATTGTTACCAATCGTCATCAAAATTAAATCAACCAATATAGCTGTCTTAATCATCTTTGAACTTCGACTTAATGGCTTAAAATGTTTGTTTTAATGCAGTCGAAGATATCCCCGGAATTCTGATTTTCAAAAAATACAAAATTTTTGGAAATTTTCGAATAAATCAAAATAACGATTATTGCTATCGCCTTCATCTTGGAGCTCGGTCAAAGGGCCATTCAAACAAATTTTTAAAGCCAACATTCAATCAATTCAGCGCATTTTTTTAAATTATCGTGGGACAACCGATTTTCGAAAAATTAAAAAATTAAAACATTCATCGATGAATTAAATTTTAATTAATGGCGATCGATAGGGCTTAACAATACCTTCATTAGAAAAAAAAGATTCAATTCCGTCCATTCATTAGCGAACAATTGAAGAAAAACTTTATTACATTTTCAGACTTTTTGGAGATTAATGGGTCGATATAACACGACAAATCTAAAACTTAAATTTGAACGATAAAAATGCTTCCATTCAGAAGCAAAAACAGAATAAAATCATAAAAAAGCCGAACGACTGAGCTGGTCCACTGATGTCTCATCTCTAAAACCCGTTATACGGTGTCTCGATCTTCTAACAAAGGAGGTACCATGTTCACAAGACATTGATCGAGGCGTTAAATGGCCCGAAGTGTGAGCAACCGGTTTAGCAAACAGTTGGTAGGAGCAAGGACGTATCACTTCATCGAAATTGATGGCGAGGGTTGGAGGAACAATAAACCGGTTCTGTTTTACCAATATTTTTTATTACTGTCGAGTTGAATTATGCAATTATGGGCATTATTCGTCTCGGTGTTTTTCCTGCTGGTGACAAAGTGCACGGGGAATTTTTTTCAGTGATTGAGGAGAGCGATGTTCCTTAAGGGGTCTCAGGGGTTTTTTGAAGGACAGGGAAAGGTGCACGTGAAATTAATTCTTTGGATAATGATCATTGAACAATAGAAAGAATTTTTTGTAGCTTCAAGTAGAAGAAGAAACATGGTCGGAAACAACTGGAAATTTCATGAAAAAATTGATGAAATTGTCAGTGTCTATTCGCACGCTCCACGGGAAATTTTACCGTGGATTCGCGGTAGATTCTCAATGACGGAATTGGTTGAAATTTCAATGGACTTTCAATTTATTCCGCAGTAGGAAAACAATAATTTCTTAACTGACTTGAATATTCAATAGAAACATGAATATTCAGTAACTGCAATGCATTTTTCTGAATTTTCCTGATTTCTGCATATTTTCATGGAATAGTTGATCTGAAATTCACAGCTTCCATAGATTTTCCCATCAAATTGTGACTTTTCACTGCGAAAATTCTCGGAAATTTCAGGTGAAATGTCACTTGCTGCAAAATTTTTAAAAGTCTATCCAAAATTCTATCCCAAAATTTCCACTAGCGAAACCATTTTTCGACTTCGTTTAAGACCGACTGTTTTTCCCCATTTTGTCAGAATTTCCCCGTCATCCTGTCATCAAACAAGAATTGTTTACATTCCGTATTATCCCAGGGCTAATTGTAATTGTAATTACAATTGTTCGCAATATTTATAATTCAAAAAAAGAAAATTCTCTGTACAAAAGTATCGAACGACAATATCCCCAGTTATTTAACCATCGAATCTGCTGAAAGTCAATCCTCGTGTCATCATTCGGGGAAAGAAGAGTCATTTGGCAAGACAAACCCGTTATTTTAAATTCCTCCCACTCTGGATTCATCGCCGCGTGCGATTAATCTCTTGTGTACGCGTGTATCTAAGCATCTATGACCCAGAGTAATCGTCGCGCACGCGAAGTTTATATTTATTCACTGGGTATAAAATAATTCCCCAGTGCCTTCGGAATAGCGTAATTTATGGCATTCTATCCGCTTACTTAAAATGTTGCGGCACGCTTAATGCATGAACCTTAACTATGAACGCTTAACTATGGATCAAGCAGACACAATGTCTCCACTAATAACTTTTGGCATCACAAAGCCATGTGATTCATCATTACCGTGTGTTCTAAATGCCTTGCGCAATGCATCACAAGGGAGATTGAATTTGGTATGAACTATTCGTAGGAAATTTTCTCCCCGATGTCGTCGAGATTTCATATAGATTTCATTCTACATATCAAAGTGTTCATTGAGGATGAAGTCGTTGGAACATGAGCATTTCACGTTTCACAGGCTATACCCTTCATGGCTGGTGCACTCCATTGAATCGAATTACCTCGAAACAACTTCTTCTAGCTTTTCTCCTTGGGAAAGAAAGACTTTTACAGCTCATAAACAAAATGCATCGAGATTTACAGTTACGGTTTTGTTTAATTCTTAAAAAAAAGTGTCTTCTCACAATTTCGTGATATTGTTCTGGAATAATAATAAATTATGCTGAATATTCTAAAATGGATCTACAGTTTCCCAGAGAAATTGAATTTTGACCGTGAAAAATTTTTGGCAGAAATTTCCCGAAATTTCGTTATTAAAACATTCACAATTTATTTTCATTCCAAATTCTTCTCACAATTTCGTGATATTGTTCTGGAATAATAATAAATTACGCTGAATATTCTAAGATGGATCTACAGTTTCCCAGAGAAATTGAATTTTGACCGTAAAATTTTTTTGGCGGAAATTTCGCGAAATTTCGTTATTAAAACATTCACAATTTATTTTCACTCCAAATTTTTTTTTGAAAATTACGAAAAATATGTATTTACATTGATAAAAGTATTTTAAATCCGTGAAAATGAATATAAATCAAGAAAATTCAGGAGATTTACAGTTGCGGTTTTTTTTTTAAAGAATTAATTTTTTTTCTAGAAATATATTCTAGAATTTATTCACCAGAAATTTCGCGTGACTTGCTGCTAAACATTCACATTTTTATTTGAAATTCTCGTCATCCAGTGATTTCAAAATTTCAACTCCCCTGCATTTTGCCCCCTTAAGGAGAGACGGAACCCCTTTGTCTACATCAAATCTTAGAATTGTGTTTTCTCCTACAATTATTGATTTCTATCTATGAAATTACTTTATCGACTCGATTATCGCATTATTGAGTCAATGAAGTAGTTTAATGAATTATAATTGAATTATAAATGAATTATAATTGCAGGAGAAAACACAATTCTAAAGATTGATATAAACGCAGGGGTTTCGCTTACTCTTAAATCGAATGGAACGTCGCTCTCAAAAATTACGAGTTGTTCACGAAATTTAGATGTTTTTTTGATAGCGATCAATTCAATCTTTTTTACGAAATTGTAAAATGATATAAAAGTTCAAACTTGGCTTGAATTCGCAGATAAAGTAGAGACACCAGCTTTTCTGATTTTATCAATAAAAACTAATGACAATAAAAATTCAAAAATGTTTAAACGACAAAGTGCCTTGATGAACCTTTTCGTATCTAACTGCTCCATAAACGTTTATCCAGCTGTAAACGAAGTGAGTGATAATAGCCACTAATATCATCTCAAAGGTTTCTTCAATTGATACTAGGAAAACAAGGCCGAATGACATAATTGCTGTAGACTCACTCGAATGAAATTGGGAGTCATGCTGGCTTCAATTATTCACTCTCCGTGTCCTCTGTCTCCCTAATTACGAGGGATCACGTGGGATGATTAGTGTTCTTTTCGTCAAAAATGCCCTAACGAGACTCTGATAACAGCAATTAAATGGCCCTTCGAGAACGAAATATATTAGAAATATTTATTCATTTTCAACGGAATTTGTCGCCAGAGTGTTGGCATTGCCCGAGGGCCTTCACTCAATTTTAAAATATTTTTTATGTGGCTGTTCTCCTCTTTTCTCAATACTCTCGAGAATTCTTGGAAAAAGACCCCAGGGGAGCTGCAACAGCGGAAATTTTCTCTGGCTCATAGAAATATCGCTGTCTCCCGCAGACCTCCCCTTTAGTCTCGCTTCTCCTTCGTTCTTCTCTAATTCCCTGGGGCATAAAGAAGGGAAATTTCAGTACTGAAAAAAAAACTCAGACTGCACCACATTTTAATCAAATAAAACTATAATTTCAAGTTATTCCATAAATTTCTACAATATTTTCGTTGAAAATTCATAAACTTATGGATTCTGTCACGAAAAAATTTGAATTAAATTATTTCTCGATCAGAAGCAGATGAACAACTGCTTTCATCCAAGTAAAAAAAATTATTACGTGTTCGTAAATTATTTTTTTTCGCTGTCTAAACAATGGTTTTATTTTTAACTAATGATGAAGTCTTTGTTCAGGCCAAGAAAATTTTTGTTTATATTTCAAAGACTATTTATTTGATGTCTACCTGGGGTTAATATTAAGGGAAAGGGAACAAAATGCAAAGACCCGAGAGGGTATGCATATGGATAAATAAATAAATATTTATTTGATGTGAATAAAAAGACAAATAGAAGTTTCTCCTCAATTCCCTGTGACGAATTGCTTTACTGAAAAAGAAACTCAAACTGCACCACATTTTAATCAAATAAAACAATACTTTAGAATTATTCCATAAGCTTCAACAAAATTTTCATTGAACATTTGTAATTTTGTAACTTACGGATTCATGCGCATGAAGAAGTTTGAATTAAATAATTTCTCTATTAGAACCAAATAACTCATTTCATCCAAATAAAAAAATGATGACGTGTTCGTAAACTCGTTTTTTTCGCTGTCTAAACAATGATTTTATTTCTAATTAACGAAGTCTTTGTTGAGGCCAAGAAAACTTTTGTTTATATTTCAAAGACTATTCCCTTGATGTGAATAGAAACGCAAATAAAAGTGAATAAAACACACACTTTATTTAATAAAAAAAAACATTTCTCTGGGTGTGGCTTCCCCAACGTATTATTAGACGCAACATAACTTCTTTGTTCATTTTTCAAGCTGTGGAGAAATACCTCACGTGTTCACAAGAAACAAGGAAACAGTTGCTCTTGTTTTTCTCGATTTTCGCGATGATTGATCCCGCGCAGTCTCTGAAATTCTCAGACAATATTGCGAATGCTCGAGACCTTGAGGATTATATGAATCATAAAAACAAAGAACGTTTGAAGGAAGACTCATTCATTATTTACAGGAGTGATAAACACACGATAAGAATTTTCTAATCCCATTTACTGTCCATTGAGCAGTTTTCATTACCTGTGGATTTGTCAAATGACAGAGTGCAGGCTTACAAGTGCCAATAATGTGGAATATAAATGATGACGTATTGGAAGACGAGTGGAGAGAAAGAGAGCAAAGACTGCGGCAGTAGTTTGGTGACGGTGACGTCATGGCAATGATGAATCGTCCCCATACTGTCTCGTAGGTCAGACGTTCACCTTCGGTATAACAGTTCCGGTGATCGATATTGAGGGAATATTTATGGATGACCGAGCCTTTTTTTATTGATACCTTTGGGTCTGGAAAATAGTGGGATCGCATTGTTTGAGGGGCGTTTAAAGAGGGGATTTATAGACAATGGGGATTGTTCTGACAGTTAATTAGGTTTTAATATTCTTCCGGTGGTTGTTATCCATGAGTGACGGGGATTATTCATTAGGGATTGGAGAAATTCGACTGTAATTATTTGGCTTTATTTAAAAATATTTACCAAATGAAACTTTATGTTTGAAGAAAATTTATTCTCCTATGGTCGCATGAACCGTTGGGCGAACGGCTATTAATTTTTGTTAATTCAAGGATATGGAAATATCTTTTACAGTTTGGTACAGACTATACTGTAGATTTAACCATTTTCAATCATCAAATTTGTCAATTGAATTGCGTGAGAATAATTTGAAAAAAATTATGAATATTCAGCGTCATTCAAATAACATTATGCACAATATTATTATTTCTTTAAACATTTGTTGTTTATGAATAAATGATTGAAATTGCTTAAACTTTAGGAAAGCTTATTTTTTGTGCATGAAATAGATTTCTGGTAAAATTCTGATGATTAAATTCCTCCAAAAGCAAACTTTCTATTTTTTTCAGATTTCTAAACATGGTAAAAATCTGAAAAATAATATCTGTATATGCTTGCTCTGAAGTTCTTCCCCTTCAATACCTTCACTTATTAATCTGACAGCTCTAATAATCCCCCATTTCGATCGCCAAACTCAAAATTTCCAGTGTTCAAAACCAAACCATAAATCAAGGGTAATGAAAGTTTTCTTGTCCCTCTTCCTACTCCTTCTCATCGCATTTCTCGGGGTTGTCTACTTATTCGACCAAAATCAAAACGCAAATCCCGATGTTCCGAAATACATATCAACCCACAATGTACATGACCAAAACTCTGTAAACCCTGATGCGAAGTATCCACTAAGTTCAACCCTGAAACCGGAATTTGAGGAGTGTTGTAAGCTGCTGCTGGAGGCGAAAAAGTCCCCATGGGATTCTGAAGCGTCCAAGATTTCTGAAAATTCCAGGTCTAGTGAAGAATGCTCTCAGCCGTCTCGAGGGTGCTGCAGCCGCAATAACCCAAATGGCGGAGATAAACCTAGGAACTCTCTCAAGCCATCGACGAGAAGAGGTAAAAGCCAAAAGGCTCGCTGAAACTCCAAAAAATTCACCCCCAAATCCCCTTCAATCCCACCAGACTCTTCTCGGGAGACCTCACCCTCAAACGAAGCAGCAAGAATCCACGAGAATCCCCAGTACAATTGCAGAATCTTCATAAAAGCATCATCCCTTCATCAAGGTTGAGTAATACCCACTCATCTGTTCCCCAATTCACTCATCCACTCATTAAGTTCTCCCAATTCCTCTACAGAAGACACCCACCAGCAGCGCAACGACGTCATCCCCGAGAAGTGCAGAACCTAACATGCAAAAATGCAGCGACGATGCAGGTCCTGTGGACCCGGTGAGAAGAACAAGCCGTCGTCCTCCGACGACTCGAAAAACTCAGAGAATCCTCCTATCTCTAGACTAGCTAGATGTCGAAGAGCATCACTGAAGGTCGCAAAGTTGTGCACAAGGAAAACCAAGAATGTGTACAAGAAGTTCATCCTCCGGACGTACAAGAATAATAAGCAAACCTTAGATGATCTTGGATTGGGAATCTTGGCAGGTGTTGTCATCTGGATGTTGTACAGAGAATTCTGCCTCTGCTTTAATGGATTCCTTTGGGACACAGCTTCTAAGGCTATTGGTATATTTGGATGCGCTGTAGCGTTGATCATCCTCCTCAGTAAACGGGAATACTCAGAAGATTTACAGGCCTCAAGAATTCCGGAAGTGGCTGAAGAGGTGAATGAAGGGACAACGGGGAATAGAAACCGTCAGGACGGTAACAATCAGGAGTCTGGAAATCCTACAGAAAACAGGAATGAGCAAGATGATAGTGGAGCGGCTACTAGGAGAGATCGAAGACGGAGGGAGAGGAGACGTCGAGATTGAAAGGTTGAAGGACGACTGAGGAGTAGAGAAGCTAGATGCCGGAGAGGATCACTGAAGTTCGTCAAGTTGTGCACGACGAAAACCAAGAATGTCTACCAGAAGTTTTTCCTCCGTACGCTCACGAATAATAAGCAAACATTAGATGATTTTGGATTGGGAATCTTGCCAGCTGTTGTTATCTGGATATCATTGATCATCCTCCTCAGTAAACGGGAATATTCAAAAGATTAACAAGCCTTGAGAATTGCGGAAGGGATTAATCAGTTGATTGAAAATAAGAATGTGCAGGATGATAGTGTAGTAGCTACTAGAAGAGATAGAAGACAGAGAAAGACGAGACATCGAGATCGAGAAGTTGAATGACGACTGAGAGTAGAGAAGCTAGATCTCGGAAAGGATCACTAAAGGTCGCAAAGTTCTGAATGACAAAAACCAAGAATGTTTACCAGAAGTTCGTTCTCCGGACGCACAAGAATAATAAGCAAACATTAGATGATTTTGGATTGGGAATCTCGCCAGCTGTTGTCATCTGGATATCGTTGATCATCCTCTTCACTAAACGGGAATACTCAGAAGATTAACAAGCCTTGAGAATTGCGGAAGGGACTAATCAATTGAATAAAAATAGGAATGAGCAAGATGATTAACAAAGACGGGACATCGAGATCGAGAGGTTGAATGACGACTACGCAAACCACTATCACTTGGCATTGACCCTGAAGTCAATAAAACGCATACGCCGAGGCCTTGATGATAGTAATATCACATTTATACGGAATTGTAATGCACAAATTATTACTCTCGCATTAAAGAGATGTTTCATTCTTCCGCAAGCGATTGTCTCTATCAATAACACGAAATTAAGATGAATAGAATAAAAAATAACTGGGTTGTATGAATTAACTGCTGTTTAGCATAATTGCGTACAAGATAATCACATTCAGGTCTTTGGAAAGCCCCCTAGTTACCCTATTCCACGTGTTTTATCTGGCACTGAGCGTTTATCGCTCCCCCTTATCACTCCTCGGCATGAATGATACCCGATCTACTTCAAGAAATAGCGACAAGTTTCAAAACAGATCTGCAATGTGTCAGCTTCGACCGACACGCCATTATTTAATTACGAATTATGTAGGCATCTATCTGGGACAATCGTGATTACGATAAAAATGTACTTGCCAAGAGTGAAAACAATTGTTCAAGCGTCTGATTGCTTTCAATTACCTTCTGCAATCAATGTGGGTTATCAATTTCATTTTGATGGTAAACATTCTCCGATAATCTCCGAATTGTTTTTTTTCCTTTCGGAGAGAGAGAAAGTTGTTGCAGATTATCTAGCTTCTGTGCGAGGAATTCATTGAATAGATGTTCTTCCCCTCGTTAGACCTGATTGAATCTCCTCACGAGGTTTTCTCAATTTCATTTCAGTTAAGGATGAGAGGGGAAAGGGTGAGCTGGTGCCACCAGACGGGGGCTGGGGCTGGCTCGTCCTGATAGCAGCTGTAATGGTCAATGTCCTCATACCAGGAACTATTAAGTCCTTTGGAGTACTTTTTGTCGAGTTTCTCGAGGTCTTTGACGCATCACCAGCAGCAGCAGCATGGATACCAGCCCTCTGCTACTTTCTCTACAGTTCGCTCGGTATGATCAATAGAAATAAACAACATAAACCACCCACAGACACAAAGCAAAACGAAAATTAAATCTGAATGCAGTTCATAATTGATAATTTATCAATTTAACATTTTTCATTGTATTTTGTTTATAGTTCAGTCCAATTCAATTTATTCATTCACCGGATTTTCATTGATTCAACCTTCCTCTTTATTGAATGATAATTTTTTCAATATTATACTCCTGTTATTTTACATGCAAAGGCTGTAAATGTTTGATGTGTCCTTGAATAAAACGACGAAAACAATCAAAACACTTCAATTGAAATTAAACCTCGTTCGAGATTTATTGAAGTGTCTATTTCCTCAAAGGTCCGCTGTCCAGTGTTCTGTCAGTGAAGTACTCGTACAGAACAGTGACCCTCATCGGTGGAACCTTCGCTGCTGTTGGAATGATGCTCAGTTACTTCGCAAGTTCTGTTTTGTTCCTCTGTGTCAGGTAATGAGGCAATTTTAGTCTAGATTAGTTATTGTTAACGGAATTTCTCACGAGAAGCGTGCGACTGGCCATCGCCTTCAGCCTAATTAGTCTAGATTTTTTTTACTTTATTCATGAAAAATGTCGCCAACAGTTATGGAACCTTCGTGGGCATTGGAGCTGGATTATCATTTCCCCCCACCGTCTACATCGTTACTTCGTACTTCCTGAGGCTCAGGGGTCTTGCTAATGGTCTCTGCATGTCTGGCAGCGCCTTGGGATCCATTTTTCTACCACCTTTGCTGGCTTATCTGTTGAATGAGTTTGGATACAGGTAAATTATACCCGATTATTCAACATAATTCTTCTTCATTCAATGTTGTAACTTGTGAATTAGGAAAAAAAATATATAATAAGAATACGAATGGATAAAACTGAATTAATCTAATTGTGAAGGCGGAAATGAAAGGAAAATAAAATAAAATCGCATAAATTCATTAACGAGCAATAATTCTAATGTTTATAAATGAAAAATTGATCATTCAAGGGCGAACCTTGGGATGAAAACATTGAAAAAAAAATCATGCAAACTCCCTATTGTCCTAACAGAGGAGCAGTTTTAATAATGGGAGGAATAACCTTGAACGTGTGGGCGAGTGCTCTCCTCTACGACCCCGTGGAGAAGCACATGAAGTGGGTGCCCTCCACCTCCGATCCCGACGACGAAGAGGAAGCAAGCGTCCCCATCAACGTAACCTCCCCGGAACCCGAGAAGAAGGCCAACAATACCCTCATAATCCCCAACACCGAGAAATCGAATCCAATAGTTCCAAAGAGTGCATCCAGCGTAGCCCTGGAGAACTACAGAAACACCCCGGCCCAGGGTAGAACCAGGAAGATCAGTATGCCCACAGGTCGCGAGATATCCTCCCAGATGCACAGCACACCGGCCCTCCACGCTGTTCCAGAGAGGGGAATAGCTAGGAGGCGACCAGCAGCTCGATCCCCCAGCACATCATCCTTCAACTACATCAGCACACCTTACCACGGCAGCACCTTGTCAGCTCTCAATCCTGAGTACGCTTCGACCCTAACTCTAAATGCAATATCGAATACCTTCAGGAAAT
Source organism: Diachasma alloeum (assembly GCF_001412515.2). Classification (NCBI taxonomy): domain Eukaryota; kingdom Metazoa; phylum Arthropoda; class Insecta; order Hymenoptera; family Braconidae; genus Diachasma; species Diachasma alloeum. The sequence continues at coordinate 245,075 of NW_021680343.1, read as the reverse complement.
CACCGGCGAAAACTGTCCAGGTGAGATAAATCAGGCGTGTCGAGGGCTTTGCACTGAGAAAAAATTCTTTTTGCCAAATATCTATTTAGATATATATGCGGCTTTAGAAAATGGAAAATTTAGTGTGACGTTTTGAGTTAGATCGTCTTCTGCATTAATCCTTTCGACGATCTAACTCTAGTGAAATAGCTCCTGTTGCTATTTCTGGATATTCCTGAGTATCCAAGGGCCGTCTTAAGGATGTTCTACACCCTTTCTGCCAAAATTCACGTTTTTTTAATTTTTCTGGCAAACTTATGATGGAATTGACGTGAAAAAATATAACGTTTTTGCGTTTTGTCATTATTTAATGACTGACGAAATTTTAAGGTGGTGCGAACATTTTCCTGCGTTTTCTCTAAACTTTTAAAAAGAATCACAAAACTGTAGAAAAAACGCATGAAAATTATCGCACCACTACGCAACTTCGTGAGCCATTAAAGAATGACAAACCACAAAATCGTTATATTTTTTCACGTCACTCCCATCGATAATTTGCCAGAAAAATGAAAACAACGTCAATTTTGGCTAAAAGGGTGTCGAACATTCTTAATACCCTTATGTCCGACTATTTCGGCTTCGCTTACGGGGGATCCGCTCACTTCCGAGAATAGTGGGGTATTAGGAAGGATTATTGAAGTATCAAAACACTGGGCATAACTGGTATGAGTTATAGATGTATTGACTAATGAACTATTTACTAAAATACACTAGTGTTTGGAATTGGGGTTCGGTACACGCGTTATTGAAATAGTGAGGAGCTGGGATGGACGTTCAGCTTCACTCCCGATCGTACTCTGGTCTCCAAGGAGTTCAGAGAGACGCTCAAAGCTCAAAATTACAGCGTAAGGAGTCCCACGATTCGCCCTGACACAGACATGTGTCATCATTGATACAGACCTAAACAAACAGCTTCCTCAAGGGAAGCTGGACTCAGGTGGCACTGTGTGATCGCTCACGACACCGTTTGACTGCTGAGCTCATGTCTTTTTTTTTATTTAAGCACCAACCTAACGGTTACATAGCTGAACTCATGTCTGGATCGCAGGAAAGAGAAATATTCCTCTTTCCCATGATTCATGTTGACCGAATGTCTCTTAACATTATTCTAATCGACGTATTGATCGATCTCAATATGTTACATTAGGAAAAATGAATGATCATTAGAGGAGCTCATCCAAGATCCTGTGCGACATAGTCATCCCCTAGAACAACATAATTGTCATAATTGAAACCTAATCAGGCTCACCTGGGGGGGGGGAAGTACGACTTTGAAAAAATAAATTCTTCTCTCAAGTTGATGAATATTTGGCAAAAATAATTTTTTTTCTCAGTGTAATACTTGAATGTCCCATTATGGGCTCTTTCATAGTTTATTTTGAATAATGTAATGTACAGTTGATAAACCTCAATCAATCAATTAATGCAGAAGCCTAAGGAGGAGACCCCCAAGTTCTTCGACGTGAGTCTCCTCAAGGACCAAATCTACCTCGTCATCTTGATATCCAACAGCACGAATGCAGTCAGCTACACAAACTTCGTGATTCTCCTGCCTGTCTACGCCATCAGCATTGGTTTCGACAAGGCAGCCGCTGGATACCTCCTCTCCCTCGTCTCCATCTTCGATCTTGTTGGGAGAATCGGAGGGTCTGCCCTCTCAGACACTAAACTCATCCCCAAGCACTGGTATTTCGTTGGGGGACTGCTCGTCTCTGGTGTCTCACTGGCTATTCTGCCCATTGGGAAGAGCTATGGGTACCTGTCCCTCTGGTGCTCTGTTTTTGGCCTGTCGTCGGGGATTTATGTGGGGGTCACTGCTGTTATCATGGCTGACATGCTCGGGACTGAGAAGCTGACGTCTTCCTATGGGATCTCACTTTTCGTTAATGGCTTGCTGCAGCTCGTGGGACCTCCCATCTGCGGAATTATCTTCGAACAGATCAGGGATTATGCACCGATTTTCAGCTCTCTGGGGATCATTTTGGTGGCTGGGGCCTCACTCTGGGCTTTCATGCCTTATCTCAGGCGGAAGCAGATGCTGGAGAAGGCGGGTAATGGGGAAGTTTGCAAAGTTTGAGGGGTTTGATTTCTTTGGGAAGTGAGGAGGATCAATTTTTTTGGGGGCTTTTTCGTGGGTTGAGAGATAGCTGAAAAGAAATGGTAAAGGTCTTCTGATATTTTCTGTTTAAGTCGTTCGTTGAGAAGGGAAGTGGAGAATTGATAAGTGGGTTGCAGAGAAATCAGTTATTCATATTCTCAGTGAATGATCTCGATAATGAGTCATTTTATGGGGAGTGTCTTTTCACGTTTTCTTACAAAATCACTCGTTTTGGAGGTAAATGGGTAATTAGGAGAAACCATCACAAAACTTTTGTTCGGAGAATTTTTTTTGTGGGTTCAGAGAATTGAGAAGAAATGGTAAATGTCTTCTGATATTTTCTATTGATGTCATTCGTTGGAAAGGGAAACGGAAAATTGATAAGTGGGTTGCAGACAAATCAGTCATTCACATTCTTATTCAATGATCTCGATAATGAGTCATTTTAGGAGAAAACATCACAAAACTTTTGTTTTAGAGAATTTTCTCAGCTACGAGCAAGATCGATCAATATGTCGTCTTGATGAATTCTTAATTATCTCGATAACGATGATTTCCGGCGAAAATGTTAGAAAATGTTTTCCTTGAAAAATTTAAACTAAAACAGAAGCCTCTAAACTTTTCCTCCACGAATTACTCTTTAAAATCACGTGATAAATAAGAAATGACGAACATCTTGCTGAATATTCAATTACCTCGATAACGCGAAACTTGAGGAAAAAAATGTTGAGTGAGTTTCTCAGGTAAAAAACTCGACATTTTTCCCTCAATAAATCAAAAATGGAAAAACATTTAATTTGACTTGTAAACCTATCACATCTGGATAAATATCGAATCGTCTCGTATGCGTGGAAAAAGAATGACAGATTGCTCACGACGTATGTCCTCACTGCCGTCAGCCAGCCTGAGTACGAAATCCAGTGTCTCTTCCTTTCTCAGCCGTTGCATTTTTACATAGAAATATATTTTTTTTTTAATTTCTTTCTAGAACAAATTGTGTATATTCTGTGGATAAATGTCGAGAACATTAAAATGTATTAGAGAACACTTCAGTCTCTTTGAGGGATAAAAATGAAGATATGAAGTGGGAAAAATAATGTCTTGCCTTATTAATTGTTAATTAAAAATGCTATGTAGAGGAGCACGCGTCAAGATTTCAAACGAAAATGAGAAAAATGTTAGGGGAAGTACTTATATTATAGCACAAAGTACCACTGTATAATTAAACTCTGACTTTTGTAAATCTATATTTCCTTACGATTGAAATACCACGAAGAAAAGTTTCACAAATAATCGTAATCTCTTCGACATGTAATGAGATGTCCATGCACGAATGAAAGTATGTTAACATGTAATTAATTAGGGATATATTGTTTCAAATGAATGGACCAAGTCGAAGGTGATGCATATTTGATCATAAATATTGTAATTTAATGACTTCAGTGACCATGTAGGGTATCGATCCAATGAATTTATCCATGAATGATCAAGTATTTTTGTTTAACGATGCCCCATCCAGCTGTGGTGCAGAATATAAACTACAGTATTTTGCAGAATTATTTTATATCATCGATCATTGAAATTAAACGAGATGAATATTATTTAATACTAATCCATCATCCCTTCATTAATTGTTTGAATGGTGATAATTCGAGGATTTATTCCGAGAATAAACGGATAAGATATTCACATAGATTATGACTATTTTCATTGTAAATAATCACTTAATTTCCTAGTTTCATGCACAAAAGACGATAGAGTGGAAGAAAAAGATTAATTGACGAATGAAATTTGTTGAAATATGTTCGATAAGTTGCACAATCAATAGATCAACTTTATCGATGAAAATTAGTAGAAAGAGTGAAAAATATATCCACTGACTGTTGAATAATCACAGTAACGTTGAGATCAGTATTTTCATCGAAAATAATTCAATTCAATAAATCATTGCACTTATTCACGATTTTTCCTTTTGCAATGGACATGGCACACGTTTAACCCCATGACTACGAACATTTTCCAAATGGATACTATTGAATTCACGAATGTCAGGGTTAATTTACTCATTTTTTTGAGTTATTTCCCCTGAATTTGGTGAATCACGTTGGCTTCCAGGCGACAGTGCCCATTTTTTTGTTCAACTCTTGGAGTATCAGAGAGCAGGTGAGTTGTTTTTCTGGTGATAGAGTACTCACACCTTCAGTATCGTCCTCGTCGTCACCTACACTACCGTTGCCAGGTGGTCTGCCTTTTGGCTTTCCTTTTCGCTTTCTTTTCTTGTTCAACTGTCGGCAGTCGTGGTCTGAGCCAGCTTCTGCTGCCCTGCGAATCTATTTTTGGGGTGGATAAATTAATTTGTCTGATTAGTTTTTTATAAGGAACTGTAGGGAGAGTTTTTTCAGTATTTTTTCCCCTAAAATTGGATTTTGAGGGAATTTTGAAAGCGCTTGAACGATTATTTACTGCAAATTATGATCTTCAGAGATTTGTGGACAAAATGGGAATAGAACGGAGAATTGCGAAATGGATAAAAAATTTCGTGATGGAGAAAATTTTATGAAAAATCTAAAGGGGAAATTGAGAAATGCATCTCAGAAATATAGAGATCCAGAGAAATGGTTTATTTGAATGAAATAAATAGTTTTTTAAGAATATTTTTAAAAAATCTTTATCCAAATAAAGATTAGATTGACTACAAGAGAAGGGATTAATTAAATCGTTTATTTGATTGTGATAGAGAATTTCTGTGGAATTAACGAATTATTTATTTGGTATACTTGAAACATTCTCATTGAAATGAATCGAAAAATTCTAAAAAAAAGGACTATTCAATTGAAATGCAAAAATTTCTCTGGGTGTATTTTCTATTTTTAACGAAATGAGTAGTAAAAAGTCTCCAATTTGCGATTGATATTTTATACACAAAGTGTTATATAAAATTGGACTACAGAGAGAAATAACATTCAGTCAGCTGTTAACATCATAAAATTCAAATGGAAAAGGTAATTCGAACTTTTACATTTCTGTTTAGTTGAAGCATTCAAACCATTCGGTTTATTCTGCTGAAAAAGTTAGAAAAATACATATTAAAGTTTTTCTTTGAGTTCTGAGTTATAATAAGTTGCATAGAACACTCAGATATTTAATCCAGAGGAAGTAAAGTAGAAATCAATATGTGAGAGAGCCTTTCTATTTAAATTTTTCAAAAAACCACTGATTTAATAGATCTTACATTACAAAGAATAATTATGCGTATAATAATTATCTCGTATTGTCCCAAGGAAATATTGAAAGAATGACAATCAATCATAAAAATTAATGAAAAAAATTAGAACAAAGAAATAATGACGAAAGGGGTAATGACTGCATGAAAAAAATTACCTTTGCACTTTTACGAGTCTGTTTATCAAACTCCAGGGCATCGTAGTAATTAATTCGTCGTTTAATTCTGTTCGTTCTACGAGTTTTCATGACTCCACTGTCAGGACTGGGTGGACTCTTCATCGAATTACGACGTGCATTGAAGAAAGAGTGGCCACAGGGACAGGCCTTGCACGCAACGGGCACCTTAATCCAATAGAAACAATGCAATGATTTTGATTCAGATGATATAAATGACAGTTTATTTACCTGTTGCTCGCACTTTGGACATCCTTTGCTTATTGTTTTGGTTTTCGCCATTTTCATTCTGACACTAGTGCATATATATATTTGCGCACCGATGTTAACCTAAAATCTGGATTTTTACCCTCGGAATTCATGAGAACTGAACCCAATGAAGTCTGCGAGTCTTTCAAATTTTTAAATCGTACCGTCACTCAGTGTGAAAATATAATAATTCATTGTAATGATGATTTTTATTTGATTATTTATAAATTATTTCCAATATTATTGGAAGAATTACGAAGAATTATGGACAACAATTTTATTGAATAAATTTATTGATTTAAAATAAACACTAAATAAATAAAGTTCAATAAAATTGGTTACTTTAAATTATTTATTTAAAATAAACAATTTTATTGAATAAATTTATTTATTTTAAATTTAAACAAATAATTAATCGTTTCGTCACTCAGTGGGAAAATCTAACAATTAGTTGTGATGATAATTTTTATTCTATTATTTATAAATTCTTTCCAATATTTTTGGAATTACGAAGAATTACGTACAAAATTTCAATGAATAAATGATTTTTGTACTCATTGTCAGAGAACTGATTGATTTACAATGAATGAATTATTTATTTGAAATTGAAACAAATAATTAATCGTATCGTCACTCAGTGTGAAAATTTAACAATTAGTTGTGTAATATTTTTGGAATTACGAAGAATTACGTACAAAAATTTCATTGAATGAATTATTTTTGTCCTCATTATCAGGGAAATGACTGATAGATTAGAATAAATGAATAATTTTATTTGATTCAACTGCGTCATTTCTCTGGGTATGTTCTCTCAAGTTTAAGATCTCTCTGTGGGGTTCGAAATGGGGAATTCCCCGTCTTTCCAACGCTACAAACAACCGCTATTTAGCTATCGCGGTGAAGAATAAGGATTCCAATGAATTTTTGAATCAAATAGTGCTTCATAGAAAAAAATGATGTATTCAGAATAATTTCAGGCTTAAATAACGATTAGATGTTGATATCAAATGCATTACAATATTTCTAACGCTTAAAAATAGCTGCCTCATCTTCCTTCTGTCTGGCTTGTATGAGAACTAACGAGAGAACAGCTTGGATCACCTGAAATTAGAAGAACGAGTCACCAATTTCGTTGAAATTAATCTAGAATTGCGGAGATGATGTGGTGGAGTGAGTTTAAAAAAATGTCGAAATTCGACACTTACGTGGAGTAGACACAGAGATAGCGCAAGTCCGGCTAACCAGCCGGATCGTGCCTCGAGGAACCACGTGAGTTCCTCGACGCATCCGTGGAAAAACGCATTTCCGGTCACCGTGTCCCTGCACTCGGTGGGCAGTGGTTTGTAGAGGCTGAGGTAATCCATGGGGCCGTCACAGCCGCAACATCCAACCTGCAGCGCAAGAAAATTCCGTCACAAAAAACTAGTGAATAAATGAATAAAAAACGTTGATTCACACGTACGAAAACATTTCACGGATAAACCTAGCGAATTCGCAAGAAAAATCTTTTGGATTTCTATTGCATTTTCCGCAAAAAAATTCTCGGCTAAAATTTTCGCATTAAAAAAACAATTGAAAAAATTCATGAATATTCAGCGTTGTTTAGATTACATTTTGCGCAGAATTATTATTTTTTTAAACATTCGTTGTTTATCAATGAATAATTGAAATTGTCTAAACCTTCGGAAACTTCATTTTTTTAGACATTAAATCGATTTTCGGTAAAATTCTGAATGTGAATAAATTTTGAATTTTCAAAAATTGCAATTTTTCAATTATTTCATCAATCTTCCATTTTTAAGAGAAATGGAGTGGAAACAAATTCGAAACTTCATGTCCATGAATTCCTAGAGAAAATATCACGACAGAAAAAGTCGTATAAAAAAATAAAATTCTACTAATTTGTTCTGTAAAACAGTTTCTGTTGGACATCGTCTATAAAATAATGCGCAGAATTCTCAGTAGAAGTTCAATATAAATCCAATAGATTCTTCTGCTATTAAAATTCGCTGTTTTCTGCGCAACTTTTCCGTGAATACAGGTAGAGAGGTAATACGTACGCTCTCCTGAATCATCCTGAGAATCATTCCCGGTTTCTCATACTGTGAATTAACGATCAACGCACTCATGGATTTCCGAATGATCGGTTGAATGTGGCTGTCATAAGTGGAGTAATCCAAGAGAACCGCAGTACCTGCGAGCCCGAGGCAAAAACCAAGCACCTGAAGCCCAATGTGCTGCAGAAAATATAATATTAGCATTAATAATCTCTCCTTCATGATTTATTCAGCCCCTATTTTTCAGCATAAAGTTATTATTTATTAAAGGGGATTTTACCCTTCAATATAATTCAGTAGCAAAGTGGTAAAGCGGTTTAAGCTGACTCATCTCACAGTTGAGTTTTTGAGGAATATTTCCGAATCTAAGGGAGATAGCGAAATTGTTGTTATAACCTTTTTTGTAGAGCCGATTGAGAGCTACAACAAATGTAATTACGAAAATTTCGCTATCTCCTTTAAATTCGAAAATATTCCTGAAAAACTCAACTGGGAGATAAGTCGACTTAAACCGTTTCGCCACTTCGCTACTGAATTCACCAATTAATCAAGAAATTTAACTGAATCGAATTTTACTAATCAGAGTCGGATATGAATGTCACTCTCATAGTTACGTATGACTCACAATGTAAAGACCAAGAATATGTTCCATGAGAGCAACAGCACAGCCGAAGAACGCCACCACCATTACGACAATCGAGGCAATTATTAAAATGTAAAGTCCGATGTAGAACTTCTCCATCTCCAGAAATTGCACCCACTCTTGAAAGCCTGGATCTGCCCTCATCCAGACCGAAACACCAAACATTCCAGCGCCAAAAATCTGCATTTAAAATTAGGATAAACTTGATTTCCGAAATTATATCAATATTAGACTCAATAAAAAAATCGAAGGAACTGAATATCTTGAAGAAAGTCTAATGTCACCCACGACAAAGTTTAATAGAAAAACCTAGCGAATTCGTTAGAAAATTCGATTGACTTTCTATTGAAAATTTTCAACAGAAAAAGTCAACAGAATTCGATTTTTCTATATAACTTATTCTCTCCATTCTCTCAGTTTTTTGTCATTCAATTTTCTTTCTTCTCATCAAGAAAATCAAACAAAAAAATTGGAAAATTTAAGCCGAGGAAATTCTATAGAAAATATTTCAATGGAATAAGTTGTATAGAAAAATCGACTTCTTTTGAACAGAATCAGCCAAAAACTAGTAGAAAGTTCAATACACAGAGAAAAAAAATTTCCAATATCTGAAACATATTTTCTTGAGACAAGTAATTCAGTAGCGAAGCTATAAACCGGGTTAAGTCGATTTGGACTATTGGGCAGTTGTTTAGGAATATCTGGGAATCTAAAAGAGATAGAAAAATTTTTGTCATGACCTTTTTTGTAGAGCCAACTGAGGGTTATAAAAAAGGTAATGAGCAAAATTTTGCTATCTCTCTTAGATTCCGAGATATTTGCCAAAAAATGGCCAAAAGTCAAAATCGACTTAACCCGGTTTACCGCTTCGCTACTGAATTTTTCTTCAATTGTTTAATTCGTCCAGACATCTCAACTCACGTGGCCCGAGAAAGGTCTCATGCTTTGAAATATTCTTGTACTCAAGTATGATTTTGTCGCAAATGAACTCACTCACATCGCGTAGAAGAATCGTCAATCTTCAAGTATTTATTGTTTTCATAATTTTTTTGTTATGCAGTTGCAATATTTCGATATGTAATATATTCATGATATAATGCGCAACGATAGTGGTAAATGAGAATTCATTCGATTTCCGTGAACCGCGAACATTCTGAGATTTAAACCCTTGAAAATAATTTACTTCTCCCAAGTAAATATGGTCTACGTATTAGGAAATTTTTCTCTCAGTGTAGAAATCCAATAGAATTGTCTAGCAAATTCGCTAGGTTTTTCTATTAAATGTTTTCATCAATGAATCGCTGGGACTCACCCATAAAATGGCGCTGAAAGAGAACACCGTGTACTTGACACATCCAATTGCCCTCTCGAGCCTCGCAGCTTCAGACCCCTTGATCGCCATTCCCCAATCGATCGATCACTCTTCGACAATCTCAAATCCCGAAAAAATCGCATGCACTGTTCAATGAAAAAATATAATTTCCGTAGACAATAGCTTCAGCGGAGACAGGTTGTACCTGCCGTATGAGTCTACCTGGAACACAGCTCATATTTTTATCTCAAACAAATATGAGATAAGTTGGATAAGCGCGCCCTAAATGCGACACCATTGAGAGTGATAGTACAACCCGGAACGTATTGATAATACTCCTGTGGTATCTGGACGTTGTGATTCATGATGTCTTAATTCTTATCTCCTCACCGGGGTGGGAGGACAGTCATTGTGGTGGAAAAGTTCTGTTGAATGCAGAAATCGCGATGGGTAATATATTTCCTCGCGCCGGGTGTAATGTGGCATTTTCGGAATGGCTGAGCGAAGTGCGACCCCCGAAATTACTCGGTCTGCGCAGGGAATCGGTTTGAAGGGACCTTATTCATTGGTTTTGGGTAATTTTGTCACAAATCATTTCAGAAAGGATTGAATGATCAACACGGAGAGAAATATTCAATAGAAATTACGTATCTTTTCCGTAATTCCGGAGCGAAATGTGGTTGTAGGAAATTTTATGGAACTGTCACAGAATTTTTCCACAGCGTTCCGTAATTTTCATCTGAATCTCCCGTGAAAAATTCCGATACCGTCACTTAAATTTTCTGAGTCGATTCCGTAGTCGATGAGCGAACTGTGAGTTCCGTAATTTTTACTGAACATTTCTCTCCGTGAAGTTTTACGAATATTTTAGGGGGATTATTCAAGTAAAATGGGGAATTCCCGTCTTTCTGTTGCTCAAATATTCCGAAATTTATTGAACTTTACGTGAAATTTAATGCTCCCTTCCCGTGAATGGAATTTAATGCAATTCTGAAAACTACAAATCAACGGAATTTCGCCCATGAAATTTGTTCATTGCTCCATCCATTCTCGAAAGTAAAATACATGAAATAAATTATATATTTCCCCATCAGTTCATCGCTTCATGTTTAATCCCCTTGTTCCACCAACGAGACTGATTTTTTTCTCCTTACGATTGACTGTTTACCATTTCTCAGATTAAAATAACGGTTGAGCGCATGGTATTCAATCGCAATTGAGAGGAGAAATCGATTCACAACGACGAGAGCAAAAAAAATAGAAAATGATAGAACCAGGCATAGCCATATTAATAAATCATAATGACCGTTAAATTTTGCCGTCAATTAGATAACATCACTCTTAAACTTTAAATTATTCAAGTAATCATTAATTTAAACATTCAAATTTCAACCATTTTATTAAGCAATAATTTAGGTAGGAAAATTTCTGATTATTTGGTTAATCGACAATCCCTTTTAAAAAATTAGAAATATTCACTTAATGGAAAATTTACAGTTGTATATTATCAAATATTGAATTCATCATCAGTCGGAAATTTAAACTATTAATGTTACATTATTTATTAATTTTGATGAGTATATTTCAAACATTTATCAATGTAAACAGCAAATCCTTTTAATAGTGAAGAAATATAATTATAGAAATATAATATTGATGCCCATCCCTGGGTAGAAATCAGGTATATTTATTCTTAAAATTTCATTTAATCGAAAATGCAGCGTAATTTGATACTGAACATTCATGTATCATGTTCCCACCGGAAATTCAAGTAAAATGGGGAATTCCAGTCTTTCTGCTGCTCAAATATTCGGAAATTGATTGAATTTCCAGTAAAATTTCGTTTTCTCCCCCTGAATCGCATTCACTGTAACTCTCCTGGAAATTATAGGGGAGAGTGGGGTAAAATGGACACTTGACTTTTTTAAAAATATTTACAACTCAGAAACAGATTTATCAACTGAACTCAGTCTAAGCTCATCACAAAGAAGAATCATTGCTCTTTCAATTGAAAAATAAAATTATTCCATGAACAATTCAACGCTCCCACATTCCCTGAGACAAAAATAAGTCACGTATTCCCAACCAGTTCAACGCTCCATCTTTAAAGATAATTAATCCCCTCGTCCCACCCGCGAGACTCATTTTTTTCTCTCCTTACGATTGACTATTTACGATTTCTCGGATTAGAATAAGGGTTGAGCGCGGGGCCACGTGAGCCGCAGAACGTCTCATGAATGTGTTCAACCGCTACTCAATGCTCGAGAGTGAGAGGTGGAGTGGGTTCACAACGACCAGAGCAAAAAAGAGGGAAGAGAATGAAGAGAGTGGGGGCATGCACTCGCAGTGGTCTGCATGAAAGGCCTCGGCGGCTCGTTGATGATGTGGAAGCTGCACAACTCCAAAAGATCATTTTCTATTCTCTGAAATTCCATTCGGTTTTCCTCTCTTTCCCTATTTTTAATTTCGATTCAAACTCCCAGTGACGATTAAATCACGAGAGAGGAGTGTGAACTGCAGGGGGGAGTGTTATTTCAGTTGCTGTCAGTATTTACCGCAGTTTGGGTGACATTTCAATCATCAGAAATGCTGAGGACGGCTGTGGTGAGCCTCCTGGTGGTCCTGGCTGTCGCCCATGGGATCCCCAAGCCTGAGGACGAGGTGAAACATCGAGTTCTTGATCAGGTTCGTGTCAAAATACTTTGAACCCAGTGGGTTCAACCGTCTTAATCCAATTGTCCTCAACTTGGAGGGCTTCCTTCACCTGTTCCAGGGGACAATGGCATTCTTTGAGATAGTTTCAAGTCATGTTTAATTATAAACAAGTGGGAATGAGAAGTCTAACCTCATTCTGGAATAAAAAACAACTTTGTTTTATGTTATCTGTGCAATTTTGGGATTATCTCGTTAATGAGTGATTTTACGAGAAATTGTCAGGATGTATTTTTTGCTGGATATTTTCTCAGCTATAAAAAATGTTTTTTCACATTTTATCGTAAATTAACTCGTTTGGGAGATAATCGCAGAGTTGTAAATTCATTCATTTCAATCTGAATGATTTTGCTCGTTAACGAGTGACTTTATGATGAAATTATTGGAAGTCATTTTTGTTATTGAAAATTTCTACAAAAAAGGTTTGCAGATTTTTAGTCGAAATTTGTCAATTCATCTCAACAATATTTCTGTCTGGAATTAGAAAACTCTTAGATTTTCTTCAATGAAAATTTTTTAATTACATAAAACAAACATTTCATTCAAAATAAATCCTCTAGCAGAATCACAAAAACCATTTATTTAATTTCTAATTTAATTCTAATTTTGGTGCCAAAAACCCTATTTATTTCATATGAATAAAACCCCAAATAATAGTCAAATTGAAATAAACTCTTTTATTTAATTCAAATGAACAATTCCCCTGACACAAATTACGAAGTTATCTCGTTAAATCACCAGATGTTTATTCTTGAGAATTCAAACAAAAAGGGCGATATAAAAAAATTCTTGTGGATTTCCTATTCATCCAATTCACCTTAGAATTTATTCTCAGGACTTGAGTGACCAAGAGCACTTTGTAAAGTCCCATCACAACCCAGAGTACGACCACGAGGCATTTCTCGGTGAGGAAGCGAAGACATTCAACCAATTGTCCCCGGAGGAGAGCACCAGACGTCTAGGGATAATCGTCGACAAAATCGACAAGGATAAGGATGGCTTCGTCACCAAGGAAGAGCTCAGAGACTGGATCAGGTACACGCAGCAGAGGTACATAAGGGACGACGTGGAGCGCCAGTGGAAGTCCCACAATCCCGAGGACTTGGAGACAATTCCCTGGACGAAATACAAGAAGCTGGTGTACGAGTTCATGGATGCCAGCGACTTCGAGGCGAAGGAGAACGATGACAATTGGTCGTACGTTGTGATGCTCAAGAGGGACAGGAGGAGGTGGTCTGTTGCTGATCGAGATGGCGACGATGCACTCACGAAGGAGGAGTTCACTGCTTTCTTACATCCTGAGGAGACCGATCACATGAAGGATGTTGTCGTGGAGGAGACACTGGAGGATATCGATAAGGATGGGGATGGGAAGATCTCACTTGTTGAATATATTGGTGAGGAGTCCTTTCTTTGGTGAAGTTTTTATTCCATTTTTATTGGCATTTTATTTTCATTTTCACTAGGCTGTTGACTTTTTGGGTGAAATTTCGGGTACACTAGTTGAGGATTTTTGTTGAATTACAGTTGCAATGTATTTTCAGTTTTGCAGTTTTTTTATAATTGTGAACATGTGACTCTAAGAAATCTCTATTTGAGCTTTTTCTTTTCATTTCAGCAATATTTTTTGTTTGGACATTTATAAAATCATATATTCATTTAGATGGTAATTTTGAAGCATTTCAATCGTTTATTGATGGAATTTATTCATTTTTCGCCTTTTTATATTTTACTTTTTATCTCATTCTGGTCATTGAATTACTTGAATAATTCTGAATATAGAAAATTGAATGAATTTTTTTATTTTCGTACAGGTGATATGTACAGAGGCTCTGACGATGATGAAGAGCCCGAGTGGGTGAAGAATGAAAAAGAACAGTTCACTGGGTTCAGGGATAAAGATAAGGACGGATTTATGGACACTGAAGAGGTAAAAACAGTCGATTCATGAATTCATCCAGGACTTTTTTTATGAATGTTATTGAATACGTGAGATCATGCAAATGTTTAGAAAAAACATTTTTGTAGATCTCGTAAAAATCACGTTCTTTAATGGGAAAAATCTAACAGAAACTATTTTATGGAAAAAATCAGTAAAATTTTATTATTCACAGTTCAACTTTTTCTACAAGAATTCCACGCCACGAATTTTCTAAGCTTTTCCCACTCTATTTTTCTTCTTTTTACATCGAAACAATCAGACAAAAACACTTGGAAAATTTGTGCCGGAGAATTTTTATGGAAAATATCTCAGTAGAATAATTGGCGTAAAAAATTAAATAGAATCAATTGGAATTCAGTGTAAACTAAAATAGCCCCTCGATAATCAACGTGTCCTCCTTCAGGTAAAAAATTGGATAATCCCTGAAGACTTCGACCACGCAGAGGCAGAGGCTCGCCACCTGATCTATGAAGCTGACCAAGATGCCGACCAAAAACTAACAAAAGACGAAATTCTCGAGAAATACGATATTTTCGTCGGCTCTCAGGCGACTGACTTCGGCGAGGCCCTGGCGAGGCACGACGAATTCTAAAAATCCAAAACTCTCTACTTAATCACCAGAAGAGTTTATTCTGATCACGTGATATCGATCCACACGTCGGACCTTAAAAGGGAATGATAACCACGCAAATCGTGAAAAGCATTACTAGCTCTAGTGACACTTCTCTAGTTGTACGAACAAAATTTTTATATTTTTATGAGAAATTGTATTTTTATCACTTCGTACGTCAGTCATCGAGACCTCCGAGAGTCTTTATGTGTAAGATAATGTATTAAGTTCATCTCAACGTGCTCTGACCATCGAAATGAGGATTCATTGATCGATTGGTTGATTCATTGTTTGATTCATTAATTATTTGTGTTGATAATTCACATCCGAAAAACGAATAAAGAAAGTTTTTGAGAATTTTTGTCTGTAATTCTATGCGATTTCTTGGTACAGATCTCCTTCACGTCATCAATCTGACAATTCATCGATAATGAGATTAAGTTTGATAAAATTTATCAGCATTCAAGGGGGGAGGACACAGAAAGATAGGAAGACGATAAAGCAGTGATATTTTTCGGACAACATGCGACGGATTCTCTTCATTTTTGGCGCTCTGTGGGCCGCTGTTTTCTCAATAAGTAAAAATTAATTTTTTTTTGAGAATAATACGATCTGTGGAGTTTATTACGAAGTGGTGAAGGGGGTGGTTTCAAGTATATTTCCGAAGGAGAATTATTTATAGTGAGGATTTAACAGAATGGGTTTGATAAAGATAGAAACCTCTTCTTTTATTCAGTATTTTTCTGGTAGAAAGATGAGTGTTGAAAATTTTTAGAATTGAATTTTTGTTAATTTTAGGAGGAAACAGAATTTCCAGTCCATTTCATTAGCTACGTGTTACGATTTTCTAATATTTATATTTTTTTATTTATTGAAAATGTAAATTCAATCATTTTCAATAACCAAATTTGTCAATTAAATTTGAAAAAATCATGGATATTCAGAGTCATTCAACTTACATTTTGCACAGAATTATTATTTTTTAAACATTCGCTGATTATAAATAACTAATTGAAATTGTTTATAATTGAATTTATTGACTTAGTGATTGTATTGATCTCAAGAGTTAGAGAGGAAATACAACCCAGAGCAGCCATACTGTTTCAAGTTCACCTGGTTGGGACTGGATCCTGAAGAGGCCAATAAATCGAAGAGCTGCTCCAATATTACTACACCATGCTTTGAGCCAATTACAATCTCCGGTATGTGAAGGGATGAAATCAAATACTTTTTTATTTATTTCTGGGGGCAAATTAATGCTTGAAAAGACAAAGCATTGTTCGGAGTTATATACAAAAGGTGAAACGAAATAAGTCAATTTCACCTCACAATGCTTTTTGGAAATTTTTATCAGACGCTTTCACTAAAATTTTAAGAGATTTCGTCATTGAAAATCCACCGTTTGATGAATAAATGAATGAAAACGTCAAAATTCAGTTCAATTATTTCATGGAAATTTATTAGAAATAGGAAAATTCAAGTACTTATTCTAGTGATTCCAAGTGACAACTCCACTAAATTCCGAGGAATTTCGTCATTGGAAATTCATATTTTAATGGAAAAAATGGAGGGAAACGTAAATCTCAGTTCAACACGCAAGAATTCAATGGAATTTAATTTTTCTACTAAATTTTTTCGTGCGTGTTGAACTGAAATTTACGTTTCTCTAGAAAAATTCAATGGAAAAACAATTATAAAGGGATATTAATATTTTTCAATCCTTCAAAATTTCAATGGAAATTAATCAATGGAATTAAATTCCATTCCTCGTTCAATGGAATTTAATTTTTCCACTAAAAAAATTTAAAAAAAGAAAATTGAAAAATTTTCAATGGAATTTAATTTTTCTATACAAGTTTTTTTCAAACGCGACCCTGCGATTGGTCACCTCCGCGGGGATTCCCCACCGTGTTGTTTAGCCTTTAGCGTTGCCGAATTCACTCTACACTGCCCGGGCGCGTTTAGCGAGTTTCCGGCAACGTCGCGTCATGAGCAATTCCATTTACCATATGAAAAAATAATTCCTCTGTTCGAAATGATTTGTTTTCTTTAGGAATTTTGGGAAATATGTTCTAAAAACTACTATAATTTTTTAGCCACTTCCATTCAGAAAGTCAAATTTTTTTGAATTTTTCCTGTTAGCCAGTCAATTGTATTTAAGAAAAAGAGCGCGCGGCGGAGTTTCTTTCATAGGGTGACTAACCTAGGGTTAAAATTTCTTTTAAGCCTCTGGCAAACTGCCGGATACAAACGTGATATGGGAAAAGGAGGATCGCTCGGTGATCGGTTGTCACATGCAAAAGGGATTCGTCTGCATAAAGTACACGTACACTTTCAACGATGCAGGTATGAATATCACGTCACAGAAATAAGTTGTCAGTTTGATTTTGACACTGAAAATTTTCTAGTGCAAAATGTAAGTCACTTCTGCGGGAAAATGGTGGAGAATAAGGAGTCGCCAATTGTTGAGGGATGTTACACCCAAAAGGTAACTAGAAATATTCCCTGCACCCGGAAAAATGATTTATTTGATTCCAATAAATACGTTTACTTAAATAGTACCAAATTAATTTTTTTTTCAAATTAAATAAAAAATGTTATTCTTCAAGTTTTGTTTATATTAAATAAATGTTTTTTTCCGACTGATAAATCTTTATTTGATCCAAATAAATTCTTTATCTAAACTAAATAAATTGTTTTTTCAGATTTAATATAAATTTAATTTGGAATAAATAAATTATTTGTTTCATATAAGTAAATCCTTTTTCTTGAAACAAGTCATTCAAAAAAAACATTTTTCTGGCTATCGATGAGATGTGATGATTGATCTGTTCATTTAATTATTGTATTTTTTAATAGGTGGACAGCCACGTCATCGAAGCTTGCGCCTGCACGTCTGTTGCTGGAGCCGTGCCTTGTAATTCATCAGAAATTAGCCATCCATCAACAGCGATAATTACGTTATTTGTGATATTATCTCGGATTATTGTTGGCAATCGAAGTTAGAAAGAGCGTGAATCATTAAAAATCCAATTTTGAAGGGTTGAAAAATATTAATATCCCTTTATAATTAGCCGTTACACAACCGAATCTGTTAAGAGAGGCTTATTTTAAAAATTCCTACAGTTAAAAAAATTTATCTAGGAGATAAATGCATAATTCACAAATCCCGAATGAGTATTAGTGTTATTTATATTCCCATTATCTTTAATAAAATTGTTATCAAGAATAAATCGCATGGAAAAATCAAACTTTTTTCATTTCCTCACATTGAATAAATATCGACTGAATTTTTCTACCGAAAAAATCGCGCGAGAGTTTCGCTATTTCGCGTAACCGATCGTAGCAAATACAGACTATTCGGCGAGTTGATTAAAACTCTAACAGATGCCAGCAGAATTACATTTTCGTGCGGCATTCGAACAGTTTTATTTTCCCTTTTGACAGTAACTCCAAATGCCAAGTATCAGCTGTTAGATTTTTTGTCAGCCGGGGGGGGGAGGGAATGAAAAAAATGAGGGACAAATTTACATGTTGCTGTTGATCTCTGCAACCAAGCTTAAAATTATGTCTGAGGTGTGTCGAATTCTCAGAGTCGTTGGATATCTCAAGCATGCACAACGTTATTATGCAGTTCGCAGGTGAAAATCTGACTCGATGTATTCGTGGTTATGAATCGTTTGTGTTTATATTTCTAACTGCGAAGTTCCTCTTGTGTTTCATAACAAATGTCAAACGTTAATTTTCGGCGGATTTCCCGGAGTGAAGAGGACAGAACTATTACGAAATTTTGGGGGTAAAGAATGATGCTTCGAGGAAGGATATCAGAGCAGCGTTTTTAAATATTTCTAAACAAGTAAGTAGAAAATTGCAGTACAATATCGCTTTGGAAAAATGAAAACAAGAATAAAAATAAAATTTTCAGTATTTATGAAATTGATGACTCTATCCTTGTTATTCATGAGTAATTGTTACTTTCAGGTGCATCCGGACACAGGAAACAAGACTGGCCACACAGAATTTATCAAACTCACAGAAGCGTACAACGTATTGAGTAAAGATTCCACGAGAAAAGAATACGATGCAAAATTGAGCGCAAGAAATCAGTTGCGTTATACGTCTTATCATCCCGTCGGCCGAACGTGAGTGAATCCTTGTACATTTGAAAATAGGAATCCCAGATAGAAATTCCAGAAGATAGGAATTCCCCATTTTATTTAAATTTTCAATGAGAACATTAATATCACCAACAAATTTGGGACGTGTCAAGGGCCAAGAATGAAACCTACACCCCTAGATAGCTTTTTTAATTTCGATTCCAACCGCGCAAACCGGAAGACGCCCCCTCGTCGGGGTCGGGAGCAAAAAAATCCCAAAGTGGCGAAAAATGTGGAAATTGAGAATTTTGAAAAAAAAATTACGGATGAAAAATACTAGCAATTTCAATGAAAAAAACCTACAAATGCTTCAAAGATTGGTCCCTTTGATGCTTCAGTTCATTTTGATATAATTCGATAAACTTCTGAGCGAAAAAATATAAAATTTAACACAATTTTTGATTTTATTGACGGAGGAGACGGTGTAAACTTGGAGGCTGATATGTCATTAAATTCAAACCTATCATACCACGGGTCTCAATAACCTTGTAGAAACAAATCTAATTGATGGAAATTTCTGCTTATGAATGTTTAAACGATGTTGAGCAGAATAAACGGTGGGTCTCTCTCAGTACTAGGAAAATATTCATTCCGGTCATGGAAAATACATTGGTTCTTTGGCAGTTGTTGAAATATACAAAAATAATTAATTAAATTATCAAGAGTGACGTAGTTGGTATAAATGAGAGAGTGGATGCTTGGGAGGTCTGTACGACTCTCTGAAGCTGATTGTTTATTTAGCGTCATATAAACAAATGACGAACTCAAGAGAATGAAAGAAACGACTGTTCTCCTTTATCCCCTTTGTGGTGGATATGCGTATTGCTTATTAGTTATTTGATTTTGAGTCTAGTTCCTCGACGGCTCTCAGAGAGAAAGCACGTCTCTAATAAATGGTATCATTGCTCTGGTTAAACTGATTCAACTTATTTGCTTCCATAACCTGCATCCCATATTCCAACAGCAGTTATCATCAATAAACATCTCTCCAGGAGTTTCTGTATACATATTGTTACCAGTGAATTAATTTCACAAGTCACAAGTTTATCTAGCGGAGGACACTTCAAAATTCTTCCCTCTCTTGGCTATTTTCTCTATTGACCGATTTTCGCCAGGAGAATTGAAAAATTCGGAACAATAATAATAATTATTATTTTGGGCCCTTGACACGTCCCAAATTTGTTGGACCGTGTATTCAGTACCAAATTCGTATGGGAACAAGACTTCAATGGCTTGCCCGAAGGATTCTACATCTCAGTGTGTAATAAAATGCTTTCCGTTCAGTTAAATTCCATTAAATTAATTGAATTCCAGATATTACGGTCACCGAGAGTCTCACTCTGAGCACTGGCGAGCCGACCACCTACGAAGGAAAGGGGGAGGCCCCTTTGCGACGTACGACAGGACGCACTTCGAAAGTGGTGACCCGAAAAACGTCTCAAAAACCACGATCGTTCTGCTGTGCGTCCTACTGAGTGCAGTAGGCTTCAGCCTTCAGATTCTGGCAGTCGTTTATTCCCCGACCCTCGACAGAGAGAAGATGCTGGAACGCTCCGCGAGGTACAGCGCAGAACTTGAGAAACTCCGGGAGAGGGCAAAGCGTCATCGATCTGTATCGGAGAGCATTGACTCCTTCCTCAATCGCGTCGATGGCCCGGATGAATGAGGAGAAAATCACCTCGTGTAAGGTCAACAGAGATAGTGAATTATTTTTGTGAAATAATGTATAGTTGAAATATTTAAATCAATTTATTGTCTTATTAAAACGAATGTCAATAAAGGTTTTCATTTTTGAAGACTAATTCAGTTGAATAATTTAGGGGCAAAATGATGCGATATTACATTTGCGTAATTGGAAGGATAAATGAAAGGGAATGAATCCCATCACTTCATAATTTCTAAATCAATTTTATGAATTTTACATCAACATTTTGTAATTTATAAATTTTTATAAACTTTGGATGGCCCAGTTAAATGACTACAAAATTACCTCGTGTGAAGAGATAACAGAAATAGTGAATTATTTTTGTTAAATGACGTACAATTCAAACATTTCAATTAATTTATTTTCTTATCAAAACGAATATCAATACATGTAAAAATATAAATGACAATGATACGTTAAATTTTCATTTTTAAAGACTAATTCAGTTGAACAATTTGGTGGTAAAATGATGGAAGGGATATCACATCTGCGTAATTAGAACGATAAATGAGCGGAAATGAGTGCCATCATTCATAATGTCTAAGAAGAACATCTAAATAATAATCGATTGTCGAATGAATTGACAGCCGAAAATATCTCTGGAACTATCAAGTTTACAGAAAAGAAATTCAAAAAATATTCTCCCACATTTTACATCAATTATTTGTAATTTATAAATTTCTCAAAACCTCTTTCCATTGATATTTTCAGAACGTCGAATGATTCCTGAAATAATTTTCTTCCTTAATGACTTAATTATCTCACTAGTGACTAATTTTGCAAGAAATCAATCATCAGGAGAACCTCTCCACAATCCTGACATTTCCCACAAACAACTCATCCCCAAATTGCAGCTCTAATTACAGAAATTTACACATTTGACTTGAATAATCTTATCACATCGCCTGATCACTCCATAGATCAATAAATAGATAAATCGTAGCCTAGAGCTTTCGTACATATGTTGTGATAGTGGCGTGCGGTGTAGCAGGTGTGAATACAGGTTTTCCACTCTCATCAACGTAATCCACATACCCGAGTGAATAAATCTCCTCGAAACCGAGTCTCTTGCACAGCCTGGCGGTGAAGTGAGAACTGCAGTCAGTGCGGATGAGGTCGTAACCCAACTCCCTGCCTATCTCGCTGCAATGCGATAGATATTTCCACATAAGCCTCGATATTGAATAACTCACTCGACGAAATTGTTGGCCGTCAGTCGGCCATTAATCCGCAGATCGAATTATAAACCACTTACATAGTTTTTTCGAATAAAGCTGCTGCTACACCCTGACCCCTCCAGTTACTGTCCACCGATATTATCCGGATGTCCATGATTTTCTTACCTGGATATCGGTTTATTATGTCCACCTCTTTGTCCACGTGGTGCAGGAGCTTCAGGATTTTCTTGAATTTCGGATTTGCACAGGTGTTTATGTAGTCGGGCTCCTCCTCCTCGGGTGGTTCCGTAATGCCTGCGAGGAGACTAATTATTGTCAGATTTTGTTTATCAATTTTTTTGTCGCGTGAATGATGAGGATAAATTGTATTTTTTGGTCTGGCAGTCTAGTTTTTTTAATGTAGTATTAAATGAAGATGATTATTTTGTCTTGGGACCTCTTCACGATAATTTAAACAATAATATACAGTTGAAAATTAAGGGGATTTTTCAAATAATTAAAAATTGAAGAACATATTTATCAATTTTCATGAAATAATTGACGTGAAATTTTCCCCCAAAAATTATCAACAGCGAGTAGTGAACAGAGATGAAGCAATAAATAACGTGAAATAATTCAAAGATTCCCATGAATCCACTGAAAAATCTTCGCCATGCAAATGAGTTTTTGATTTATCACATTTTCCGACTTCCCGACAAATTGATTCATGACTTATCAAACGTTCCATTGACTCGAATTACCCCTGTCTATTCCAACATAATGTTCACTTGTCACTTATACTTTATGATCCATAATATCAGTATTTAAGGAGAAACCTCAGCTCGCCTTGCTGTCGATATACTTCATTATAATCCCATTAACTAACGGAAAATGCACGTCCCACTGTCGATCTATGGTATTGAATATGTACATTGTCGATTATCGTGCAATCGAGTGAATGGATCTACAGCCTCCGACGTTGTTCCTCGTAGCACAATGAAAAACCGTTGAAAAAAACTGAGACAAGATCGATCAATCCTGCCACAAACTCGGCTAATTACAACTCTACCGTAAATTCAGTTTTCCCAGCTAAACCTTGGTGATTTGCAAGCTGTAATTTCCCATTGCACAATAATCAAACACTTTCACTGATCCATTAGACTTTGTCATAAGGACCCGCGGGAGATTGTTGTTAATGGACGTAACGAATTGCAATTGGGCACACGCATCATTTGAAGAACGAATTCAAAGCGCGAATGAATGAAATTCAATTCAAATACGAGTGCTCGTAAATCTGTCCTCAGTTATTTCAATTGGGGTCGCTGGGTCACTTCACTCCAATCGTCAGAACCATTCGCTATCACAATTTAATACTATCGAGACAATGTTATCGTGTGGAATATTTCCGATAGGTTTTTCCATTCTTTATGTGCCACTCGATCAGATATAATTCTCGACATTCAATTGCATGAAATGCGATAATCATTTCTGCAATTTTTTCCTTTTTTCCTGCACTATTTTTTACGATTTTTTAAATCTTCTAACGGGTATTTAATTTCAGGGGAATAGGCAATTAATTACGTTTTCGTTTACGATTTCCACTTGGTTAAATACGAGTTCTAATGACACTAATGGAGTGATAAATCTCAAGAATGAAGCGGACAATTTTACCTGGATATCAATTACCGGAGAATTTTTTAGATTGGAAAATATTGATCAGAGAATCACTCATTGCATCGCAAAAATTATTGAGAAACATGAAATTTCCTTCGTAGTAATTGATTTTGAGACGAAATTGTCTTTCACTATTGGGTTTTTGCGTAAAATCTTTTGAAAATTGAACCAAAATATTCAACATTTTTTTTACTTCGATAAATAATGAAATGATCGTTCAATTGACCGCAACTCCTTGATTTTCAAAAATACGCCTCTAACGTTTTTCATTACATTTTTGTTCTTCATCACTTTATTCAATAAAACATTTCATGCAAAAACCCACTTCATACATGCTAATGCATTTGTTATCGACCATTGTCCAGACCTTGACCAATTAATTATTGAAATACTGCAGTAAAAATTGAATATATTTAATACGCCGAATGTATAACATAAACCACCCATTTTTTATTCCCATGAATAATAAATAATCGATAACTAGATCTCAGTAGAAAACGTCCGAGTCATTTTTCAAAATGGAAAAAAAATGTGTCTGAAATTTTCCACTCAATTTAATCCCATAGACAAATTAACAAAAGCAACCATTTAATTTAAACAATTGTCGTATTCAAAAAATTTCAAGAGTGATGTTATCTAATGAAGGGCTACAATATTCAATTGACCGCAACTCCCTGATTTTCAAAAATACGCCTCTAACGTTTTTCATTACATTTTTGTTCTTCATCACTTTATTTAATAAAACATTTCATGCAAAAACCCACTTCATACATGCTAATGCATTTGTTATCGACCATTGTCCAGACCTTGACCAATTAATTATTGAAATACTGCAGTAAAAATTGAATATATTTAATACGCCGAATGTATAACATAAACCACCCATTTTTTATTCCCATGAATAATAAATAATCGATAACTAGATCTCAGTAGAAAACGTCCGAGTCATTTTTCAAAATGGAAAAAAAATGTGTCTGAAATTTTCCACTCAATTTAATCCCATAGACAAATTAACAAAAGCAATCATTTAATTTAAACAATTGTCGTATGCAAAAATTTCAAGAGTGATGTTATCTAATGAAGGGCTAGAATATTAACCGTAATAAAATATTACAAATTTGGCTATCCCTGCACTCGACCAGGAAATCTTTTATTTTTCATACATATATCAACATGAAAAATTACCAATGGAATTACCAAAAATTATCAGTTGAATACCGTGTTGACTGCATAGAATAACAGTCGAATAGGGCAATTCTACTGTCTAAAAATGAGACGGGAAAAAATCTCAAAATGATAAAAATCCTCAAAAAATCTCACCATTGATCTGCACCCCGACGATAGCTCCGCTGGACGCTACCGCCATGAGACTCAAATTCTGGTCCAGCGAAGACATGGAGTACTCCTCGAGTTCCACACAAGTGCTGTTCTCCCCCTCGGGAATGAGTCCAATGCTGTGATTCAATGGTTCATCACGAAAGAAAAAGCGCCTGAGAAAAGCCAAAACTTTGGGCTTAGCATCGGCCGTGACAGTTCTAATGTGATAGTCCATCGTGGTTTCATTCTCGGTCATTGCGTCAGCCAGCTGCAATCATTGTGAATTAATCTTATTACGCTCCCTTAATCCATTCACTGTGCCACCAACATTCAGCTGAGATTTGGCGACTAATCCCATTCGACGACACACGTTCCACAAAGCGCATCTTGTTACTTATTTATTCAATTCCCCATCGCTACCTCGCATTCTTCGACATCAGAGGCACATGTGACGCTGTTTTTCATCATCTCTCGTCGTCGTTTTATTCACGAATAGGCAACATGTATCCTCAGATATACGACAGTGAGACATATACATTTTATTTGTTTTGTTACGCTAATGCAGAATGGTTAGGCGAATACAACAGGGAATACATAGCAAGCCATGACTTCTCAAGGTTCACGTACAACTGCTGCACGCAACTGGCCACACAATGCATATCGTATTTCTTCCAATAACTAGGCAAGATCATCCTCACTCATTAATTCGAGCTTTCCACCGTTGTTCTATCCCACGATAATATCGCATTCAGAGGTATATTTTTTTAAATTGAATACATGTAGAAAAAAATTATTAAAAAAACCTGGAAATTTTTTTTGCATTTCTAGTGGACTTTCTATGCCGCAGCTTTTGTGCGCTGGCTTTTTCAATAGAAATGATCAATGGAATATATTCCGCAGAAAAAATTGATGGAATTCTATTTTTCGATGTTTTTTTGTCGGACTTTTCTTGTGAATCAAAGAGATCAATATAAATTCGTTTTTTTAGTTTATTGTTAACAATAACTAATCCTTTCCGTCAGTGCTGGTCAAGTCGATGATGTCAATGGACTTGGGGTGATATCAAGTTGCATGGCCGAAAACATGAATGAAAATAACACGTGAGGAAAACATGAGAGAGGGAAGAGATAAGGGACAGAAATTTTTATCACGATTTTATAAGAAAAGGGGAGAATGTGTAAACGCGGCAGTGAATTTCGATTATACTTATCAACAGAAATACTGTCCGAGCCTATTCAAAGAGTGAACTCAATTTGAATTTGTGGGGTTTATTCGAAAATCGGTGTGTAGTAAATTCATTCTTGAGATGTTTTTTAATAAGAGAAATACTAGAAAATATGGGAAAAAATGTCAGAGTTATTTTTTCTGAGGAATTAAAATAGCTAGTGAACGGATTTGATCGCCGGGTGAATACATGTTTAATAAAAATTGCAAATTAAATTTACTGCTGACAGCTCTTCCACGGAGCTTTTGATCGACGCGTGCGTGTCCATCGGATTCAAAACAGCATCTCCTCACAATTTTCAGTCGAAATGACGCAATTCACGAATAATTTCATCCTTAATTGAATTTGTGGGTTTCATTCCAGAATTAATGTGTAGTAAATTAATTCTTTAAATATTTCCTGATAAACGAAATAATAAAAAATATGGGAAAAAATGTCAGGGATATTTCTTCTGAGGAATTAAAATAACTAGTGAAGGGATTTGATCTCCGGGTGAATATATGTTTAATAAAAATTGCAAATTAAATTTACTGCTCTTCCACGGAACAATTGATCGACGCGTGTGTGTCTATCGGATTCAAAACAGCCTCTCCTCCTCAATTTTCAGTCGAAATGACGCAATTCACGAATAATTTCATCCTTAATTGAATTTGTGGGTTTCATTCCAGAATTAATGTGTAGTAAATTAATTCTTTAAATATTTCCTGATAAGCGAAATAATAAAAAATACGGGAAAAAATGTCAGGGATATTTCTTCTGAGGAAATAAAATAACTAGTGAAGGGATTTGATCTCCGGGTGAATATATGTTTAATAAAAATTGCAAATTAAATTTACTGCTCTTCCACGGAACTTTTGATCGACGCGTGCGTGTCTATCGGATTCAAAACAGCCTCTCCTCCTCAATTTTCAGTCGAAATGACGCAATTCACGAATAATTTCATCCTTAATTGAATTTGTGGGTTTCATTCCAGAATTAATGTGTAGTAAATTAATTCTTTAAATATTTCCTGATAAGCGAAATAATAAAAAATATGGGAAAAAATGTCAGGGATATTTCTTCTGAGGAATTAAAATAACTAGTGAAGGGATTTGATCGCCGGGTGAATATATGTTTAATAAAAATTGCAAATTAAATTTACTGTTGACAGCTCTTCCACGGAACTTTTGATCGACGCGTGCGTGTCTATCGGATTCAAAACAGCATCTCCTCACAATTTTCAGTCGACCTGCCGCATTTCACGCATAATTTCATCCTTAATTCACGTTGATTGTGAATTCCAACCGAGTTTCATAAAATTTTATCCACGAATGTGACCCCAAAACCCAAAACCAGAGCAAATTTTAAAGCAGAACACTATATAACTCAACATTCAACAGATTTTTTTCGACAAAATCGAATATAAATCCGCTGCATTAAAAAGAGCTCTATTAACATAATGCTCTCCTGTTTAGTCTCACTATTGTCATCATGATTTACATACGCTATCTCGACGCGGTTTCACAGAATTAGTGCCTCATTATTCTCAAGTGAATGAGTAAACAGTGTGAATTGCTCTCTGAACTATTCAAAATATTTTTCCTGTCATTAGTTTATGTCAATGTTATGGATCTGTTTACCGAGTATCTAGTCATCTTTCTGGTGTCCTCGGGGGTGAAGACAACACCCGAGATTCGGGCCTTCGACAGTTGATTCGTGATTAAGCCTTCCATTGCTGATGTTTTTAACGAACTCTTCAAACTTTCCGATCAATTTGCTTGCAAATTTCAACTTGAACTCGTGTTTTAGTATTCGATTTATAGAGTGATTTAACTGTTAGCGTCATGCAATTTCCTTATAATAAATGTTTCAATGTGTGGAATGCGATAACGGCACCGTTTGTTTCGTCGTAACTGAGCAGAGCAATAGGACGGACGGGGCTTTTATACTGGCTCCTTCTCAGTCCGGACATTCTTACCCCAACTGTGTTCAGGGACAGTAAAAACAGTGGAGCTGAGTCTGTTGTCATCGACTGCTGGTTTACCTAACGCCATATTTTTGGCCCTAAAAATAAGGGCTTGCAGTCATTTTTTGCTACAATTTTTAGTTTATTTTATTTGCTCTGGACTGATAGATTAATTCAGTAGCGAAGCGGTAAACCGGGTTAAGTCGTTTTTTACTATTGGCTAGTTTTTGACGAATATCTCGGAATCTAAACGAGATAGAAAGATTTATGTCATGACCTTTTTTGTGGAGCCAATAGAGCGTTATAAAAAAAGTCATGAGAAAAATTTTACTATCTCTCTTAGATTCCGAGATATTCAGCAAAAACTGGCTAATAGTCAAAATCGACTTAACTCGGTTTACCGCTTCACTACTGAATTTATTTGTTCCAAACGAAATTCGTTAACTATTAACGAATGGTAGAGTGGAATATGGTCAAATGAATATTCGTTAATAGTTAACGAATGGTTCACTTGAAGAGGGAAAATTGAGCCAAACAAGGCTCCACAAATGTGCATTTGTTAACTATTAACGAATGAACCCTCGCACTGAGAAATTTCAATGGTAATTTCAACTACAAGGGAAGTGTCAAAAAAATTTTAGTTACGGTAACAATAAACATTGTAGATTCAACTATTACATTAACGTGTAAATCACATCATAATGTTGATGACACTATTTGACATAGTGAATCGAACGATGAATCCTAGTTTATTTTTCAAAGTTTATTGTTACTGTAAATATAATTTCTTTGACCATTCCCTTGTAGGTAAAATTACCATTGATATTTTTGTCAGTGCGTCTCCAACCAAATCCTTTCGTTATCAATAACTAATCCTTTCTGTCAGTGTGAGTGGATATCTCTGTTGGCTAAATACTGTTATTAAAAAATTTGAATTTAATTGAAAATTCAATGGATGACAACATTTTTGAGCCGCAGGGAGGTGACTATTCTTCAACTTGCTTGAATTCTCTATCGAAATTTTCTATGAAATTTACAGTTTCCGTTGATTTTTTCATAGAATTATGAATTCCCAACGACGAAATTCAGTGAAATTTCAGTGAAACGTTGGAGCTGAGTCTGTTGTCACCGACTGTTCGTTCACTTAATGTCATATTTTTGGTCCTAAAGAAGGTTTTTTTAGGACGAAAGTAATGTTTTTGTTATAATTTTTATTTTATTTTATTTGCTCTGAGTGGATATCTCTGTTGACTATCCTGTAATAAAAAAATTTGAAATTGAGTAACGGGGGAACGACAGTTCTTTCCCTCACTCGAATTTTCTATCGGAATATGAGTATTGAGCATTATGAATTCCTAGTGATGAAATTCTATAAAATGTCAGCGAAACTAGGGAACTGAAAAAATTGGATTGGGTTTTGCAGTTTTTGTTGGTCTTTTCACCAAGTTATAAATTCCTATCGACGAAATTTCTCTGTTTTCATCAACTGTTGGTTCACCTAACGCCATATTTTTGTTCCTAAAAAATGAGGCCTACCAGTAATTCTTTGCTACATTACAATTCTTTATTCAATTTTTTTTATTTGCATTGAGCGGGTAACACCGTTGGAAAAATACTGCTTAAAACATTGGAACTTGATTAAAAATTCAATGAATAATAAAATTTTTGAGCAACAAATTTTCTGTTGAAGTATGAATATTTAGTACTGAATTGAGCTAAATTTTACAGTTTTTGTTGATTCTTCCACCAAATTTTAAGTCCTAACGACGAAATTTCTCGAAATTTTCAGTGAAATATTGGAGTTGAGTCTGTTGTCATCAACTGTCGGTCCACCTAATGCCATATTTTTATTCCTAAAAATTGAGGTCCACCAGTAATTCTTTATTTTATTCTATCTCATTTTATTTTATTTGAATTGACCGGATATCTCCATTGGCAAAATAGATATTAGAAGGATTACAATGCGCGACGTGCTGTGCATCGATGATCCACACGCACCAAGGACAATTGCCTTCGTGTATCCATTATGCTTATTGAATAATCGTTTGGGTATAATTAAGTGCTGCTATGATTGTCAAGTCGTCGTAAGTGGTGATGAGGAGGCTGGCTGGATTTATCTCTGATTTTCGGAGATTTCAGGGACAATTATGAGGAAATGGGAGTATTTAGAGATTTTTTGTGAGCGAGGAAAGGGAAATGGGCTCTTGACCCAGAAGGCATGAATGGAATTCATAGCTTAACCCACACTGTTGGAAAATTTTTGTCTTAAAAATTATTATCCCGCAAACTCCACGAATTTTTGTATTCGGAAATTCACAATTTGATGAAAAAATTAATTGAAACTGTAAATTTCAGTTGAATTGTGAAATTCGGGTAACTATCCGCGATTAACAAATTTCCGCCGAAATTGCTGGTATATTTTTTTGGAAATTTGTATTGAGGGATTGTTACTCTGGATTTTCATGAGATTTCGTCATTGAAAATTCAGAATTTTATAGAAGAGTCAATGGAAACTGTAAATTTAGAAATTTTTGGCTGAAATTTCAGGTTTACTTTTTGGAAATTTTGTATCAAGTGACAGTTAGACTGGAATTTCAAGCATTAATGAAAATTGACGCCACGACCATGACCAATAACAAGGTACTTAAAAATTCATTTCGTTCCAACATAATTAAAAGGCTAACTAGAGTTTTTTTACTAACCATTACACACCATTATAGATAACAGAAGTAATGAGAGTTGGATGGTTTTTATTGACTTTGTAAATTCGATGAAATGAATGAATACATTGAATGAAAATGAAAATAAATCGAAGAATTCTCGTTTTCCTGGCGTTCAAAAATTTGCAATTTCACGATTTCCAACTATATATCAGATACTGTTTGTGGCTCTTATAAATCCAAGGGAATGCAATATCTTCTCATCAATGTCTGGAAAATAAACGCGGAAATAAATATAAAAATACATAATCTCGTACATAAATTGTATAACACAAATAACTGTCCCACGTATGTTTCCTTGGGGGCTCGTCTCGCTCTAGCTGTCCTCATACTTCCTCCCTCATCAATTTCCAATTAAAGGAAAAAAAACCGACTCAATCTAGATATCAACCAATCCACTGGCAAGTTGCATAAATTGATTTTCAGTCTTCACTAGAGATGTCAAATTACCGGTAATTTTATTTCTGGTGAATTTACCGTGAAAATTCCGTAAATTACTGTAATTTACATTAATTTTCAGTTTACATTCGACATTGAAAAATTATTTTTCTTCCTGATAATTTCCTATTTTTTTGACAATCAAGAACTTTATTTAAATTAAGTTTTGAAATAGCGTCATAAGAATTGAAAGTTAATTAATTAGTTGTTGAATTTCAACAACTAGTTGTTGCAATTCACCAAATAATTTTCTCCGCGTTCTCTGCTGATTTGAAAAAATTTACTAGACGTGAGGATAATTTGTGCCGAAATTGTAAAATTTATCATTTATGTCGTCAAAAATTACCCCACGTTAGGTCGTTTGTGACGGCGACTGATATTTTTTACAAAACGGGATATGGTAAAATTTCACTTTCGTCCGTCCCCATGTCCTTCACATCGGCGCCAGGAAAAAATGCCCTGCCATTTGGGAAATTATGCTACACTGTTAGGAAATTACTCTTGAAAATTCAAGTAAAAAAGCTTAAAACTTTGAACAACGACAAAGTCCCATGGAATTTCTGTAGAATTCATTGACAAATCAGTTAATTTCTTGAATATTCAAGTAATTCTCGATTTTCATATCCATACGGCCCTGAACAGCCTTGAAAATTTTGAAAATTCAGGTAATAACTTCTCTGAATTTTCGATCTATTGAAAATTGAATTGTTCAATTCTCACGATGAGTTTGAAAATTCAAGCTTTCATCAATGATTTTTCAACACGAAAAATCCAATTTTCTTGAATCATCAGGATGAATGAGAGCTTTAGTGAACGTTTTCATTTGAAATTGAATTCAAACGCACAACACTGAAAATTCAGGTGACACTGACTGAAATTTCACGAAATTTCTAACAATGTATACTGGAAGTAATAATGTTTGCACCCATAGATGTTTTTTTATCGAACGTAGTACACGGAGAAAAATATTCAGTAAAAATTACGGAACTCACAAGTCGCTCACCGATTGCGGAATCGACTCAGAAAATTTAAGTGACGGTATCGTAATTTTTCACAGGAGATTCAGATAAAAATTCCGGAACGCTCTGGAAAAATTCCGTGACAGTTCCGTAAAATTTCCTACAACGACATTTCGCTCCGGAATTACGGAAAAGATACGTAATTTTTATTGAATATTTCTCTCCGTGTAAGATATCCTCCGCAAAACGTGTTTTTTATTGAACTACAATTTCGCTCCGTACAGTAAAATTTGCCTCGATTTTCTGGTGCTTTACATTCAACATTTCTCTCCTTGCAGATGCAAATTTACCGGAGTAGAATTAAAATCGGTAATTACGGTAACTCGCAATACAATACGAGACAATACACCTCCTCACGATTTCATGCAAATTAGAATCCTTGTGCGCAAGGAGCGGCGAGTCCGCAGCATTTGCAAATGACAATAGATCCTATAGTCAAAGGTACATAATTACGTATCGTTAACCGTTCGATGCATGACGGGATCGATGAGCGACGAACCGTAACGCGAATCACGTGATGATTAATAAATCGATAAATTCACTAGTACAAATGGGACAGATAATACACGTCTTGTGGATAAAAAACCGGTGTGATTAATTTTAAAATAGATACAGAAGGCGTGATAGAACCGGCCCCGACGTGGCACCCAATGGGATATCTCACCAGTGGGTGTAAAAAATGAAAATTAAAAATCCGTATAAATCAAAGAAATCGTAATAAAATCGAGTACACCCCAATCTCCTTGAAAATAAGCAGTGAATCGCTCAACCGCAACGACTTTGGAAATAACTAAATGACAAGATTATTTTTTTCCATTCTCGTCCCGACAAAAAACCATTTTTCTTATTGAGAGAATAAAAAAATTCATCATCGCAATTATGATTTTCCGATCATTCCCATTACCATGATTAATGTAAAACACGATGGAACGAAATTTCCTGGAGTCGGTGCGAGGGAAAAAACAGTTAAACAATTAGAATATCGAAAACTCATTTATGCATCGCGATAGTGTAGGAGGTGCGCCCAAAGAGAAGGTCGAGGATAAATCAGGAGTTTCCTCAAGGCCTCGGTGGGGTATGTGTTACATGCGTTTTGTTGGAAAGGCTCTGGCGTATATCAGCCTGGGGCAACCCCGGACCTTGGAACCCCTGGAGATAACGGAGAGGTGAAAAAAGTTTAGTCTTTAGGATACGTCTGTAATCTTGGGAACTGATCCCTCATTTCCAGGGATTCTGAACCATTTACTTCACGGTTGAATATTTTTAGGTGAAATTTCAGGTACATTTTTTGGTAGTCTCGACAGTTTCAGTGGTAATAGGAGACCTTCCCCGTGAGCTTTAAATATATCTGGATTGCAGGCCAGATAATAATGGAATTGCAATCGTTTTGTAATAATGCAACCCACAAAAATGGGTCTTTTGAATCAAATAAAAATCGTTATTTCATTTTTTTACTTATTTTATGAAAAGGGATTTAATTATGTTAAAGAAGTTATTTTTTTTTTTCAAATGAATAGTTTCCTTATTTTGCGAAAATTAGGTTTTCATGTATTTTGTGAAATAATTTCGAAAATTTTTTTCTAAAATATTCGTAGGCTATGTGGAAAAAAGTCGTATGAAGCTCTCTAAAATCATTCTGGTCCAATTTTTATAAATGAAGAATTTATTTGGATTAAAGAAAAATTTATTAATAGTAAAAAAAACATTTGTTTGATATAAACAATTCTTGGAATAGAAATTTTTATTTCATTTGAAAGAAAAAACTTTATTTGGTACTATTTGAACAAATTTATTTAGTTGATTTAAATTAATCATTTTTCTGGGTGTGAAGAATGACCTTAAAAATTAGGGCTTCAATCACTGAAATTTGGGGACAGTTTCTAAAAATAATGATTTTGTCTTCAATTCTTCAGATTATGTCACAGGAAGTGACAAAAATTTCAGATCTTCAAAAACAAAATCTTTTTTTCTCTGTAAAAAAAAAGAAAAGAGAAAGACCGAAAAGGATAGCACGAATATTGTTACCCGCGAAACACTCACCAAAGTTCAACAGAAGGTCAATTTGTCACCTTTATAAGCTTCAATGTGTCGCCGCACACCGTAAATACGCGCAATAAACGAAAAAGTATAGCGAACGATAAAAAAAATTGTCGAATTTGTCAAAAATCTACTGTATTATTAAAAATCTATTGTAAAAGAGAAGAATGATCCTAAAAATTAGGGCTTCAATCACGGAAATTTGAGAACAGAAAAATTTCAAATCTACCGAAAGAAAACCTTTTTTCTCTGTAAAAAAAAAAGAAAAGAGGAAGGAAAAAGAAAGCATGAATATTGTTACTCGCGAAACACTCACCAAAGTTCATCAGAAGGTCAATTATCACCTCTATAATCTTCGATGTGTCGCCGCAACCAGTAAATGTGCGCAATAAACGAAAAAGTAGAATAAATGAGGAAAATAAATGTCGAATTTATCAAAAATCTATTGTATTATTAAAAATGTATGTTTGCAATGTGTTGATGGGACCGAAGCGATGACACTTCCTCGCCAGATCATGAGACCATGCTCCCCCTGAACTTTAAATATATCTGGAGCACATGCCAGATGATGGGTAAAACCGTCGTCACGATGTTGAGCTATCGACACTGCTCGATTGGCCAGCGTTTATAAACTTCCAACACTACCCAGAGGTCGAGTGGTGCTCGTAACAGCGATAAGTTATCACTTCCCTGGCACATCACCCATTTATCATGGTGTCCACCGGGTTGTAGCGATTGAAACGAATTACCGGATCATTGTTTTCAGCCCCGCCACCCCGGAGTTTATTAAGCCGCTAATGAGCGCAATGATAGGATAGGTAGGGTGTCCTGTGCAGTTTATCATTTAAATGAGACATGATTGAAATTTATAAGGATGAGAATTGCCGGTGGGAAAAAATTACTTGAGAGGCATTAATTGTTTTTTCTGTCTCGCTTTGGGGGATTGTCTTTCTTTTATAGTTGGGGATACGGCGAATGGAACGAGTTTGGGGAGAAGGTACGAGTAATGTTGCACGGAGAGAAATATTCAGTAAAAATAACGGAACAATTCACGTAATTCGCAATGGGGAATCGTTTTCCGGCAATTTTTATAGGAATGAAAGAAGTAATCTGAAACGTTCAGTGAATTTTCAGGTTCACCACCGAACAAAGTACGAAATTGTCACGTAATTAAGTGAATTAAGTGAATTTTCCCTTACAATAGCTGAAAAATTTGAAATTCCACTGAATTTTTAGTGAAATTTAACATTATATTATCTCCCCCTTAAAGCGAATTCAATGTCATTTAACTCGGGTCAAATATTTCCAATTTTTAAAATATCCACAGAATAATTGCAGTGAAATTTACAGTCTCCATTGATTTTCCCAACTTGTGATTTTTCAACGATGAAATTTCACTTTTAACAAATTTCAGGGGTGCACACCCGAAATGTCAGCCAGAAATGTAAAAAAAATTGGATGCTCATATATTATTAACCCGTGCAAATAATGTGAAAGGTTCAGCGCATCCCTTCACCAGTCCAACGACCCGAAATTATCCATAATTATAAATAGCCCTAGCCCGCCTGCAAGAACTCCACACCTAAAGCTTCTGAGTGCCCACATAATTATAAATAACCCGAAGGATAAGCCAGTTGTTAAGGGACAGGGGAAAAGTATAATTTACGCGGCTCTCAGGTTCGATTGTTAGTCACAGATCGCCTGATAAGACTCGGATTAAAGCAATGACAGTGTAACAAATCGCCTGGCAATGCAAATCTCGAAGCTCCTTGTAACATTTGTTGCCAGTTATGTATCCATTCGGGTATTGATTGTTTTTCATCATCACTCGAGCCGATTGCGAAGTTTTTCAACACTGAATAGTCGCAATAATGCGTACACCTGCTCGAACGTGGGTATATAATGCAGTCCTCGTTTCTTTTGTAATAATTAGCTCCCCTTTACATGCAATTACCGGCGCCTCAGGAACAAGATCAACTGAAATTCCTACGCAATAATTTTGATCATTTACATTCGTTAGAATTCATGGGTATAATGAATGAATAAGTGATTTGGAGTGGAACAGAATAGAGTTACGACCCGGAATTTAAATTTTTCTATTACGTGCAATATATATTTCTTTAGATACCGGATCTTTCTAAAAGCACGAGTCGAGTGCCGTTGCTCCCCTTTCCCCTTACTGAATGCCATAATGCTGGAGTTGATCTCCTACTTTTGGAAATTGAAATTTCCGGTAGACTCTTTGGAGACTTTTATCGGGTGACAGTTCCACTGAAATTTCAGGAATGGTTCAGGGATGAATTGGTTATTTGCACAGAATAATTAACGTGCAATTTTCAGTTTTCATTGATTTCCTCGCCGAGTTGTGATTTTACAATGAAAAAATTTACCGAAATTTTACGAGAAATGTCATGTTTTTGAAATTTCAAGGATCCACACGTGAAATGTCCGCTGAAAAGTTCGAAAGCTCCATTCAATGATAGTTTTGAATTCCAAAACATCAATAATGATTTCGAATAATGAGATCCGACGTTAAATTCCACTCAAAAAGTCGATGGAAACTGTGAATTTCAGTTCAACTATTTTTCATAATTGAATGAAAATAATGAAAATTCAGGTGAATAATTAAAAATTCAGAGTAATTTAGTGCGAAATATTAATGTTTTGATTGAAAATTCCAGTAAATTGGAAAATTTTCATTTCAACAGAATAATTAACATGAAATTCACAGTTTCCATTGGCTTCCTCATCAAATTATGATTTCTCAATGAAAAAAATTACCAAAATTTCCCCGGAAATGTCACGTTTTGAAAATTTCAGGGATGCAGAGGTGAAGTGTCAGCCGAAAATGTCCAAAAAGCTCGAGTCAACGATTGCTTTGAATGTCAAAACATCAATAATGGTTTCGAATAGTGAGAGCCGACGTTAAATTCCACTCAAAAAGTTGGAAACTGGAAAGTTGGAAAATTCGGGTGAATAATTGAAAATTCAGCGTAATGTAGTACTAAATATTCATGTTTTGATTGAAAATTCCAGTAAACTGAAAAATTTTAATTTCCACAGAATAATTAACATGAAATTCACAGTTTCCATTGGCTTCCTCATCAAATTATGATTTCTCAATGAAAAAAATTACCAAAATTTCCCCGGAAATGTCACGTTTTGAAAATTTCAGGGATGCAGAGGTGAAGTGTCAGCCGAAAATGTCCAAAAAGCTCGAGTCAACGATTGCTTTGAATGTCAAAACATCAATAATGGTTTCGAATAGTGAGAGCCGACGTTAAATTCCACTCAAAAAGTTGGAAACTGGAAAGTTGGAAAATTCGGGTGAATAATTGAAAATTCAGCGTAATGTAGTACTAAATATTCATGTTTTGATTGAAAATTCCAGTAAACTGAAAAATTTTAATTTCCACAGAATAATTAACATGAAATTCACAGTTTCCATTGGCTTCCTCATCAAATTATGATTTCTCAATGAAAAAAATTACCAAAATTTCCCCGGAAATGTCACGTTTTAAAAATTTCAGTGATGCAAACATGAAATGTCAGCCGAAAAGTCCCGAAAGCTCGATTCCCCGATAATTTCGAGTCTCAAACTAATAGCAACTATTTCGAAAAATTCAAGCTCGAATTTAATTTCAAAATGTTCTTGACCCTTTGCCACCCGCCGCACCATCCTTAACCGCGGTTGGTACGTTCTCAACAGTCAGTAAGCCTACCTTAAGCCAGTAAAGCACTGATCTCGACTTACCTGTCGAGCGAAGCGGGCTAATCGAGCAGCTTTCGATTTTCCCAGGAACGTACTCACTCGAGTGAAAATGAAAAAAAAATCTTCCCCTGCAATTTCCACTGAATTTACCATCTCAACATTTCTCCGAACGTCTCGAGACCCTCGTGAACGTTCCGAACGTTCTTTCCATCGATCTCCAACTATAGGATAATGTGATCAATTATTAATGAGCCAGTGGGGGCACTCGGGTGCGAGTGAAACGTGCCTCCTTAAGCGCACCACCAACACTATCAAAGCCCCTGGCTCCAAATGGTCTGTCTCCCCCCACCAATCTCGAAAATCGAGTCCGGGGCTGGCATCCCGTGTCCCCTCTGACTCACTCAGTCGCTCCTTGTCCAGCGAGGGGGTACGTTTCGCGCTTGAATTTCACCCCAAAAGTCGCTGATTGAATTAAAGTGCATTTACCGATTCTCACAAGCTCCGATAAACTATCAAAGCCGTCATCATTGTACAGTGATTCTAACTGGGGTAACAGGGGGTACAGGAGCTTCGAACCACCCCTCAGTGTAGGTCAGAAATGAGGGACATGGCGGGTAAAATATCCGAGTTGAAGTTCGAGGCTCCCCTGGCACGCTTTGAGGAAGAGGACACGGCCAGTCTCAAGAACATGAATTTGCTGACAGGTGCGTTTCGATCGAAAATAAATTCCACTGCATCATCAAATGGCATGGAAATGAATGGTATTGGGGATTAGAGGGGGGGGAGAGAGATGAGTCGAGTTTATGAACTCTTTTTTCGCTGGATATCTCGGGGTGAAGAGGTGGCGACATTTCTGCGGATTTCGATTCCTTTTTGGGAGATAGTGGAGTCGAGAAGGGCTTGTTTAGGAGATCATTTATCGCGGTTTGACAATTTTGTATTTAGTTGGGTGTTTTTGTTTAGATTATTTTGAGAACTTTTTTTTTTGTTTGAATTCGATTTTAGTGCATCATTAAAAGTAATGGGAATTATTGGGAGGAAATGAGGGAATGAGTGGATTTTTTGTTGAGTATTTGCGGATGAAGGGTGAGAGTTATTGTATTTATTTTGTAGTTTTTGTTCAGATTATTTAAAAATGGTTTTTTATTGGAGTTGAATTTTACTGCATTGTGGGACAATGAGTGGAAATTTTTGCTGAATATTTCTGAATGAAGGATGGTGACATTTTTGCGGATTTCGATTTCGTTTTGACAGATATTGGGGATGAGAAGGGCTTTATGATAACCCCTTCATCTTCAAGCTCGGACATATTTAGGAGATTATGTCTCTCGTTTTGACAGCTCAGTGTTTATTGATTAGTTTTTAGGTGAATTATTTTTAAAAGGTTTTCTTTCGCTTGACTTCAATTTTATTGCATCATCAAGAGTCATGGGAATGAATGATGGGAATTATTGTGGGAAAATGAGGGAATGAGTGGATTTTTTGTTGAGTATTTGCGGATGAAGGGTGAGAGTTATTGTATTTATTTTGTAGTTTTTGTTCAGATTATTTAAAAATGGTTTTTTATTGGAGTTGAATTTTACTGCATTGTGGGACAATGAGTGAAAATTTTTGCTGAATATTTCCGAATGAAGGATGGTGACATTTTTGCGGATTTCGATTCCGTTTTGACAGATATTGGGGATGAGAAGGGCTTTATGATAACCCCTTCATCTTCAAGCTCGGACATATTTAGGAGATTATGTCTCTCGTTTTGACAGCTCAGTGTTTATTGATTAGTTTTTAGGTGAATTATTTTTAAAAGGTTTTCTTTCGCTTGACTTCAATTTTATTGCATCATCAAAAGTAATGGGAATGAATGATGGGAATTATTGTGGGAAAATGAGGGAATGAGTGGATTTTTTGTTGAGTATTTGCGGATGAAGGGTGAGAGTTATTGTATTTATTTTGTAGTTTTTGTTCAGATTATTTAAAAATGGTTTTTTATTGGAGTTGAATTTTACTGCATTGTGGGACAATGAGTGGAAATTTTTGCTGAATATTTCTGAATGAAGGATGGTGACATTTTTGCGGATTTCGATTCCGTTTTGACAGATATTGGGGATGAGAAGGGCTTTATGATAACCCCTTCATCTTCAAGCTCGGACATATTTAGGAGATTATGTCTCTCGTTTTGACAGCTCAGTGTTTATTGATTAGTTTTTAGGTGAATTATTTTTAAAAGGTTTTCTTTCGCTTGACTTCAATTTTATTGCATCATCAAGAGTCATGGGAATGAATGATGGGAATTATTGTGGGAAAATGAGGGAATGAGTGGATTTTTTGTTGAGTATTTGCGGATGAAGGGTGAGAGTTATTGTATTTATTTTGTAGTTTTTGTTCAGATTATTTAAAAATGGTTTTTTATTGGAGTTGAATTTTACTGCATTGTGGGACAATGAGTGGAAATTTTTGCTGAATATTTCTGAATGAAGGATGGTGACATTTTTGCGGATTTCGATTTCGTTTTGACAGATATTGGGGATGAGAAGGGCTTTATGATAACCCCTTCATCTTCAAGCTCGGACATATTTAGGAGATTATGTCTCTCGTTTTGACAGCTCAGTGTTTGTTGATTAGTTTTTAGGTGAATTATTTTTAAAAGGTTTTCTTTCGCTTGACTTCAATTTTATTGCATCATCAAAAGTAATGGGAATGAATGATGGGAATTATTGTGGGAAAATGAGGGAATGAGTGGATTTTTTGTTGAGTATTTGCGGATGAAGGGTGAGAGTTATTGTATTTATTTTGTAGTTTTTGTTCAGATTATTTAAAAATGGTTTTTTATTGGAGTTGAATTTTACTGCATTGTGGGACAATGAGTGGAAATTTTTGCTGAATATTTCTGAATGAAGGATGGTGACATTTTTGCGGATTTCGATTCCGTTTTGACAGATATTGGGGATGAGAAGGGCTTTATGATAACCCCTTCATCTTCAAGCTCGGACATATTTAGGAGATTATGTCTCTCGTTTTGACAGCTCAGTGTTTATTGATTAGTTTTTAGGTGAATTATTTTTAAAAGGTTTTCTTTCGCTTGACTTCAATTTTATTGCATCATCAAGAGTCATGGGAATGAATGATGGGAATTATTGTGGGAAAATGAGGGAATGAGTGGATTTTTTGTTGAGTATTTGCGGATGAAGGGTGACAGTTGTTGTATTTATTTTGTAGTTTTTGGTCACGTTATTTTGAAAATGTTTTTTTATTGGAGTTAAATTTTACTGCATCATCAAAAGTCATGGGAGTAAATGATT
The DNA here is from genome assembly GCF_001412515.2 of Diachasma alloeum. NCBI lineage: Eukaryota > Metazoa > Arthropoda > Insecta > Hymenoptera > Braconidae > Diachasma > Diachasma alloeum. The sequence goes on along the minus strand of NW_021680343.1, from coordinate 203,612 downwards.
CCTTGTGAAAAAATGAGGGACTGAGTGCAATTTTTTGTTGAATCTCGGAGTGAAGAGGCGGCGACATTTCTGCGGATTTAGATTTCTTTTTGGGAGATGTTGGAGTCGAAAGAACTTGATGATAATCCCTCTATCTTCAGGTTCCGAAATATTTAGAAGATTATTTATCTCGTTTTGACAGCTCTGTATTTATTAATTTATTTTTAGTTGAAGTATTTTTTTAATGTTTTTATTTGCTTGAGTTCAATTTCACTGCATCATCAGAAGTCATGGGAATGAATAATTTCTTGTAAAAAAATGAGGGACTGAGTGAAATTTTTCGTTGAATCTCTCGGAGTGAAGAGGCGGCGACATAATCCCTCCATCGTCAGGCTCCGAAATATTTAGGAGCTTATACATCTCGTTTTGACAGTTCCGAATTTATTTAGTAGTTTTTCTTTGAATAATTTTTAAAATATTTTTTTTGTTCAAGTTAAATTTTACTGCATTATCAAAAGTCATGGGAATAAATGATGGGAATTATTCTGGGAAAATGATGGAATGAGTGAAATTTTTGGTTGAATATGTAGGGATGAGGCTCCGAAATATTCAGAAGATTATTCATCAAGTCCCGACAATTCACTATTTGTGTATTAGTTATTTTTGTCGAAGTTATTTTTAACAACTTTTGTTTGGAGTGAAATTCCACTGCACCATCAAAACTCGTGAAAAAGAAAGCGGATTTCTGATGCGGCGAAACGAAATGAGTGAATTTCTACAGCAGCGTTTCGCCTAACGTCTAGAAAAGTGGAGATGACAGTCCCTCGATCTCCGAGATATTTAACGATAAATCTGTTGTGGAGTTCGACTGACAGAATCTATTCAAACACTTCACAAGAAACCATACAAGCCTTTTTGCAAATCCTTAATCTCTCCAGTTTTCCCTCATGGGGTGACCAATCTGGGGTTAAAATGATATCGGCAATGTCTTTTTTTAGAACAATTATTGGACGCAAGTATCGACGTCGATTTCGGCGAGAACTGCAATGCAAATGACGTGACTACAGGCCACGAAAGTGGCACTGACATCCTCCAAGAGGGCACCTTCAGTCCCTTCAGTGGAAGTCTCGAGGATCTCGTCAACACCTTCGACGAGAAGATAACATCCTGCTTCAGAGATTATGCCACAGATGTTGAGACCCTAGCGCCAGTTCAAGTGAGAACTCAAGAGGAGATAATGAACGAGTGCCAGTGAGTGGAAAAATTTTTCATTGTTTTCGTTTTAAATTTCCCTTTGGTCTCGTCTTCCCTTGGGCAATTTAG
>NW_021680343.1:188391-202271 GCF_001412515.2 Diachasma alloeum | reverse complement strand
GGGGGGGGGAGGGGGTGAATACTCGTGTGCGATCGGCCGGGACGCAGGTACATATTGCACGCGCCCTCGGCTCCTCTGTTGGCGAAGCTCTACTCGGCCGAGCACGAAATTGCACCTGCAATGAACAACACAAGCTGAAATACAACTCGAGAGAGAGTTCTTGTTCTTGAATACTTGGGTAACTGAGGTGTTCCCTCCGTCTCGGTCGAGGATGTTCCCACACGCGTTATGAAACGGTGTAATTAAATTCTTGATGACATCACAGCTGATTTAATGAGTCAGTGCCGGAATACGCCCTACATTCTTCAGTCTGAAAAATAGATTGGCCGCTCGGTCGCTGAGAATTCAACTCATCTCCGAAAATAACGAATTTTTGGGGACGGTTGAACGACAGTGCGGGCGCAATCTCATTGTCTGATATTCGCGTCTTTACTCGGCCGTCATTTTCGTCGATAAAAATATCGTGGATATGAGAATGGAGTTGATGCAAAATAATGTAACATCTTGGCAATTTCTCTGTTATTTCCGGAATTTCAGTAGTAGGGGGGGTAGAACGGTTAAAACCCATTCATTTCTGGGGAATATCTCGAATTATTAGGGAGGTAACGACATTTTTGTAATGACTAGAGATGTACGCGCGCGTATTGTTTTGCGTGTGGCGCTATTATATGATTTTTCATTTCGTTTTATTGTATTTAGAAAAAAAGAATATATATATCGGAATAAACCGGTGACAAAAAACGTTACATTGGGTTTTTTTATAATGGAGTATTTTTGTAGCCCTCGAAACGATATCCCAGTTAACGATATCCCAGTATTCTTTACAGTTTGGTACAGACCACACTATAGATTCAACCATTTGCAATCATGAAATTTATCAATTAAATTGGGCAAGAAAAATTTGAAAAAAAAAAATCATGAATATTCAGCGCCATTCAAATTACATTTTGCATAATTATTATGTTTTAATCATTCATTTTTTATAAATAAATAATTGAAATTGTTTAAACTTTGGCAAACCTTCACAAAAAAAATTGCCTTTTGGAAATTTTTCAGGCATAAAATCGATTTCTTGAATAAATTCGAATAAATTTGTTACGATTTCGACCAAATGATTTTAGAAAATGCTCGCACTGTAAAAAAATTGCCATTTTTTCATTATTCCGTCAATCTTTTTTCAAAAGTAAACTTTCTATTTTTCTTCAGACTTTCAAAATGTTGTCTAACGGTTCAACATCGAGTTTCTAATTCCGCCCTGCAAAGTTTAAATAATAAAATCATTGTAAAATGTCCGAAAACTTGGGGTCAAATAGGGCTCAAATGAAAGCTCTGATGTTCGACTACAAAAGTAGAAAAAACATCCAAAGTACTAGGATGTCCTCAAAAATGTTCCATTCGTCAAACTCAACATTTTGCCATTTCTCCAATTATCTCTACGACGAGTAGACTTGCAAATGTCAAGCGATATTTTGGCATTTCCCCTGAAACCTCTCGTTACTGAGACAATCAACAATAAAACTAATTTCCCGTTTTATTGCATTAGCCATTCGCCACAATAATTTCATCCAAAGTTTTGTTACGTTACGTTGTTCCCAGTATAATGGTAAAGATGTGTAGAGTGAGCCGATGGGATCAGAGCGGTACAGAGTGGCGTCAATATTGACGCGCTTGCGCCCATGTATCCTCAATCCTCAATTACCTTTCCCCCCATTCCCATGTACAGACCAACAACCACAGCCTATTTTCACCATTTTTGGTCGACGTATGGATATGACGGGCATTCGAATGAGTATTACGTGACAATTTGCGGTATCGGAAGCCCTCATTATACGATTGCACATTGCTCAGGGCGGATGAAATGGATTCGATTAAATTACTCGAGGTGGTTTTATGCGCCGACGAGCCTCGTACATCCCAGTTTCGTTTTTTCTTATTCTTCAGCAGTCGTTAGATGCATTTTCCCCTGTCATTAAACCGCTGCCACGAGCCGCGCTGCGTTTCTCAGAGCACGCGTCACAATTTCCTGCGAGATGAAGTGGTCACGTGAGGGGGAGTAACTCGAGAAACGCATGCTGTACTGACCTCGATTTTCGTTAAAACACACTGACTGGATATTCCAGATTCTGGGGCCTTTTTTATGGGTGAGAGTATCATGTGGTGTTAATGCTCGTTATCCCACGGGTCTACGGTTGGAGAAATGTTTTTTGCGGGGTTTCAGGAAGTTTTTTTGCTTTTTAGCAGTGGAAACTTGCATTTTTCACTTCGAAGATATGTTATTTACTCGCCGCAGTCGTGCGACAGAATGAGATTAGTCAATTTGCGTTGAGGTCAATTTGACTTTTCATGAGGTCATTTTTCGTCAATTCTATGTTATTTTTTGTTAAGAGGAAACGGAACCCCGGAGTCTATATGAACTTTTAGAATAGTGTTTTCTTCTGCAATTTCTAGTAAATATTTTTTTGATGGGGTAAACACTCATTAAAAGCACTCCCTATTTAACAATTTTAATAATGGGCATTCGTCTGTGTACACCGAGAGAAATTTTCTAGAAAAATTCTAGTGCTAGCACGGAAAAAGAGGCGTAAAGTGACGGCCAGGAAAAAATTCCAGTGCCGGCACCAGAAATTTTACCAGAAATACCAAGAAATTTAACCTTAACAGCACTAGAATTTTTCACAGCCGGTGGATTGTGATTTTTTCCAGGACTCGAACTAGAATTTTTCTAGAAAATTTCTCTCCATGCATTGTAGATTCTTGTTGTAAGTACAAAGATGGGATATCAAGCGAACAATTTAGTGATCAATGGTATAATTATGTGTCTCAATCGGTTGAGTGACACGTCTATCTTCAGAGAAATCTTTTTTGGAGATTTTCGCGAGTTTTTTTATATTCAGGGTTTGATGTATTTATTTTTGATAGTGCGAAAGAGTTTCTTCGATTGATATTTACATTCGAGACCGAAGAAAGTCGCTTCTCATCAGTGGAAACTTGAATTTTTCACTTTAGAAACATGTTATTTGCTCTCTTCGCGTGATATGATACAGTGCGATGAGTCAATTTGAATTGAGAAGAATTTTTGATGAAATTTTAGTAATTCATTTGATTCCAAGTTATTTTTTCGAGGGTCGGGGTATCATGTGGTGTTAATACTCATTATCCTACGGGTCAACGCTCGGAGAAATATTTTTTTAAGTTTTTTTGTATTCGGGGTTCGATGTAATTAGTCTTAATGATGCGAAAGAGTTTCTTCGATTGACATATACATTTGGGGCCGAAGAAAATCGCTTTTCATCAGTGGAAACTGGAATTTCTCATGAATATCTCTGGAGCGAATTTTCATGAGATCATTTTTAATCGATTGAAAGTTCAGTAATTCATTTTTGTCATTCCATTCACACCATTGTTTCCAGCGGAAGATTGACTCATGAAATAGAACGCAAAAAAATGATATCCCCTTTTATCTGGATGTAAATTTCGAGAAATGCGTATGACCACTGTAAAAAAATAATTTATCACAGAATGTGGTGGACGATCACTGGTACCTTTGGCAGTATTCTCCCGATCGATTGGAGTAAATCTTACGCCAGGAAAATGCACATGTCGACGTTGAATCTCAACGAGGCGCCGGTTGCGTCACTGGAGAGGTAAACATCGGAATATGCTCGACCTTTTAAACGATAATTACTATCTCACTTTGCGCTTTATTTAGACCTGAACTTGACGACCTGAGTAGTGAGGATGAGGCCGTTGCAACGGATCTCGACATGCATGCATTGATCCTGTCGAGTAGTACTGATGCTGAGCACAGTCCTGAGGAGCCTATGAAGACTGCCGAGGAGGTGTTGCGTGAAATCGATGACATCATGCAGGTAATTCATGTCCGTTCAATTATTTTCATTTGAAAAAACTGGAAAACATTAGCTTCGGACTATTGGACTGGCGATGGCGATCAATCTACTTTATTTTGAGATCGGTTTATGAGGTCAATCTATTGGTCCGAGGAAAATGTCGATTTTCAAGGTTGAGATCTTTTTGTAGTTCAGAGAATTTTCTACATAAAACGATCTCTTGAAATTTTCTTTCTATTCTAAGAAATTTTGCGCTTTTTTATCATTCGTCTATTGGGAATTTGACGTGGGAAATCTTAATAGAAAAATTTTTGATAATCATTATTACCTCAATAAGGTGCTTCACGAATTGATATCAATAATAAGACCTTTATGGAGCTGAGGAAACTCTCTGCATCAAAAGCCTTTTGACATTTTTTTCCTGAAACCACTCGTTGTCGAGATATTTTTTTTCTTGTCGATAAATCTTCTTGAAGCTAAGGAAATTATCTGCAACAAAAGTCTCGTGATGTTTTCTTCTGAAATCAATTTGTTGTTTTTTTTTCAACCATTTCTTTACTAAGTTTTGCTAAATATTTGGGAATTCTAGAAAAATTGCAAAAATTTGATGGAAAATTTTGTTGTCCAATCATTATTATCAATGATTATTATTAATAAGACTTTCTTGGAGCTGGGGAAATTCTTTCCATTAAAAACCTTCCAAAATTTCCCCTTGAAACCCCTCATTCTCGAGATAATTTAATATTTTAAAAAATTAGAAAAATGAATTTGTGATTTTTCGCTATTCCTCTAGGAAGTATTTGCTAAATATCTCAGAATTATGAATTTCATGTTCAATTTTCAGTTCATGAATTTCAATTAATGTATCATTACAACGTCATTATGACGACGAGATGACCGATTTCGAAATTAATCGATTAATTTCTAATTTCAGGAGGAGAGTCCCTCAGAGGAGAGATCACCGGACACTGACGGTTCCATGCTGGACACCGACGAGGCCCTCGAGCGCAGCCGAGAAGTCCTCGGTTCTCCCCTCTACGAAAAAAGTAACAGAAACATTTCCATATTCATTCGAAAAATATTAACTCGGGTTGTTCTCTTAATTGAGACTATTTATTCCCCCCCAACAGAGTTGAAACAATTGTCGTCTAGTGAATTAATCGGTCTCCTCGGGGAGATGGAGGCCCTCGTCTCAGCTCTGAGTGAAACACTAATTGCGGAATTGGCGCTGCGGGATGAGCTTGAATTTGAGAAGGAACTGAAGAATCAATTTATATCGCTTTTACTCGCTGTGCAAAATCGTCGGAGGCAGCATCATGTCACGAAGAAGAGAGGAAGTGGCACTAGCCCATTACCACAGCACAGGTCGATGTCTGAATCGAAGGTAAAATTAGCAAAATTTCATACACGAATTGAACGAGAGAATTAAAGGGTTTTAATCCCTTCAGACATTCCTCTCGTGTTTCAAAATGATATAAATTCGTGTATTCACATATTTAACTTTGCTGGTGATTGAATAATTGATGTACTTACTTTCTATTTTTGCAGTACCTCACAACGGTTATCCCATATCACACAGACAACGGTCCCCCCAACAACCAGGCACTTCAGGTTCTCATAAAGAGTACGTAAAAAAATAAAAAAGTTATTCCTCACTTTTAAAAACAGAATATAACGTTTTTTGCAGCAATTCATTGCGAAATGCTTGACTTGGGATTATTTTCATCCTAAATTTGAATATCTTTTTCTTATATATAATAAAATATTGAAAAAAAAAAATATATATGTATTTGTTTTTTTCAATATTATTTGTTATATAAAAAAATTAATAAATAAGTATGAAAGAATTTTATATTTATTTTTAGAAAAAAATATCTTCATTTTATTCATCTTCACTTTCAATAACTAATTTAAATGGCAATATTTCTCCATTTTCATTCTGTGGAACATCACGGCCTAAACAAGATCGAATGAAGTGGAATTCAATCCTAAATCGATTCCTGATACAATACTTTGAACTATAATAAAATGTAGAAACAATATCATATAACCTTTCAATACTTTCTTCATCCCAATAGAACTTTCATTATTTCTGAAAATAAATCACTCTTAAAAACACTATGAACAATTAATGAATATTAGCCATTTGTGATGATGACTTAGCTTAACTTGAGTTTAGTAGTTATTCTTAGGAGAGGAAAAACGAATAAAAATTCAATGGGTGTTCAAATTTGTTGAGCAATTGGAGAACAATAATTCCCCAAATTACTTGAATTTTCAATAAATTGAAAATTTTCCATTGAATAATTGCACTAAAGTTCAGCTTTCATTGATTTATTCATAAAATCGTGAGTTTTCCACATCAAAATTCCTTCAAATTTCAGTGCAACTATTACATTATAAAAATTTCCAACAAATAAATCAGAGATGTCAGCAAGAAAATTTCAAGTGTTCCATTTATGCCTCGTAATTCAAAAATATCTCATGAATTCTTCCATTCCCTTCTATTTCAGTTCTGAAGGCGATTAATGAAGACAGCCCCACAGTTCCAACACTCTTAACTGATTATATTCTCAAAGGTAACAAACCCCTAAATTTCATCCGCAAAAAAATATAGTGAAACGAGAATCCCGAGGGTCTCGTTTCGCCATTAAATTCCCTGCCTGAAATTGCAAAGAATCTAATTAACGAAATGTTTTTAAATTTCAGTTCTATGTCCCACCTAGTAAAACTGCCACACCCCCGGACGCCATAACGACGAATACCGAGCTGAAAAAAAGAAACTACTAAAATGAATTTGTCCCGCAATTTCTTGCCCAGTGCGTACCGCTTCAACCGTCGTACCGCATATATGCCGAATTAAGATTGCTTTTATTGAGCTAAACTATGAATTAAAATGATTTTAATCACTAAGTGACTTCACCCGATGGATCTTCGTGCAATGGATAAATCGTGTGGACGACATTTCAAAGCTCAAATATTATTATTTTATTGTTTTTATAAGTTGCCAGATGCTCTCTATCTAGTCTTTTTACTGTTTATTGCCTATTATGGAAACAACTGTACTGTATATTCCGTAATATCTAGATTATAATTTTTATATTTGAAGACGAAAAAAAATATTAACCTATCAATACTCATTTAATCGAACGCAAACGATAGGAATATCAATGGATGGGAGATATCGATATGTTGCACGAGCTACGAGTGGCAGAACTACCCCAGTTCCCCATTATCGCATTTATCACGAATCATCTCGTTGCATTGTTCCAAGTCTCGTCATTTACTTTTGTATATAATGCATATAATACCGAGTGTTATGGTTTTTTCTTTTTGAAATAAAAAACAGTGTCTGATGCTTCGTGATACTTCAGTAATTTAACGAAAAATGATATTGATTGACGATGAAGTTAATATCGTAATGAGATGTTCTATCCCTTGCTGACTGATAATTGTTCAGTCATTGGAAATTTATAGTTTTAGTATTTGGTGTATTTCAGAAATGAAAATTGTTATATTGCTAGTGTAATCGACATTTGTGTCAACACGCCATGCCATCATTCGAATAAAATCATCAGTAATATTAAAATTATGATGGAGTTGTACAATTTTTCAATTTATCTATTCCTCTAAGTTAATTTATTCATTAGTTTACTTTTCTTTTTGAACTAGAATGGAAAATGCGTTTAAAGGGAAAAATTTTAGGAAAAAAAAATATTAAAAAATCTTTTCAGAGAATTTTTTCTGAAAAAATTCTTATTACATTTTTTTTAAATTTGATTGTGCGAATTTTTATTTATATTAGACATTATTCTTTCCTTTGTGATGAACATTGAAAGAAAAGCTAAAATTGCCATTTTGCCTCACCCACTCCAAGTTTATTGATTCTAACGCATTTATTCTCGATTAGTGTCGAGTTCTAGACAATGTAATTTTTGAAATGAAGAAAAATATATTCAATATTTTACATTCTACCGGAATTCTGCAAAGGAAAGATTGAAAAAACCTCGACAAAATTAGACAAAAAATTCTGCCATTCTAATTTTTGAAAACAATTTTTAATATTTTTACGTTTCATGAGAACGCAGTCCTGTTTTTTCAACTTGAGAACGTGCCTTCAGTGCATGGAGAGTGCCCTAACCTCGTAGATTATCGGAGCACTGTCGGTATTTACGCCGCAGCAGTTTAAATAATCATTGACATTAAGAAATAACCGACGAAAATGCTGTCGCGAACAGCATTAATCATAAACCGGCGCATAATATCGACGACAACAGTGAGTTCTCAGGTGAAACATTGAATGAAAATTTTTAGGTTATGCGCAATCTGCTGGATGTAGTAATGAGAGAACAATTTGATCTGTGACTTTACAAGGATTTTATTCCAGAAAATCTCCTGCAGATCTATCCACCTCTCCCACCGGATAAACAGCACGATAATCACCAGACATTCGGCCCTGAAGCTCTCCCGATACTCACCGCTCCTCAGCACCTCGTTCGTACGATGTTTGAGCACAGAAGAGACCTCCGAGAGAGCAGAAGCCCTGGGATCGGTTCTCCAGGCAGCGAAAACCACTGCCGAGAGCTCAACCGAAACTTCCACAGGTAAATTAATCCAGGAATCAGGGATTTTTAGGGAAGCAAAGATCACCTGTTTCACCAGGTGTCATCACCTGGGTCACTGTGATGTCATTGTCAAGGATGCGACGTTTCGCTAAATATATTTTAGCTCCATCAGACTGTAAAAGAATATGTTATATAAAGAATGATGATCTGACGTGCAAAATTAATTTCATGAATGTTTATTCGTATTGTCATTTGTGCCAAACTCTCACTTATTCAATCTCTAATTATTTGAATCTGTCAATTCCTTCAGTTTTGTTTTTTCTTGTAAACAATGGCAAATACCTTACATAAACATATAAGGTATTTGGCATTGACTATAAACATATAAATAAACAAATAAGTAGATAAATAAATACATAAAGAATGATGAATGAAAGAAAATATATCATATCATATAAAGAATAATGAATCTGTTCCACAGGTAATTTCGTCGAGAATGTGGCCCCGGAAGCTGTGACGACGACGAATATAGTGGAGAGTATTCCACCGAGTGCAGAAGTACTTCCCGTAATCCCAGGTAAATTTATTGTTTATTATTTGATCCAGAGGAATTCAATTGTTGAGTCTAACAGATGACTTTTTTTTTTTCTTGCAATTTGGGGAGTGAAGTCCTCATGAAAATCTCTGCTAATGAGGAAAATGATAACTACAAAAAAATTTCATATCATAACTTATCATAACTTACCTTCAGATCTGGAGACATTTATCAAAAGTTAACTTTTTATCAAATTAATTAATTTTTTTTTAAGTTTACTTTTTCAAAAATAAATTGAACAAAAAAAAATTCGAATAGATTAATGAAAAAAAATTTAATTACCTGTTTCAACTAATGAATAATTGAATCATATGAATTAATTCATTCCAAATAAATCCTAATAAAATAACTTTAAATAAACGGTTAATTTTGCTCAAATAAAAGATTATTTCATGTTCTTAAAAAATGAATTTTTGTTTTCGAGAAAACATTTCTTCATATTTCAAGAACTATTCATTTGATGAATATTTTATCCTAAGAACATCGTTACAAACTACTTGAATAAACCCATTCCTGCAATTCCAATACCCCATTTCTACGGGTGTACAAAAAAGTTCCCCTACCGATTTTATCCCGCCCACTTTCAACTGCATACATAAAAAAAAAATTCACCTGACTTCGGAATGCTAAACGTTCATGTCCTCAGATGTCCCCATAGCCCCCCCTCCCCCTGAGGCACTAGAGACACTGTCAGCCCTGGCAGAGCCAACATTCAAGTCCCTGGGATTGGGCTCGTGGTGGCCCTCGGGAATAATCCAACAGCTCTTCGAGTGGCTGCACGTGGGAATCGGGGTCCCCTGGTGGGCAACAATCGTCATAGGTAATCATTCACTGAGACTTTCTTCACAGTGATCCCTCGATTTTTCTACACCATTCACTCTGCTTTGTGATCAGGCACTGTTTGCATCAGAACCCTCATGTTTCCCCTGATCGTAATCTCCCAGAGGAACGCAGCGCATATGTACAACACGATGCCAGGCATGCAGAAGATCCAGCAGAGAATCACAGAGGCTAGAGCCACTGGGGATCAGTTGGGTGTTGCAACCGAAACTCAGAAACTCATGATTTACATGAAGCAGCATAATTGTAATCCTATAAAGAGTATGATAGTTCCTATGGCTCAGGTAATCCTCAACTAATTAATTAATCATAATTTTCTGATTATGAAAGTGTCTAGATAATGGCCCGTTGGAGGGGAAAAATTTTAAAAATGCTAGTTGAAAATTACCAGAAAAGAAACTGTTCGATTCGAATTTGAAATTCTCAATCATAAGTAATTGCTCTACTTTAACCAACAAGTTGAAAGTTTATCAAAGATTTTGTCCCTAAGTTACAATATTTGCTATTGTATCTTCATTATTATTTCATTTCAGGATTTATTTATTGTCTGTTATTATCGAATAGCTGAAACGAAAAACTATTATCCCTTGTTTCGCATAAAACGAACATTTTTCGTTGAAACAAATTTTTTTTTATGCATGGGAATATCGGGTAATGAAGAAGTCGAGCTAGAGATGACATTTCTTGCTTGCACAGAGAATACCAATTTTTTGGAATTACTGAATCAATTTTTGCCACAAAACTTTTCCATCTCAGGACAGTTTTCAGATAGCCAGCTCTAGATTTTACTTATTTATTGTCATTTTCAACTGGCGATTTTTCTGGTTAAAAAAAGACTTGTTTGAGAAAATATTTTTTTTCTCTAGTTCAACTCCAAATACAACAGAAAAGATAATTTCAATGTTTTAAAAATACTTTTGATTCTTCTTTAGGCACCTGTATTTATCTCATTCTTCTTTGCCTTGAGGGGCATGGCAAATCTACCAGTGGAGAGTATGAAATATGGGGGTCTCTGGTGGTTTGAGAATCTCACAGCTCCTGATCCCTACTATCTGTTGCCCCTCATCACTGCAGGGACACTCGCCCTCACAATGAGAATGGGCATCGACGCACCCCAGCTGCAAAGCCTGGGCATGATGAAATATGCCCTCAACGCAGTGCCTGTTATTATGATTCCTTTTGTAATCAATTTCCCAGCAGTAAGTGTCAATTTTATTTCATTTTAAAATTTCAAATGTAAGGGAGATGTGGGAATACTTGGATATAATGTTTAGCACTATTTTCCCTTTCACTGATCAATTGATTTGAATTATGTACACTCATACATATTAATTAATTCATAGCCAGTAAACCTTGCAAGTAGGTTTCTCATGCTTGACAAATGATGAAAAAAATTTATTTGAATCCAACAGGCACTCACGTTCTACTGGACGGTGACGAATATTTATGGAATGGGTCAAGTGGTCCTTCTCAAAATTCCACGAGTTCGAGAATTCTTCAAAATTCCGAAGAAACTTCAGCATCCTCCCGACGCTCTCATGAAACCAAAAAAATTCAAGGAGGGATTCACAGAGTGTGAGTATAACATATTCTCGAAATGAAGTAGATGATAATTGAGCTAAAAATGACAATTTCCATGGATTTCTCCATTCAACAGTGAATTTTTAACAGACACTTGACGAAAATTTCATTAGACAAAAATTTGAAACAGTGAATTCTGGTATAAAAATAGATTTTGTCAAAATCTGATTGCCATCTCGTCCATACTATTTAACTTTTAGCATGGACAAACATGAAACTAGCCCGAGAAATGACAGCACGACAGCAGGTTGACGTAGTCCAGTTCAACAAAGCTGGAAGAGGACCCATCCAGAAAACCTACGCTTACAACCCAGTGCAAGAGCACCTGAAGAAGACCCAAGTGATGGCCAAGAAGGGATGAACAAACCTGTACAGACTGCGTACCATAAGCCTCCTAATTTGTAAATTAAACTAGTTAACAATACAATAAAGTGGAAATAAAGGTATTAACGTTCATTTTCATCTGTATTTATTTTTTTTATCTACAAATAAACACAGTTTCTTAATTAATTCTTGACACTCACGCACTGATTAATCACACCCACGAGGTGATTATTCTCAAGGGCTGCCGCAACTCGTTCCTTATCCGCTAATTGTTTGTTGACTGCTGCCTCGGAGCTGTGGGTTCCAGGATTTACTTCCACGTTTACTTTGAATCGAGAGGGAAGGGCTCGGAGTAACTGGACCCTTATGGAGAGACCGATCAGGGTTACCATGCTGCAGTGGGGAATTGTCGGCGTGAATTTCACGTTTACGAAATTTTTCTTATTATCCACCTGTTGATAAAGACTATTTATATAGAAAGAACGTAATGACAATACAAAATTATCAGCAAATGTGAAATATTGATGATAAAAATAATAATAGACAATAATATTACTCATTGAGATGGAGAAATTGAATGAACATTATTCAATTAGCAATTATTGAAGATCGGCAGAGTGAAATTCAACAAATTTTTTTTCATTTTAAAGATATTTTTTCATGCTTGAAAATAAGCCGTACTAGACCTCAATCGCATCATTTCGTTGTCAGATATGCTGATTCAGGAAGGTTCATTTCCTTTATTATCAAAAAGAAAAATGTGCTGATTATTTTCTGAATATGAAAAAAAAAATTCTTACGAGATTCTCAGCTCAATGACCTTCTATATAATATATTTTCATGGAAATATAAAATATTAATGATAAAAATGATAATAGACAACAACATTATTCGTTGAGACAAAGGAGTTGAATGAACATTATTCAATTAGCAATTACTGAAAATCGGCAGAGTGAAATTCAACAAATTTTTTTTCTTTTTGAAGATATTTTTTCATTCTTGAAAACGAGTCCTAATAAACCTCAATCGTATCATTTCGTTGGCAGATATTGCTGATTCAAAAACGTTCATTTTATTTCTTTATTATCAAAAAGGAAAAATATGTTGATTATTACCTAAATATCATCAAAAACAAAATTTTTATGAGCTTCTCACCTCAATGAGGTTCTCCTCAACGACATGCAGCTCCTCCAAAGTCAGTGGATGCTCAGGATCATTGATATCCTTAATCAAATCTCCAAGAAGAAAGACACATAATCAACGACGACTCCAGAAATTTCAAATAAACACTTCCAAAATATCCTGTCAACTTACCGAAAATCTCTCTTGCATCGAACTCATCAGCCACCTCCTCATTCTCATCATCAACAGTCACCAGTCTCTCCCCACTTTTCCCATACAATTTGGGATTAATATTCTCCAGTTTCTCCTCCATCGTCATCCCTTACAATTCCTCAAAAAATTCCTCCCACAACAATAACGCAAAATCGTGTTTATTTGAGGGATCGTTTGTACAATCTCCGATGACACATTCTGTTTTTAATACGTTGTAGGGAAATGGCGACAGATCGGGTGGTTAAACAGGGCCCTGTTTAACCGCCCGAACAGAATCTGCCCATCCAGGAATGTGTCCACAAATTTTCGTGCCCCTGTTCCACCGGCTTTCGTGCTGTCGCTATTTTCCCTAGAACTATATAGAGATGGGCGATGTTTGTCGATTAATCGAAAACATCGATTTTTCATGCCCCAACATCGATGTTTTTATTTTGAAATTTTGAATTTTTTTCTTAATTTAAATTTTTATCAATTATTACAGCTAACGTCCCCACGGAAAATATTCAATATATTTTTTTCAATAAAAACGAGAAGAAAAAAATTATTTTCAACAATTTGTTTTTTTTTTCTGTGTAATGAGAAAAACGTCGTTTTTTTAATAATTGAAAAACGAGAAGAAAAAAATTTTTTTTAACAATTTGTTTTTTTTTCTATGTAATGAGAAAAACATCGATTTTTTAAATAATTGATGTCTTTTCCAGAAAAATCTATTTTCAACATCGATGTTTTTTAAAACATCGCCCATCCCTACGCTAGAACGGTGTCCAAAACGGAATGTGTCCATCTACAGAC
>NW_021680343.1:130335-187621 GCF_001412515.2 Diachasma alloeum | reverse complement strand
GGGGGGGGGGGGGGGTCGTTTGTAGAATTTTAATTCTACAAACGACCCCCCCCCTTATTTTCTTCCGAAGCCCTCCAAACCCCCCCAACTTCACACAATCACTTGACGATCCCAGTTTCCATGAGCCCGAGCCCTAAAATCTCATGAGAATGAGCCTAAACGTTCGGCATGTCGGAAAAGATCGACCCTTTACAAATGGCGACTCACGTCGAGACACGCTGCCCCTTATAACCGCACTCTCCTAATCGCCCATTTTTCTGTGTAAATAAACGTTGAAAAACTCGATTGAAGTGACAAATCAACGTGAAAAACCACAACCTAAATTAACCAGCCGGAGGAGTGTAGAAACTCAGTTGTTAAAAATTAATAAATCAAATTGAAAAAAGAGGAGTTAGAATGGGTAACGTTATGGCAGCCTCGGCACCTCCACCACCGCCACCCTCGTCGATTCCATCATTATCATCACCGAGTCTTCCGAAGGACCAGCACCTGGGACAGCTCTCGGAGGCCCCCACCAAGCTGGAGAATCCTGGCACTGTCGAGGATCTCCATAAACTCTGCAAAGGTGAGCTCCAAAGTTCAGTTATGCTCGCTGCAGGCTCATTATCGAGTGATTATCAGTGAAAATGAACAAGTCATCACTGAGAGTTTGATTGCAAATAGTGGGGAATTGGATTTTCGGGGGGTGGAGCTTGCTCTCTGGAGGCTCCAGGGGTTGATGGTGGCTTTTTCAGTGATGCTGGTGGAGGCTTGGGCTCTGAATGATTACGAATGCTTTCAGATGTGTTTCCATCCAACTTCGAGGGCGCCAAGCTCATCATCAACAAGGGACTCAGTAACCACTTCCAAATATCTCACTCCATCACTATGAGCTCGGTCATCAAGTCTGGATACAAGTAAGAGGGGAGGGGAGGGGTGGATGGGGCAGAATGAAGAATTTTTCGGGTGTTTGGGAGCTTTGGGGGTCACGAGGGTTTGGGGGGGCAGTTTATTTTGGTGGGAGGGCGATGGCATTTTCATGGGGATTTTTTTTGGGGACAACAGGTAGACAATTTAGGAATTTATTGAGATGATCTTGAAGTTATTTCAATGGAGAATCTAATTTTGGGGTATTTTTTAATCGAATTTTGCAAAGGGTTATGTAAAGTTGAAGGGGGAAGGTTTTTGTGAACTCTGTTTGCTGTGGTGTAACTTCAGGTGTTGTGATACGAGTCGTCATGAATAGTTTTACTAGTGGGGAACAGGGCGAGTTTCAAATTGAGATAAAGAATATTGATGTTAATGAAGAAATGATCATTTTTGGTTAGTTACTTCACGGAAGAACCTCATTCTGTAAATATTCTGGGGGAAGAGGAATGCATTTTAGAAATCTGTCGAAAGTCATTTTTACATATTTAATTTTGTCTTTCCACTGTTAAATTAAATTGTGTATATCTTTGAAAGGAACAGAAGTATTAGAATAGTTTCAGAGAATTATTCTTAACACGGACATTTTCAAACATTGATAAACTTGAATTTTTTAAATTTCTCTTTTCGATTTGTGTATTCAATTTATTCAAGAAAAGAAATGATTTTTCTGAATTTTTTTCCAGTCCATTTTCTAGTTTCCTGGATTCTATAAATTTAATCTTTCTCGTCAAGGTTCTCAGCAACGTACGTAGGAACCAAACAAACCTCTCCCACAGAGGCATACCCAGTCCTCTTTGGGGACATTGAGCCTGGAGGTAACATGAATGCAACTATTCTCCACCAGTTCACCCCCAGGATGAGGACGAAAATTGGGGCCCAGGTTCAGAGGAGTAAGTTTACAGTGGTCCAGGGAACCACTGATTACCGTGGAGATTCTTACACCGCATCGTTGACTGTCGCCAATCCGGATATAATCAACAATTCTGGTGAGAAATCAATTATTCCTCAATTTTATAATTTACTTTTACTATTTTTATAATTTACTTTCACTAATTTTATAATTTACTTGTTTGTATTATCACTTGAGAGGAGCCCAATTTTATAATTTATTGTTATTTAAGGAAAAATTTCATAATTTGGGGAGAAATGTCAATCTTTTATCTCAGAAAATTTAATCAAAAAAAACTCCTCATATTTCACTCAAATAAATAGAGATTTGAAATTGAATGAGTGTGGAATTAAAAATGACTAAGGGATTATTCTATCGATTTCAGGGGTTGTCGTGGCTCACTATCTTCAGAACATCAGCAAGGAGTTGGCACTTGGTGGAGAACTGGCATATCAACGAGGTCCTGGGGTGCCAGGTGGTGCTATTGCAATTGCATCACTCGTGGGGAGATACGCCAGTGGGGACTCAACCATCAGTGCTAGTATCGGTAATTTAATTTGATACTTCAAGGGAATTCATCCTAATTTGGCTGGGATTTTGCATATTTTGAGATGATTCTTTGTGTTTAATAGGCCCTGCATCGTGCCATATATGTTTCCATCAACGGGCTAGTCCGCAGCTCCAAGTGGGGGTGGAATTGGATGTTAACACGAGGATGCAAGAGTCAACAGCAACTATAGCTTACCAAATTGATCTGCCAAAGGCGGATCTTGTGTACAGAGGTATTGATGAGCAATTATAATAATTATAATCGAAGTTTTATCCCAGATTTTTATTGGATTATTTTGCAAATATCGTTTGAACGAGTGTTTTGAGAAAAATGTTGAGAGACTTTTCTGCAATTTATGAAATTCTCCACAAAAAAAATTTCTATTAATGTCTCTAAACCTATTCCTTCACTTTTGATAAATTCTTCATTCTCCATGAAATCTTCAACAAAATTTACTACAGATTATTGTTTGCTTTGTCAACGATATTTGCAAACTAATCAGCACCTGCATTTCACTGATAATAAAATCTCATCAGAAGATTTCCCACAAATTAATTTAAAATCATAATGCTTGAATCCTTCGACCGCAAAATATTTCATAAAATAAAAATTTTTGATTTGTTTTCGTTATTTTCAGGGAGTGTCGATTCAAATTGGACAGTGGGTGCAGTATTGGAGAAGAAATTACAGCCCCTGCCCTTCACATTTGCCCTGAGTGGTCTTCTCAATCACAGCAAAGGACAATTTCAGCTCGGTTGTGGATTAATTCTCGGTTAAAAAACGCCTCTCCTCACTTCGGCATTAAAATTAAAATTAGCTCCCTAAACTAAATAAATAAATTTACCAAGGAAAACAAATAATAACAACGTGAGAAAGGAACCACTGCGACTGACCTCAGACTTTTATTCACTGTGAATACAATTGATTTGTCACAAACGTATTGTTTCATTTATAAAAGAGATTTCTGATATTTTCATTAGCACGATTTCTTGTTTGTATTATCACTCTGTCAGTCAACGTAATGAACAAATTATTAGCCTTTTATTTTCGAGTGGACCTCGGGAAAATGCCTACGTCTAGGTGCCACAGTTGTGTTATTTGATTCTCGAGGAAAATTGAACGAACCATGTCGACAAATTTACTTAACACTCATCCGGTGTTTAACTGTATTTCTGTAATATTAAATAACAAATTACAAGTAACGCAAAGCAACTGCATGCATTTAAGGGGAAGTGGAAGAAATTGACATTCGAACTGTGCATTGAACGAACCAATGTTGAATAGAGAATTATATTGTTGAAGTTTGTTTTTTTTTATTGATGCAACCCATCCAATTAAGAAAATGAAGCCTATGCTCAATTGCTCATGTAAAATTTCATGAATTTCGATACATGCTCAATAAAAAGAATTTTAATACAAATTAAGAAGAGACACCACAAATACGTAGTGTTGACTATGATACAACTGGAAAAATGTCAGAACTGACTTTTGGAAATTTCCAAGTACCCAGAGAGATCCTAAATTTCCTCAAGAATTGAATCCAATTATATCCTCGTATTTTTCCATTTTCGATTTTTCGATGGGAAAAGTGGAAAAAAAAATTGATGTATATTTCCATTACTTGAAAAAAGTGGTGTGACCCCCCTTAAAGGAGTTCTACTCTTCGACCAGGCTACGCCATACTTTTGAATATTTTTAGTTTTGAAATTTTTCAACTAAAATGCATGGAAAAAATTTGAAAAAGTTCATACCCGGTCAGTATTATCTTAATTAAATTTCGCAAAATATTGATATTTTTTCAAACATTTCCCACTTTCAAATAAACAATAAAACTTGTTTGCAAAACGGTGAATTATTTTTTATGAGGTGTCAAAAAAATTCTTGATTTTTTCACATTCAATGAAAAAAAATTCAGATTTCAATCTTTGATTACAATGGAAATGTTGATTTTCACGTAAGACACTGGGTTAAATCCTGATTTTTAAACATTTCTTCTTTGAAAAACCAAAACGATAATGAAATTGAGAAAAAAATTAGAATTTCGAATCTAATCGAGTTTTCTGCATTTTTTGCAGTTTTCAATAATCTTCGAATTTACCGTAAGGGTAGAGCTACTTTAAGATCATTAGACCCTCATGATCACTTCGTTCGTCCCTCCCGTTTGACCCTTATAACTACTCTCTTCCCGTTGAAAAATGACCGGGGCCTTAGGTATCTTATAAGAAGCCCACGGAACATAAACATTTGTGAGGCGATAAAAGTACCGAGAGTGGGGGTAGGTCTCGAGCGCAGAGCGCGAGGTATCTTATACGAAGTCTCTGCTGTATATTCATTAAACAGAAGTATTTTTGTCTTTAAATAGTTACTTTAACAATCAACAGTGACTAGATTAGGTAGTTAACATAAATGTGTCTGTTTCAGAAAAGGAACCACGGTTCGATGCATCTCGTACGTTAATCTAGACTGAGATTCGTATTCAACGAATTAATATTTTGAGAAAATTATTTACTACACGGAGAGAAATTTTTGACAAAAATTACCCTACCGTTCTATAAAAGTGTATCATGAGTCATCGTTTCCTCATTTCTATCCCGAAATTTAGTACAAATTAATATATGGTGATCAAATGTTATTCTACGTTACAGAAATTTTATCCTGACGCATAACAAATTTTACCTGTCCAGTCCAGTAATTTTTACTCTACCGGCGCGGTAATTTTTATTTTTATCAGGATAAGATTTCTCTAACGTAGAATAAAATTTGATCACCATATATCAATTTTTACTAAATTTCGGGATAGAAATGAGGAAACGATGACTCATGATACACTTTTATAGAACGGTAGGGTAATTTTTACCAAAAATTTCTCTCCGTGTAGTCTACTGTCTGCATATCACTCGTCAATTGATTCGATGTGTCTAGTGTATTGTCTAGATTTAATTTGAGAAGTAGAAGTTGAGGGTGCACGCTCTCCCATACATCCACGGTAGAAATTACCCTAAATTCGCGGGAAAACGTCCCGTATATCCGCGGTCAAAGTTACCGTGGAGCGTGTAAATAGACACTGCCAATTCCAAATGAAACACCTCTCCAATCCCAATTCCCCTCATTCATTCAGCCCTCCACGCAAACCGCAATAAAAATAAATAAAAACAGGGAAGTGACGCCTTTTGACACTAAATCTGCATGACCCGTCCATAGTTATTTTACGGTAGGACGTTTGAAAGCCCCTGAAAGTGGGTGCAACACCTACGTGCTCTCGACGGTTTAGTTAGCTTTCCAAGTGACTTCAACGTCCACAATGCGCGTGACTGTTCCACGATTCTCAGAAAATCGTTTGCATTAATTTACATTCGCAGAAACCGCGAGAACATTAAACAGTTTCTCCTCAAAAAAAAGAATGCCGAGAAATAAAATTTTATGAATGAGAGGGGAAATTAAATCGATGGGACCAGGGAGAATCATCAATGACCGGCCTTGATGGTTCTCCTCACGAGTGCAACTGAACACCTCCACTCGACACAATGCCCCAGTCAAGTGATTCACCGTCGTCGATTCTGTTCCGTAAACATCCACCGAGTTTTCATATTTCTTTCCTCCCTCTGCCGCTGGTCATAACACACGTGCAGAATTCAATTCGTCACCGGTTTAAAGTAGCTCTACCCTTACGGTAAATTCAAAGATTATTGAAAACTGCACAAAAAATTGCAGAAA
Organism: Diachasma alloeum; assembly: GCF_001412515.2. Lineage (NCBI taxonomy): Eukaryota > Metazoa > Arthropoda > Insecta > Hymenoptera > Braconidae > Diachasma > Diachasma alloeum. Next base: position 181,559 of record NW_021680343.1, on the reverse strand, counting down.
ACTCGATTAGATTCGGAATTCTAATTTTTTTCTCAATTTAATTATCGTTTTGGTTTTTCAAAGAAGAAATGTTTAAAAATCAGGATTTGACCCAGTGTCTTATGTAAAAATCAACATTTCCATTGTAATCAAAGATTAAAATCTCATTTTTTTCATTAGATGTGAAAAAATCAAGAATTTTTTTGACACCTCATAAAAAAAATCCACCGTTTTGCAAACAGGTTTTATTATTTATTTATAAGAGGGAAATGTTTGAAAAAATATGAATCTTTGGCGAAATTTCATTTAGATAATACTGACTGGGTATGAAATTTTTCAATTTTTTTCCATGGAATTTAGTTGAAAAATTTTAAAAATGAAAATATCAAAAAGTACAGCGTAGCCCGGCCGAAGGGTAGAGCTACTTTAAAAAGAGAAAAAAGTCCAAAGATGATACAATGGCAACTCCTGGTGAGAATGCATAGAGAATCGAGGCTAAACCAAATAGAGACCTCAAACTTTGCTCAAAAATCCTTCAACCCTGTGTCACCCCCCAACCGTGACCCGTGACTCATCCATTCAGCGCCCAAAAACAACTCGAGAACAATTCCAGAATTGTGAGATGAATCACATCGAGAAGAGAAAGTATCTCTGAAAATCTAAAAACGAAGCGACAACTTGTCGATCAAATGTTGTTTTATGTTTTGATTCTGACCTTCAGAAGATGTTTTTTTAATTGTCAACATGTCGCGAGTTTCAATTTGAGGAGGGAGAGGGCGAGAATACACTGATGAAGAATTCGACTTCAATTTCAAGCAGATAGTTTCTTAATAGTCCACTGTTAGAATTTTTTTGAAATTTAAGTAACAGATGCATTTGAATTTTCAATATTCTGAACTTGAATTCAGTTTCAGACTAAATTGCTCATGGAATTCCTGATTCATCTTGGAAATTCAATACAATTAAGTTTTTCATTATGAATGATGATTGAATTTTCAATGAAAATTTGGATTTTCAAACCTATCGCGAAAATTAAGCAACAGATTGAAAATTTAAAAGAAAAGTTGCCTGAATTTTCATGATTTTCCGTAATTTTCATTGTCGTATGAACCTGAGAAATCAAATTCCATTGAATATTCAAGAACATTGACGAAAACCGAAAACCAACAGATAAAAACCCAAAAAACTTCTCAAAAAAGCTCCTCCACTCACAATTCCTTGTCCCCTCCCCGAAAACCCAAAAACAAAAAAAAAACCTAAAACCCTGAAAATAAAAAAGGCAATTCGCCCCACAACACCTCCCCTCCCCGCCAACCCGAAAACCAACAGATAAAAACCCAAAAAAGCTCCTCCACCGTCTCAATTCCGCTTCCCCTCCCCCAAAAACCCAAAAGCAAAAAAAAACCTAAAACCCTGAAAATAAAAAAGGCAATTCGCCCCTCAACACCTCCCCTCCCCCCCAACCCGAAAACCAACAGATAAAAACCCAAAAACGCTCCTCCACCGTCACAATTCCGCTTCCCCTCCCCCAAAAACCCAAAAGCAAAAAAAAACCTAAAACCCTGAAAATAAAAAAGGCAATTCGCCCCTCAACACCTCCCCTCCCCCCGCAACCCGAAAACCAACAGATAAAAACCCAAAAAAGCTCCTCCACCGTCACAATTCCGCTTCCCCTCCCCCAAAAACCCAAAAAAAACCCGAAACCCTGAAAACAAAAAAGGCAATTCGCCCCTCAACACCTCCCCTCCCCCCGCAACCCGAAAACCAACAGATAAAAACCCAAAAAACCCCTCCAAAAAAGCTCCCCACTCCCAATTCCCCTTCCCCGCCCCGAAAACCCAAAAAAACAAAAAAACACCATCAGCATGGAAGTGACAAGCCGATAAGCCTCCTCCACACAAGTAAATGCCCGAACCGCAAGGAACCTAACTGGGTGAGTACAACACGAAGTAACATTAAAGTAAAGCCCGAACACATTGAAGTGTTCCTTTGGCTTTCAATGAAGAATAATCGTATTCGCCTGCACTCTGTCTTTTTCCCTATTCGTTTCGGTCTGCGTTAAATGCCCCCCCCCCCCCCCCCCCCCCCCCCCCCCCCCCCCCCCCCCCCCCCCCCCCCCCCCCCCCCCCCCCCCCCCCCCCCCCCCCCCCCCCCCCCCCCCCCCCCCCCCCCCCCCCCCCCCCCCCCCCCCCCCCCCCCCCCCCCCCCCCCCCCCCCCCCNTATTTATTTTTTCTCTATTCCATTGGTCTCTCTCTCTCGTTCTCTCTCTCCCTCGTTGTCGGTCTCAGTCACTCCTCTGGCTTCCCCTTAGGCCTTCTTGACTCGTTGCGCACTCCGTCACTTTGCTCTATGTACATAATATACCAAACGCGAAGGCTCATACCGTCGATCATAGAGCTCCGGTTCTCATATGCACAACACGGACTTTTATTTCTTCTTACAACCTCACTCGTTGTGCATATACTGACTTGGCGGTTACTTCGATTTCAGGAGTGACTGGTGCAAGTGCATATCGAAGGGCTTCTGTGGACGTGGGTGTCATTGTTGGTGGGTGAATTATTATTTTAGTTCGGGGGATGAAGGAGCGAAGGGGCGTGCGGGACGAGCGGACTCTGGAGAAGCTCCGGCGGAGGGAGTACGGTGAGTTGATTGAAGGGTTTTCTTGATTTTTTTTTCCGCTGATTTCGGGGATTCGGTATCACTAACTGGGCCGGTGGTCCGCGAGTCACTGGAGACCAGGGGCCGACTGGTGTGGATGTATATGTGGTCGGATATCAGAGTGATAACGCCGCCTCTGGGTACGTGATAACGGGGCGCAGTTATTGTGCATTTGGGGGGATTTATTGGGAGACTGCGGGTACTTTGGGATTTTTGGGGGTCGGGATTCTTTGTGGGTTGATTAACTCATTTGCGTCGATGGATAAGTGATTTGAGGGATATGAAGGATCCATTGTTAGAGCGGATTCAAATTAGGGCGGAAACAAATGATGATATTGGTTTGTGTTTGAAAAATTATTTGTGAGTGAATGGAAACGCGAATCACAGCAAAAACCAATGCGCGAATTTCGCACACCTTTTGTCGACATTTTTCAGACAGTAAAAAACGTCTGAGTAAAATGAAAATGTGTCTGAATTTCAGACGAACAGGTGCACAAACAACTTCATTCATGTTTGAGATTCACACAAATTTTCATTTTATTCAGACGTTTTTTAGGGACTGAAAATCAAGTTTACGCTTGAATAAACCGGTTCGTTTTTGGTAATAAACTCATTTGTTTCGGTGGATAAATGATTTGGAAGAAATGAAGATGTCATTTTTCAGGGGGATTGTTTAAACAAATTATGATATTGGTTTGTGTTTGAAAAATTATTCGCGAGGTGAATGGAAACGCGATGAAAATCAATTTACGCTTGAATGAAGATGCCTGACTCGCTTGTGAGTGAAGATGTCTGAAGATGTTTTCAGGCGGATTGTTTAAACAAATTATGATATTAGTTTATGTTTGAAAAATTATTCGCGAGGTGAATGGAAACGCGATGAAAATCAAGTTTACGCTTGAATAAACCGGTTCGTTTTGGGTGATAAACTCATTTGTTTCGGTGGATAAATGATTTGGAAGAAATGAAGATGTCATTTTTCAGGCGGATTGTTTAAACAAATTATGATATTGGTTTGTGTTTGAAAAATTATTCGCGAGGTGAATGGAAATGCGATGAAAATCAATTTACGCTTGAATGAAGATGCCTGACTCGCTTGTGAGTGAAGATGTCTGAAGATGTTTTCAGGCGGATTGTTTAAACAAATTATGATATTAGTTTATGTTTGAAAAATTATTCGCAAGGTGAACGGAAACGCGATGAAAATCAAGTTTACGCTTCAATAAAACGGCTTGTTTTTGTTTTTTATTTAGAGAGGGAGGGGGCGGTTTTTTTATTTGGAGTGTTTGCTAGTTGACCCAGATTTTAGACCATCTGAGGGACATCCTTGTGGACAACGATCTTGATCTTTGATTTCTGTTGTGCTGGTTGGGGTGTTGAAGTGGAGGAGTGCTGTCTTGCTGAGGTTTTTATTTTAAAAGTATAATTTCTCGATTTTCATGGTATGGGTGATTAAAATACTTGGCGTTACTGAGTTTCGTGTCCTCGGGGATGTCATTAGTTTGACAACTGCGACGCCACGTCACTCATAGAGACCTGAGTCATTTAGAGAACCAAGTTATCGGATTCTTTTAGGCTGCGGTAATAATTGAGGGGCAGAGGGGATTGTTTTGGAGGGAAAGCGGTAGCTCGGTCTGCGGTGGAAAATTACGCTTGAAGTTTTAAGTGAAGAGGCTTAGAATTTTTTGAGAGAATTTTCATCAATTTTCATTCTATGTGTTAATTTAAATTTTCATGGAAATTTTCGGGGATATTCAATGATATTTCAGGTCTCTAGTGGCAACGAAAATTGTTAATAAACGGGAAATTTCAGGCAAATATTTTCTGGAATTCTCCATCTATTCAAAATATTATTGAACGTAATGTTTAATTTTCACAATGAGTTGGAAAATGCCATCTGCTATTGAAATATCAATGATTCCTTTTTATGAAAAACTCAGTTTTATTGAATTTTCGAAATGAATGAGACATTTCATCAATGATTTGATCTTCAATTCAATTCAAATCGACAAGATTGAGAAATTCATTTAGTTGTCTGCGGAATCCAAAAAAATTTTGAAGTAGAGGAAAATGAGTGGATTAATTCTGGGAAGATTCATAGTTTAATCCTGGTTTAATGCGAATTGAAAAAGTTGGGATATTCAATCAAATTTCAGGTTTCTAGTCCATATGGCAACGAAAGTCGTTGATAATTGGGAAATTTCAAGCAAATATTTTCTGGAATTTTCAATATATGTAAAATTTTATTGAATGTAATATTTAATTTTCACACCGAGTTTGAAAATTCAATTTGCTATAAAAATATCAACGATTCCTCTTTACGAAAAAATTTCATGAATGATTTAACCTTAAGTTTAATTCAAATCCGCAAGATTGAGGATTTAATTTTCTGCGGATTTAAAAAAAAAATTGAAGTAGAGGAAAAGGAATGGATTTATGAAATTGTTAAATGTTTTCAGAGCTGTAATTATTTTGATTGCGATTGGTTTCTCTTTCATCGAGATAAATGTGAATTAAAAAAAGTGACAACTTGGGCTTTTGGTTTCTCAAACGAAAACAGAATTTCTAGTATTCATCGTCTGTCAATTGGCTATTCGTGGCGCCATGAGGAAAAGTCGCGAGGCCTTTCCCTCAACCGATGAAATTTCCAGCGCTAATTCAACAAATTCGAAACACGAGGGATTGAACTTTCATTACGTACACACTCCCCCCTCTACTATTTTAATTTCATTCTTATCTTCCGCGACTTGATGAAAGATTCATTCGATCGTTGCATAATTTGACTTGACTATTGAATTTGAATATTTTATTCGAATAGAAACGTCTTGTCTTCATTGCACACGTCAATATCATTTTTTTCGCGGGAATAAAAGAAATAGAAAAATTGGAAGTTCAACGAGTGAGTTGTTTTCATGAAAACGTTCAAAGAATCTCTGAATTTATACACACTAGAGCACTCAGAAGAGTGGAGTATAGAGACGCATTCGACTTTTTAGAAATTATTTTCGATGAAAAAAAATATTTTTTGCTAACAAATTGATGCACTGTTAGTAGAATATTGGAATTTCGTGGAATGTTGGGGTGTAATTCATATAAAATTCCATGTAATTAGAAATCAGAAAGTTGACAGTTCACTAACTTATCTGAATTATCAATCAAGATATGAATATTCAGTAGTAAATGACAATTCAAAAATATGTTTACCAGAATTTTCCAGATTTCTATTGATTTTAATTAAATAATTGATTTAACTTGGAGTTTCCATTGATCTTTTCATAGAAAATTGAGTAGTAATTCTCAGCAAATTGACATTAAATTCAATTTAAGGGAAAAAATCATGAAATTTCAAGTTTAAAAATCCAATGAAATTACAGCCGACGAAAATTCGTCACTTTACTTGAATTATCCATCAAAACATGAATATTCAGTCTTAAATTACGCTGAAATATCAGTTAAAAGGCAATAAATAATATATTTACCGGAATTTTCCGAATTTCCATTGAATTTCATTGAATAATCATCTAAAATTTACAGTTTTCATTGTTTTTGTCATCGAATGATGATAAATTGGAACAATTGGATGCACTGTTAGAGAACATTTGTAATTTTTAATGGAAAATTAAGAATTTTTAATTGAATGAAAAATTCAGGAATATCTTTACCAGAATTTTCCGGATTTCTACTGATTTTAATTGCATAATTGCGCTAAAGCGTAGTTTCCATTGATCTTTTCATAGAAAGTTGAGTAGTAATTCTCATAAAATTGACATTAAATTCAATTTAAGGGAAAAAACAAGAGTTCAAATTTCACTAAAAATTCAATAGAATTACAGCAGACGAAAATTCTCCACTTTGCTTGAATTATCCATCAAAACATGAATATTCAGTCCTAAATTACTCTGCAATGGCAATTAAAAAACAATAAATAATACATTAACCGGAATTTTCCAAATTTCTATTGAATTTCATTGCATAATCATCAAAAAATTTACAGTTTCCACTGTTTCTGTCATCGCATAGTGCATTATCAACGGAGAAATTCCTTGAAATTTCATTGGCATTGTCACTTAATATCAATTTCCAAGAATTCATCCGAATATTTCCGCCAAAAATCGTTAACAGTGCGAATTATTAACATTCAAGAACCATAAAAAATGTCCACTTCACCCCTACGCGTTATCATCACTCCACGATGACTCAATGTACCACACAATTATCGATGTAGTGAAATGTAACATTTTTCGATGTTGCAATCATCATGTTTACAAGACACGGACGTCTTCAGCCAGAGCTGCAAGATTCTGACTTTCTTTTTTATCCACATATTTTTAGCAGAGACAGAGATCACGTGATATTCCAAGAATATCAAATTACATAATAAATGGTATTGCGAAAATGTCCAAAGATTTCTCTCGATATTCTCGACATGGCGGAGCTATAGAAGAAGTCTTATAAAATTTAGAAATTTAATTTTTAACGATTTCTCGGAATTTTCGAGTGTTCGCTCGGAGGTTTAAGGGAACTTGGGCGTTATCAGTGGCTGGAGGGGCCGTTGGACAGTGGGAATGATCACGTCGGGGTCGACAGTAACAAACGTCAGGGTTCATGTAAACGATTCATTAAATCATGCTGTCGGAGACGCCGCCGGCGTCTGCTCATTCTATACTATTTTTATATTCCTTGGAAATAAATTAAATCACGTCATTTGCGGTTATCTCTGAAACAGCCGGTTTTATCAAGAAAAGTGATAAACCCTTTTTTGAAGCCCATGAAATCTCCTACAAAAAATATTTTATCAGTTTTTTTCATAAAACTGATGGATTCAGAGATATTCTCGATATATTTTGCGCAAAATCTTTGTTGATTTTGCTGAATCAGTCAATTTTATCAAAGAAAGTGATAAAACCTCTTTTGAAGCCCATGAAATTTTCCATAAAAAATGTTTTATGAGTTTTTTTCATAAACCTAATGGATTCAGAGATATTTTCGAGATATTTTGCAAGAAATTTTTGTTGATTTTACTATCCGCCCGAGGCATTGATGATTAATTTGCCTGTATCTCGGAAATAGTCAATTTTATCAAAAAAAGTGATAAAACCGTTTTTGAAGCCCATGAAATTTTCCATAAAAAATGTTTTATGAGTTTTTTTCATAAACCTGACGCATTGAGAGATATTTCTGAAACAGTCTAAAATATTTTTGTAGATTTCAGTATTAGTCAGATGCAAAGTAAAAATGCACGAGTGAATTCCTTCATTTTGCCCCATAATTTCCTCAAAATGAATACATTTATTTTCTGTTCATCCTGAAGCGGACGCGAGGAGAACCACATCCTTGAGAACAGAAAGATTCCTGTCTGCAGAATGATATTTATACTCCGCAAAAGAACAAATGTCGACTGATAAGATTTTCCTGGTCTCTTCAATAAAAACCTTGCTGTTATTTTTATTCGTCTTTCTCCCCGTTTTCAGTGTTTTCAGAGAGGAATCATTGAGTGAGTTTATTGAATCAAAAATGGCGGCGTCGGGTTTGAGCATAGCGGTTCGTTCAGGGAATCAGACAGCCACTACCTATCCGCGTGTTTTGCTCCGCCTTCGCCTAAACTCGTGTTTTACGTCATCGTGAATCGGATGAATGCATGAATGCAGTATTCAGTGATACTCAACTGTTTGAACCTTTCTAATGAGATAATTCACGATGAATTATCCAGTTCAACCATTGATTTCTTGTTTTTATGGAGATTTTCACTTGAATTTTTCTCGAAATAAATTGTGTTTATCGCGGAATTCAGGATTTCTCGTAAAAAATTATTATTTTGATGGATTTTTTTAATTTCAGAAGCGAAAAATTCTAGATGAAATTTCATAATGTGTAATTAAAATTCGAAGTGGAGATAATGAATTTTAAATACAAATTTTTCTTTCAAATTTGTTGATTTCATTTTCTAATGATTTCCTTTTTCTGACAAAAAAACTCGTATTTTTCTCCTTTCTTATTATCTCCTATCCTTCACTACCAAAACAACCCTACAGGCGCCAAAATCTTGTGAATCAAAATACAGAATTTACCCTTCAACAAACCATTGGCATAATTTTTCATAATTAAATTCAAGAAAAGGAAATGAAATCACTAAAATCGCGATTTAATGAAATTCATTTCAGGATAAATTTCACAATAATTTTCTTTTCATAAAATGTATTTCACTCAAATTTTTACTGAAATGATTTGCATTCCCGATAAAAGTCGTGAGTCTCTCCATTAAAATCTCATATCGATAATTAAAATTCAAAATGAAGCTGATCAAGTTTGACTACAATTTTTTTTTCAAATGTCTTGAAATAATTTTCTGCTGATTCCTTTCTCATTATGTCCTATCCTTTCTCGTGCCTCTGAGTGCACTTCGACTTGGCTCCAACTCTTATCTCTCCGCTGTTTGTCCCTGAGTGGCTTCTGTTCCATTGTCAAACCGATCATGGACTTTTCCCTCGAATGAAGAAGAAAGTCTGCGGGAGCAGACGTTGACTCACGCAAACCTCTCTCCAATACACTTCCACCCCATGCAGAATGCCCAACAGGTCAAATTCCAGAGGTCCTGTTGGTCCTTCACATCCCCACATTTTCCCAAAACTACCTTCAACGTAACCGAGTTGTTCCATTACACACAAATCCACATAATCCTCCACTTCAGCATTTTCCATGGAATGTGCATGCGTTGCGTGGGTCACGTTCGATAGTGTGTGGACACATCAGCGACATTGATTCATTTCAATTCTCAAAACGAACTTATTCGTAATGAAGAATTTGTAGAAATAATGCTGCATTGCATTTGTGAGGAGTTATAGGCAAATTTCAATGAAACAAATTTCAGAAAACTACACGGAGAGAAATTTTCTAGAAAAATTCTAGTGTGAGTACTGAAAAACATCACAATCCACCGGTTGTGAAAAATTCTAGTGCTGTTAAGGTAAAGTTTCTCAGGATTTCGGGTAAAATTTCTGGGAATTTGCTGTGAAATTTTCACAGAAAAACGGGGAAAAATTCACGTTTTCCCAAATAAAATTTCCAGTGCCAGCACTGGAATTTTTCCCTGACCGTCACTTTGCGCCTCTTTTACCGAGCTAGCACTAGAATTTTTCTAAAATATTTCTCTCCGTGATATTTCAAAAAAATTTCCCACAAAAAACGGCTGTTAACATTCTCTTTAAAATCGTTCTGTATCGAGTTAATTACGTTTCTATAAGTGTTTTTGATTAATCAGTCTAGGGGAAAATTTCGTATGAAAATCCTACGAATGACAATGCAGAATGTTTCCTAATCCCAAACCCAAAAGTTTGTTCGAGTGGAAATAATCTGCATTTATGATCTCAATCGAAAGACAGAATTTTCAATTAATTCAATTTAAAAAAAGATAATGCAATGACTAATCTCATCATTTAATAAAATTTATTCACTCGAAACTTTATTCCAGCGAAAATAATCAGTATTTATGAAAAAATTTACGATTTCTTCTGATACTTCTCATGAATTTCCGTATTTAAGACGTGAAAAATGCCAGATTAATAGAAATTAACTTCGGAACCATCTGGCAGAAAATGGGAAAAGAACAAAAGAATTTCCTTTTACATTTTTTCCATAAAACAAATGGGAAATTGCTCTTCCATTGCATATGGACAGTTATTTTTGCAAATAAATTAGCGAAATGCTTCCGAATGGTTATTTTGCACACCATTCCCTTCTATCATGTATAATTAATTCTCTATTTCATTTGATTAAATTGAGTAAGATTTCTTTCAACTAATTTTGTCAGCTTTTCAGCATAGTTGAATGTTATCATCATCATCATCATTATCTTTATTATCCCCTTCTTCTACACAACCGATTGTCCTTCTTACGGTTCCATCTCTCCCCTCAGCCCTTTGATAAAATGTTAATGGAAAAATTTTATCTATACACACTTGAATGAATTTGAAATATTACATTTGAAGAAACCATCAGAAACCCCACTTTCAGGGAAATTCATGAAAAATTCTAAATTTTCAATAATCACCATAAAAATCAAATCAACCAATATAGCTATCGTAATCATCTTTTACCTTCGACTTGATGGCATTAACACAAACGTTGTAAGCTATGACTGAATTCATTTGAAGCATGATATTCAAAGATATCTCCGGAATTCTGATTTTCATAAATATAAAATTTTTGCCAACTTTGAAGTAAATCAAAATAACGATTATTGCTATCGCCTTCATCTTCGAACTCGGTCAAACGGACGCCCAAAGAATTTTTTTAAGCCATCATTCAATCAATTCAGAACATTATTTTTATTTATCGTGGGACAACCGATTTTCGAAAAAATGCGAAAATTAAAAAAACTAATCAATGAATTAAAATTTAATTAATGGCGATTGATAGGGCTCAACGATACCTACAATCGGAAAAAAAAATGCTTCAATTCCATGCCTTCATTAACGAACAATTGAAAAAACTTTATTTAGGTCTAAAAACTGCATTTTCAGACTTTTTGGATCAAAAACTCCAAAACTTGAATTTGAACAATTCCAAAGCTTCCATTCGGAGGCAAAAAATCGCGAAAACAGTTTTCGCAATTCATGAAACCTTCTTCAAACCCCTCACTATGAAAATAACCGCACAAGCAGCAAAATCTTCAGAATCAAAACGTAGAATTTCTCCTCCATCAAAATGGATCCAGTTTCCCCACTCGCAAAAGGAGGCGCTGGCAGTTGCACAACTCGCGATTGAGCGACAGCCCGAGGTATTCTGGATCAAGGTGGGGTCAATCCAAATATTGAACCTCCAAAAACCCACCGCCCTCGCCACAAGTGCGAATGGCCCCCAAATAACCGCTTCGATCCCCCGAAACAAATATTTTCATCTCAGAAAACCCATCACCACGAAGAGTCCAACTCCCCCGAATCTCTCATAATTTTATCACGTCCTCCATCATCAACTCCAGCATCGATACACTCGATAAACACTCGATAATCGCGAATTCACAGTCTTCTTCGCCAAATGACTGAAAAATCCACGTGTCTCAGTGTCCACAAGCCAACTGAGTGTCAAGAGTAAAACGTCCCGCGGCACAAACTGACTGATTTCATAAAATACCAAGTGATAATGCACCAACACTCAGTCAAATGCCTGTACAACGATATCTCTGACTTACATTGCACATGGGCCTTCTATCTTGAAAGCGCGAAATACGGTTGGACATGGCCGTAGCATTATTACTACGTGCGATATGAGTTATCTCAGGGACCTGATATCGTTGGTTCGCTTATATGCCCCGATGACTTCGCGTCCATAATGCTTCTAGTTTCATATCCAGTCGCACTTTTGCCGAGTCCTACGGCTTCTCTGAGCTTAACAGGTGCCAAGATGTCACTGGTTTTATTCACTTATCGTCAGTTGGCTCGAGGGACTCGTTAAGGTACAATACTTTCCAATATTCATTTCTCATTAAAAAAAAAGTATTTCATAACTGAAATTATCACATGAACGAAATAATGACAGTCTCATTTTTCCAATATTGTCCACATATTTTTCTTCAATGTTCAGGTATTTTTCGTCTATTAGATTTCATCGGAAATTATGAAACTGAATTTTTGTAATGGGATTTGTCATTTTTCATGATCAATGTCTAGTAATTCTTATTGATTTATTCGTATGGAGAGACTGAGTAATTCTTCAGAGATTTTTTTTACAGAAAAAAAAATCTCGTGCAATTGCACGAACTGTTTTTACATGTTTTGTGGAGCTAGTGGTTTTTGAGAGTATTGAGAGTTATCAGTTGGTAGAAATAGGATCATCATGTTCGATACGTTAACGGAATGTTTCATTAATGGATCGATTCGGCGATTGGTGATCAGTGGTGCTGATACGGGAGATTGTCTAGTTGGATTAGGAGGAAAATCCGATTACGATGATTACGGTTGGCAGAATGATTGAGCCAATGAACAATTTTTCAGCATTTTTCAAGGTTAATTAATCTTGAAGAATGTTGTAAATAATTGAGGAGTCCTCTTGGAGACAATAATGGAACGAATGATTTTTTGAACGAAACAATTTTTAATTTTTTCCTTTATTCGTGTTTTAGAATTGTCTAGACTCTTTCAGATTGGATTATTATATGAAATTAATTGTTCATATATTTTTAGAATTGATTAGGAATGATTTCGGAGACTTATTAGAACGATAATCCAAGAAACTATTTTTAGAACAAAACAATTTTCCTTTTTTTGTCGTATTATTATGTGAATAGTATTATTAGTTATCTCTTAACTTATTATTTAACTCTTCTAGATTAGAATTTCATATGGAATGGACTGTTAATATTTTCCTAGAATAGATTATGAACATTGGGAGTTCCGTTGAGAGCAGTCGTCCATCGAGTCACTTTAAGAAAAAAATTATTTTTAATATTGTTATTTATTCCACTATTTACCATACACTGTTAGGGAAAAAATGAAATTCCAGATTTGACTGAAAATCCAATGAAATCAAAATTTTTGGATAACATTGAGATGAGAATTCCTCAACCTATTTGAATTTTCCACAAAATCCCGAACATTTAACAATAATTAACCTCAATTTTCCCGATTTCTCCCCATTTTCATGAAATAATTGACCTGAAATTTACAGCTTTCATTGATTTTTTCATGAAATTCTGAATTTTTAATGTCGAAATCCCTCTAAATTTCCGTGAGACGAAAATGCAAAAAATGTGCCGGAAATTTCAGCGAAAACTATTCCACTATTTACCATACACTGTTAGGAAAAAAATGAAATTTCAGATTTTACTGAAAATCCAATGAAATCAAAATTTTTGTACAGCATTGAGGTGAGAATTCCTCAACCTATTTGAATTTTCCACAAAATCCCGAACATTTGACAATAATTAACCTTAATTTTTCCTATTTCTCCCCATTTTCATGAAATAATTGACCTGAAATTTACAGGTTTCATTGATTTTTTCATGAAATTCTGAATTTTCAATGTCGAAATCCCTCGAAATTTCCGTGAAATGAAAATGCAAAAAGTGTACCGGAAATTTCAGCGAAAACTATTCCACTATTTATCATACACTGTTAGGAAAAAAATGAAATTTCAGATTTTACTGAAAATCCAATGAGATCAAAATTTTTGTACAGCATTGAGATGAGAATTCCTCAACCTATTTGAATTTTCCACAAAATCCCGAACATTTGACAATAATTAACCTTAATTTTTCCTATTTCTCTCCATTTTCATGAAATAATTGACCTGAAATTTACAGGTTTCATTGATTTTTTCATGAAATTCTGAATTTTCAATGTCGAAATCCCTCGAAATTTCCGTGAAACGAAAATGCAAAAAGTGTACCGGAAATTTCAGCGAAAACTGTTTAACAGAGTATTTGGATTCTTCTGAATCGGAATAATCATGAATGATTCAAGACCAATATTCCACTCATTGATGAAATCTGTCATTAACCCATCGATTACCAATCCCCGGACTTCCGATATAAGACACCATCTGGCCGACTTGTAAAAAAAATACCATCACGATTTGTATACAAGCAGTATCGTTTCATTTATCAAAAGAACACGTGAGTCACTACGTGATGGAATTCTCTCTCGCTGAATTTAATGTCATCCTGTGCGTTCATTCAATGAAATGTGAAGCAAAAACAGTGAACTAAAGGGAACCGACGGGATTCGATGGACCCCAAGGTCTCATCGACCTAGCGAACACCATATTCTCATTAAATATGAGAAATGTTCGATTGCACTTGTACGCAATTATAACTTAACAATTTATTTGTCGACTGCTGCGACTATTGCCCGGATAGAAATGGTCAATAAAAATTACGTATCTTTCTCGTAATTCCGGAGCGAAATGTGGTTGTAGGAAATTTTACGGAACTGTCCCGGAATTTTTCCAGAGCGTTCCGTAATTTTTATCTGAATCTCCTGTGAAAAATTACGATACCGTCACTTAAGGATGTTCTACACCCTTTCTGCCAAAATTCACGTTTTTTAAATTTTTCTGGCAAACTTATGATGGAATTGACGTGAAAAAATATAACGTTTTTGCGTTTTGTCATTATTTAATGACTGACGAAATTTTAAGGTGGTGCGAACATTTTCCTGCGTTTTCTCTAAACTTTTAAAAAGAATCACAAAACTGTAGAAAAAACGCATGAAAATTATCGCACCACTACGCAACTTCGTGAGCCATTAAAGAATGACAAACCACAAAATCGTTATATTTTTTCACGTCACTCCCATCGATAATTTGCCAGAAAAATGAAAACAACGTCAATTTTGGCTAAAAGGGTGTCGAACATCCTTAAATTTTCTGAGTGGATTCCGTAATCGGTGAGCGAATTGTAGTTCCGTAATTTTTACTGAACATTTCTCTCCGTGTGGACATTCCCCCATGCGTTGAGGAAACATCCAACAACTTGGAACAGAAATAATGACATTGAGAGCCCCTGGTTAGTGTGCAACTAGTTCAGATAAGGTATCGCCTCGGCTCGCGATATCGCTCGGTGTGACGCACATACGGTTACTCGGTTCGAGCGAGCGCGATGCCAACGTACGGAGGGAATTGAAGGATTCGAGAGGCGTAGCCGAGCAATGCCTCCTCGTTCAGAGCTACTGGAGTCTCCCCTAGATGATTTTTTTCGTTGTTTTCTCCTCCTCTCTCTGCACTCGGCGGAGATTAGATTAGAAAATTCACAGTGATTTACGAGCAAAGAGGGTGTCTGTCACTTTTTTTGGACATTTCTCGCTGATCAAACATTGTGGAGTTTTGTTTACTCGACGTTGACGTATTGTGGAGGAAAATATTGATGAGGAAAATTTGGGAAAAAACGTTGGGTCGAGGGGGCGAAGTGGACACTTCAGAATTTGTTTCAAATGTTGACAAATTATTCAATTGTTGGTGAAGTGGAGGAATTGATCCAATGAATGATTCTTTTTGATGAAACAATTCTCAAGTTTTTCCTTTATTCGATTATTTATGATATTTTCAAACTCTTCTGGATTGGAATATCATTGGAATTTGTAGATTATGAACAAAAGAATATTAATGAGGAAAATTTGGGGAAAAACGTAGGGGTCGAGGGGGCGAAGTGAACACTTCAGAATTTTTTTCAAATGTTAAAAGTTTATTCAACTGTTGGTGGAATAGAATAATTTAATCCAACGAATGATTTTTTGAACGAAATGAAACAAATTGAAGAATAGGGGAGGGTGGGGCAAAACGGCCCCCCTTCAATTGTCAATAACTTGTGAATGACATTGTGAAAATCCCCAGTTTCAACTTCATTTTGAAGATAATTTTTCATTCTTCAAAACGAGCTCTAACTCATCCCAATCGGATTATTGAATCGGAAAATATTGACGATTCAAGGGGGGCCGTTTTGCCCCATCCTCCCCTATTTTCTAACCAAATTTTCCTGGTTTCTATCAACTTTTATAAAATAATTTAATTGAAATTTACGTTTGTCATCGATTTTCCGACGAAATCCCTTGAAATTTCAGTGGAACTATAATATGATGAAAATTTTAAAGTTTTTTTTACAAATTGAAGAATATTTTCGACATGAAATCTCGTGCTTTCTGTTAACTTTCATTAAATAATTGAACTAAAATTTACAGTTTTCATCGATTTTCCGACGAAATTCTTTGAAATTTCAGTGGAACAGAACTTTCAATCAGAAATTTTTAATAGTGGAACATACAGCTGATCTATCAGCTGTTATCATTACTTTAAGTCCAAATAATTTTGAATATTTTTGAATAATTTTTCTCCAATCATAATAACTCATCAAATGTTCAAGGCAATAAGATTTTTTGTGCTCTAAAAACCCAATCCTTCCCTTTTGTAATGAGCCTAACCTAATCTCACTTAATTAATTTGTTTCTGGCTGATGAATATTGAAAGAAACGTCCATTGTGCCCCACCAAAACAGTCCATTTTGCCCCACCTCCCCTATTAAAAAAAATACAATTGAATCAGTGAACAGGGTGTTTTACCATGGGAATAATACACCCCGTGTTCAACGAACGTCTCGAAAAAGGGACTGAAAGTGTCTCAATTCGAAACGTCATTTTTTCCTCTGAAATTCTGGAAGTGTCGGTGCGCCTCTCGTTTTGGCGATTGAGTCTAGGTCAGGTTTTAGATGCTGTCAGTCTGTGTCACGCCTTCCTATACGAATGTGATAGAGTAATCTCTGCGGGCACAAGAGATTAGCCAAGGACGTGAAGATAAACCACGGCATTGTTGCATTTCCCTCTCTGTTCATTCGAGCTCCTGTTTCTGTCACCACCACCTTCCACTGCTCCATGGTTTTTCGTTGCGATAGGGATACCAAGTCATGGATTACGTCAGTTTTTCAGTCGAATCGTAAACAAAATACTGGTTGAAACACTTCCCATTCCTTGAAGTGCTTTCCTGCTTCATTTCTATAGCTGAATGAATTATTCCATATTTTGCATTGACATTGATGTCAACAATTCTTCTCTTATTATATTTTATATTACTTTGTGATATTTTAAAATAAATTATTAAATTGATGCGGACGAAATCGGTTCCCTCCAAATCGTTCTTTCAACGACTTATATTTCATTAATCAATTATCATTCATGATATCAAATTAATTGGCTAATTTTTCTCGATAAAATCTTTTTCATTATTTTTGTGATTTTCAATATTTTAATTGCAGTGAAATATCGTGAACATTTCATTTTTGATTTTTCATTATTAGAAAACATTTAAAAAATCCGGAAAAAACGAGAAAATGGAGTTTGTTCAGAACATTCATAAAAGGATTGAAAAGTTGTTTAAAAAATTACGATCCTTTTTCATAATAAATTCTCCTGGAAATACGTAAATTTCTGGAGAATTTTATTTTTGGAGAAATATTTGAGATTTTTGAAAGTGTAAACAATTGTTATCACACTTTTATAAGAAATGAATAGTTAAGAAAAATATTATTTTCTTCAACTTTTGGTTCTTAGAATTTGATTAATTAATTCAATGATTGCAAATTTCCGAATTACCTCACAAGTATTTATTCCTTTATTTACTTATTCATTTATTCATTTATTTATTTATTTATTTGTCCTCCTCTATCAAACATCCTCAGCGAAAAAAGGAAAAAACGAGTTGCGCACGAACAAGCATGTAATGTCCTCGTCCAGCATAATTAGCACCGTTTCGAATAATCGCTGGGCCTCTCCGAGGGAGGGCACACAAAGTGGGTTGCGCCTCGGCACAGGGGACCTCTGCTTTTTCAAACTGATAACGCGCCCGCATAGGGGCGTCCAAACGAGCGCACTCGTTACTCACGACAATTTTTTTCATTCTTTTATACATTATTTCATGTACATTATGTGCTGTTTCCCCGGGCTACGGCCACCACGAACCCACGCGAACGCGTACAAGCGACACGTTTCCGTTTTGTTACTATTTCGCCTGGGAAAATAATGTTTTTGTTCTTATCAATTCGTGGGTACGACCCACGCGGGTTACTCAGCTGCAGAAAAACGACCGGTGAACTGTAACTCAACGAAAATTTGAGGGTCTCAGGGGAATCCCAGGTGCAAAGGTGGAGAAATAATTTTTTTTTGGAAATAATTTTTTTTTATTGATGAGAAATGATTTAAGAATTTTTGGGATTTTTTCGAAGGCGAGGGAAAGCCTTATCTTATTGCCTATTTAATATGAAATTATGATTATTTAGAAAAATCATTTGGTAAACAAATTCAGTAAATCCAGGAATGGTTTCTTTGAATTACATAATTACTAAAAAAAAAAATCTCAGTCAGATCATAAGTCTCCGTCTGGAACTTTTTGTAATATTTGGAATGAATTAATAATTTGTTTCATACAATTGAAACATTTTCATTGAAACAATTATATGTTATTTTCCAGTAGTCCCAGGCGCAAACGTGGAGAAATAGTTTCTTTTTGGAAATTATTTTTTTTTATTAATGAGAAATCATTCATGAATTTTTGGGATTTTTTCGAAGGGCAGGGAAAGCCTTATCTTATTGCCTATTTAATATGAAATTATGATTATTTAGAAAAATCATTTGGTAAACAAATTCAGTAAATCCAGGAATGGTTTCTTTGAATTACATAATTACTAAAAAAAAAAATCTCAGTCAGATCATAAGTCTCCGTCTGGAACTTTTTGTAATATTTGGAATGAATTAATAATTTGTTTCATACAATTGAAACATTTTCATTGAAACAATTATATGTTATTTTCCGGTAGTCCCAGGTGCAAAGGTGGAGAAATAGTTTCTTTTTGGAAATTATTTTTTTTTATTAATGAGAAATCATTCATGAATTTTGGGGATTTTTTCGAAGGGCAGGGAAAGCCTTATCTTATTGCCTATTTAATATGAAATTATGATTATTTAGAAAAATCATTTGGTAAACAAATTCAGTAAATCCAGGAATGGTTTCTTTGAATTACATAATTACTAAAAAAAAAAATCTCAGTCAGATCATAAGTCTCCGTCTGGAACTTTTTGTAATATTTGGAATGAATTAATAATTTGTTTCATACAATTGAAACATTTTCATTGAAACAATTATATGTTATTTTCCAGTAGTCCCAGGCGCAAACGTGGAGAAATAGTTTCTTTTTGGAAATTATTTTTTTTTATTAATGAGAAATCATTCATGAATTTTTGGGATTTTTTCGAAGGGCAGGGAAAGCCTTATCTTATTGCCTATTTAATATGAAATTATGATTATTTAGAAAAATCATTTGGTAAACAAATTCAGTAAATCCAGGAATGGTTTCTTTGAATTACATAATTACTAAAAAAAAAAATCTCAGTCAGATCATAAGTCTCCGTCTGGAACTTTTTGTAATATTTGGAATGAATTAATAATTTGTTTCATACAATTGAAACATTTTCATTGAAACAATTATATGTTATTTTCCAGTAGTCCCAGGCGCAAACGTGGAGAAATAGTTTCTTTTTGGAAATTATTTTTTTTTATTAATGAGAAATCATTCATGAATTTTTGGGATTTTTTCGAAGGGCAGGGAAAGCCTTATCTTATTGCCTATTTAATATGAAATTATGATTATTTAGAAAAATCATTTGGTAAACAAATTCAGTAAATCCAGGAATGGTTTCTTTGAATTACATAATTACTAAAAAAAAAAATCTCAGTCAGATCATAAGTCTCCGTCTGGAACTTTTTGTAATATTTGGAATGAATTAATAATTTGTTTCATACAATTGAAACATTTTCATTGAAACAATTATATGTTATTTTCCAGTAGTCCCAGGTGCAAAGGTGGAGAAATAATTTCTTCTTGGAAATTATTATTTTTTATTAATGAGAAATCATTCATAAATTTTTGGGATTTTTTTGAAGGGGAGGAGAAACTTTACGTTATTGCCTGTTTAATATGAAATTATGATTATTCGGAAAAATCATCTGGTAAACAAATTCAGTAAACCCATGAATGGTTTCTTTGAATTACATAATCACCCAAACAAATAATATCTTATTTTTAGATTTCAAAGGTTTTAAAATCAGATTTTTGAAAATGTCAATTTGAGATGTTTGAGAACCTCACTTTGAGATCATGAGTCTCCAAATGGAACTTTTTTTTTGTGAAAATTCATTTGAATCAAATGAAAGAGTTTATCCAAATTTCCTCGTAATAAAACATTGATTCAAGCTTCAACTTGATTTTTACCCGCGTTTCTATTCGCGCGGAATATTTTTCTAAAAATACACTTTACATTTTACAAATGTATGGAAGACTTAAGTTGGAAATTAAATCATTGTTTCGAATAGAGAATTTGGAATGAACTAAATAATATGTTTCATACAATTGAAACTTTTTCATTGACATAAATACATAATTCTCAGGGATAGCCATATCTATAAATTATAATTACCGTTAAATTATTAAGTAGTCAGTTCGATAATATCACTCTTAAATTTAAATTATTGAAGTAATCATCATTTTAAATATTCAAGTTCCGAACTATTTATTAATCAGTAATTTAGTTAGGGAGATTGACAATTATTTGGACAATCGAAAATCTCTTGTAAGAAATTTAGTATTATTTACTTAATAAAAAATTACAGTTCCGTATTATAAAATCTTTAATTCATCATCAATTGGCAATTTAGATTATCAATTATTTTACTTGTTTTTAATTTCGAATATTGAAGAATCGGAAGGTTGATGTCCATCCCTGATGGTTCTGTCAAATCCCAACAAAAATATTGAAATAAATATTAGATATATTTCAGAGAAAGAGTTTTATTCGATTCCAATGCGTTAATTTTCTGGATGCATTCGCGCGGTTTGAAAAAATTCCCATTGTCTGTATGACAAAAAAGATTAACAATAGGAAAATCGTTCAGTTGAATTCGTCGATTACAAAATTAACGCAGAAGGGCCTCTAGATGTTCACGAATCGCGTTTCCCTAAGGTACTCTCTGTTTGCATAAAACCCAAATTGTTGACCCAACGCCGCAACCGGCCTCATCTCCACAAGTGTCAAGTGATAATTCGGACGTAAGAATTAATGAATCTGAGCCCAACATCTCGGTGACACCCCCTCGGTTCCTGGAAGCTGTTGCGCCTTGTTTTCATAACATCTGGGCGTGTGGTAACGAATCGATTAGTCTTGACAAAGTGGAGACACTGAAGGTGCCACGTTTTTCGAGTGCCAGATACTGCTGCACACAACTCGGCTCCAGGGTCTCACGAAAAATTCAGGGGGAGGAATCCGCCTCCCTGTTAACGCCCCCCGAGGGATTTTGTTCTATCACTCGTGCGCAGACGACGAGTGGTATTGGTTTGTCAAAACAAATTTCGGGAGACGAGTATTTGCATTATGTCTGGGAAAAATGTTTTATTAATTGTCTTCCACCCGCGAATTTTCGTTGTGATAATATAATAGTTTTTCTAATTTCCCCATATGAATTTTTGGGTAAAACGATCGTAAAATCTCCTCAATTTTCGGATTGACGATTTTATTAGGAATTTTGTATTCGGTTGATGATTAAGTTCTTTAAAAATTCTAGAATTATTCGGGAAAATTGTAAATAAAATTTCACTGAATTTTCCAGAGAAATTATTCTAAAATTTACACAATTTTCATTTTAATGAGTTTTGGTCAATTTCCAAAAAAATAGTTTTTCAAAAAAATTCAAGCAGACTCCTCAATTTGAAAAAAGATTTTAGAGGGTTTATATTTATTATTTATTATTTCCCAGATAAAAATAAAATCAAATTTAAATTAAATTGAAAAAAAAATTAATTTAATTCATTTTTATCAATTTTTATTTGATGATAACATTTTTATAACTATTCAAAAAAATTGTAAATGAAATTCCCCTGAATGTTTCAGAGAAAGTATTCAAAAATTTCCTCAATTTTCTTTTCAACAATTCATCTCCAATTTCCAAAAAAATAATTTCTAAAAAATTTGTAAAATTTTTACATTTTATTACAAATCCACGGAAAGCTTCTGCAAAGCCAGGAGGGGGGAGGTGATAAAAAATTCACCGCATTCCATCCCTCAAATCGAAATTGAACAGGAACTTCAAATCTTGAGAACCACTGAGTTAGCAATTCCCGTTGAGCTACCGTGCGATATTTTATGAGTTCCATAAGGAAACGTCTCGAGCACATTGATTGTTTCCACCTTCCCAGCACGACCTGTTGCCTCCGGTTGTTCTCCTCACGACAAATAGAAAAAACCATATGCAAACGATGAAAAATCGGAATAACTCGGCGCGTTCAATCCACCGTGATCGCGTTCAATGCTCAATCCCACCCACTCCCAATCAATTTTCAAAACCTCATTCTTCCTGAAATAAAATACTCACGAGTTCCCTGACGAGCAAAAAGTCACACTCAGAAGGTTACGAGCTCGCATGCGCACGCATGAGTTTTGAAATAAATACGTGCTGCGAGTGAATTGTGGTGGTGCCCCGAAGAGAAATAATAAAAAGCGTGGGCAATGTATGCCGTTGAAATGTTAAACAAAACGTTGACTGTTCTGCGAACTGATGCCATCTGTGCTCCGCGAAATGAACTTGTCTCCCTCGATCTATTCAATTTTGTTATGAAGAGGAAATAAACGAAACTATAGCGGTTTTGGTCTTGGAGGAAAACAGTTTTTTTCGAGTTTCCATTGAGGAATCGAAAAAAAAACCTATGAATTTACTAATCGTGCAGCCTTTCAGAAATTTTGAGCAAAATTCCACTGAAAAATAAAATAAGTTCAGGCAAAATTGTCTGACGATTTCAATATTTCACAAAAAGGACAATTCCAACATTTCACAAAATATTGAGAGAATAATAATAAAGTTTCAAATTTTACTGCAAATTGAATGTAAGTTCCAATTTGAGAGCAGCAAGGAGACGAGAATTCCCAAAGTTTTTTGAATGTTCAAGCAAAGAATGAATTACGTTCAATTTTCCATTAATCGAAAATTCAAAAATATTCACTCCTTAATTTCTACTATTGTTCCTTATGTTCGTCATCCAGACGATGGGATTTTTTAAAAATCATGTCAATGCATCTAGAAAAATAACGTCTGAATCAAATGAATTATTCTTTGCTCGAAATTTTTCTATTTGTTTCAACAATTTTCCTGTTAAAAATTTCCAATTTCCCTTTTTAATTTCATAGGAAGGTGAACTGGAATTTAAAGTTTCCATTGATTTCGCCGTGAGACCCTCAATTTTAAAATGACAAAACTCCGTGAAAATTTAGTAAAAATGTCACTTGATAAACATTTCCAAAAAGTTGACTGAAAAAAAGCTCGAATTTGAGCTTGAGCTTTCGTTCAAGTTCAAGTTTGAACGAAAGCTTCATCACGATCTATTTCAAATTCATTCACTTGGTTCAAATGAATTGCATTCACTTCTACCAAATATTTCTCTGCGTGTAATTAAGTCAGACTGTAAGACATTAATGCAAAAAAAACATTGTGTTTTCCCTCACAAGCGTGCGGCGCCTTCTCTACACCAGAGATCTCTCTAATTACGTAATTACAACCAACTCTCCCCCAGAATTCTCCCGCCCTCAGCAGTTGTGTCCACCCATTACCATTATTTGCAAAAACTATCCAGCGGAAATTGATGCAGGGGATAATATTACGGCTCTTGCGGTTTTCCAAAGCGGATGAATAAACGCACTCCTCCACTCTATCCCACACCATAAATACGTAATCCCGCGCAACAAAGCACCGCCCGTAAAATAATAACGAGGCAAATATTTGCAGTCGTCCTTTTGACGGAGCGCTTCCACCACTTCACGATGGTCGCCCTTTGTCCCTGGTTCGAGGGCAGGACAAACCGACGCCACACGAGAGAGAGAATTCGGGGTCGGTGACAAAATCCCTGGCGTTCAAAATCCCAGAAAAAGTGGCCGAAACGTCCGAAGCGCTGCCCCTGACGGGTGCATAAATGATCATTTTTTGCTTCCAAATGGAAGCAAAAAATGATCATTTATGCATTGTAAGCGTTCAATTTTAAGTTTTGGTCCGCACGTCTGTGTGTGGTCAAGTTTTTCTTCAATTGTTCGCTAATGAATGGATGGAATTGAATCTTTTTTTTTTTTTTCAAATGTAGGTATTGTTGAGCTCTGTCGATCGTCATTAATTCACTAGCGAAGTGACAAAACGGTTTAGGTCGATTTATCTCTCGGTTGAGTTTTTGAGGAATATTTCGGAATCTAAGGGACATAGCGAAATTTTTGTGATTACAGTTGTTGTAGCTCTTAATCGGCTCTACAAAAAAAGTTTTAAAAACATTTTGCTATCTCCCTTACATTCCGAGATATTCATTGAGAACTTCGTTACTGAATTAAAATTTAATTCATCGAGTAGTTTTTTCAATTTTTCAATTTTTTCAAAAATCGGTCGTCCCACGATAACTAAAAAAAATGTTCTGAATTGACTGAATAATATGGCTTGAAAAATTCGTTCGGATGTCCTGTTGACCAAGTTCACAGATGAAGGCGATAACAATAATCGTTATTTTGATTTATTCGAAAATTTTTAAAAATTCTATGCAATGTGTGCAGTGTTGTCATATGATCATGAGAGATTAAACATCTTGTTTGAAAATAAGTTGGTTATTTGAGCGAAGTACTTGCATATTGTTAATCTTGGAGAAAAATCCCAAGATTCCGGTTATTCGATCATGGGTTGACGGGTAGAGCAAGTGGTAATTAGGGGGTGGAGTCAGCCCTAGTGTTTCTTTTCTTTTCACATTCTGCTAAATCGGAAGTGAAATAATTGTTTAGACAGCAAGAAAGTGAACCATCATGACTGCCTCATGTATCTCACAACATTAAAAAATTTTTAATGAAACAAATATATAAATTTATTGATTCCCCATAAACATTGTCAAAATGAGCAGAAAAATGTCAAATAAAGACTATAATTTAACTTAAATGCATAATCATAATCCTGGAAGGATGTTTCCCAGATTTTAATTAGAGCGATAATTAGAGGGTGTTTCTGTTTTTTTTTTAATATTTTGTAAAATACAAAGTGAAATAATTATTTAAACAGCGAAGAGAGTGAACTGTCATGAGTGCATTATTTATCTCACACGACTGTGTGAGATAAATAATGCACTCATGACAGTTCAATGAGACTAAAACACTTTTAATGAAATAAATACATAAATTTATTGATTCCCAACAAAAATTGTTAAAATCCCTAAACAAATTTTGAATAAAAAATTTTATTTACATTCTCTGGATTCGAAGTCAACTAAATCCATGAAAATGGTCAATATCAACGTAATAATGAGCACATGAGCTACATCTCTTCATTTCACTTGACACAAACTCAAGGAAACAGAACAGGATCAGGACATCCCATGGTGAATAAAACGTCTGCCCCTTATCACCAAAATTTATGGGTGGCACGTAGACAACCAGGAGGGCGTCGACACCGCTCTGATAACACAAATGAACTCCAAATATTCTGAATAAATCCCCTAACACCCGCCGAACTCCACGAATACAGACCGTCGACCAGCCAAACCGAAAAAACCGCATTCTCTCTCATTTTTTCATTTTTATTCCTCCTCGAGGCGCAGATTTTGTTATCGCGCTGGGCCAGGAGTCCAGAAGACCGGATGTCCGTTTGCTCCAGGATGTGACGTCACGCGTACACTAGAATCCGAGAGAGAATTGTTGGGGCTCTGTGTCCACCTCCCCACAAACATTCCCCCTCTCGGTATACAATCCAGGTAGTTTTGGATTTTTTTCTCTCACATTCATTTCTTCACACTTTCTTCGGATGTGTGACGTTCTTTGAATTGAGAGCAAATAAAGAATGGAGAAAAAATAAGGCTCGAGTCGGCGTGTTACAGGAATTCAATTCGAGGCTTTGATGGCATCCGGTAGAGCATTTGTCTTCTTGAATTTAAGAGCCAAGTGCTTTTTAATTTAGCATGGAGATTCGTGAAATGCCAATCGTGAAATTATTTAATTAAATTTCGTGTGAAGCATTGGAAAAGAATTCTGGAAGAGTTCAATTCATTCACGTTATGATTTGCAAGAGAATTATTTTTTATATCATTCTTTTTTGATGACTGAATAATGGAAATTATGCGGACTTTCGTTAAGTTGGTTTTTTTGTTATGAAATGGCTATCCAACGATTGCACAGTTAAAATTTTTCTACGAAATTTCCGGCGCGTTTCTTGGAAATTCTTATCACATTGCAGTTTCACTGGAATTTCGAAGAATTTTGTCATCGGACATTGACACTTTCATGAAAAAATCAATGGAGCCTGTAAATTTCAGTTCAATTAGTCGATCAAAATTGGTGGAAATCAGGAAAATTCAGTGTAATGTGGTACTAAATATGTTTTGATTGAAAATTCACAAAAATTGGGGCTTTCTTGTCTTCCTGCTGCTCAAAGAATTGAAGTTTCCTGGAATTTTGAGTGCCAAATAACATTCCATTATTCTTTTCCCGTAAGGATATCCAAGTACTTTGGCAATTTTTTCTCCAGCGGAATGCTTTTCTACGTTTGCAGTCGGATGTGAGCTTTCATTTAACCTCAAGTTTCTGGACATTTTACAATGATTTTATTATTTAAACTTGGCAGGTCTGAATTTAAATTTCAATATTGGACCGTTAGGAAACATTTTTTAAACCTGAAAAAAATTAGAAAGGTTACTTTTGGAGAAAGACTGATGAAATAATTATTATTAATTATATATAAACAATCAATTTTCCATCATATACATTATTTGTTTGCAATCATAAAAAATTTATTCAAATTCAGAATTTTACTAGAAATCGATTTCAAGCCTAAAAAAATTAGGTTTCCGGAAGTTTAAACAATTTAAATTATTTATTTATAAACAACGAATCTTTAACAAATAATAATTCTGCGCAAAATGTTATTTGAATGACGCTGCATATTCCTGATTTATTTCAAATTGTTCTCACAAAATTTGATTGAGAAATTTAATGATTGAAAATTATTGAATCTATAGAGTGGTCTGTACCAAACTGTAAAAAATACTAAGATATCCTTAAATCGAATTCAATATTAATGCTCACGCACTTTCAATGCTTTTCTGACAGTCTAAAGCAAAAGCTTTATCAATTCCTGACATGTTTGCTAGTGCAATAAAAGAATTTCCCCTGTATTCGCTGAAAAATCCTGTTTGGGCTTCGGGCATTTATTTGTCCCTCGTCTCAATGTAGTTCTTTGATCTTGACTCACAAGATTGTTTGTAGGATGCGGATTTTTCAGGAATTTAAACCACTCCGGAGTGTTTTAATCCTGTGTACCACACAAGGGAACGTTCTCCACTGGAGCAAACAAGTCGCTCCGATTTCTCGGCTTTCTGTCTCGTGTGTTTGTTTACACTGGGCGAGTGTCAGAGCGGTCGAGAACCCTGGGGACAGGGAAGTGGAGCGGGTCAGCGGATGATATAAGGCGATTTGAGGTTCAGTTCTGAGTGAAGTCAAGAGTCACATTCTGGCGTTTGGGGAAGTTTCGAGAGGGTTTAGGATCAAGTCCTCGGGGCTAAACTGTTTTTCCATAATATTTGGTTTGGTTCGGCTAACTCTTTTATTTTGACGTCTCTGGCATTTTCCGAAGGGTAATTAAAACTGTGGGAAATCAACATATTTCAACTCGCGTTATGTTAATTATTGCATGTCGATTTGCTATTATTTGACTTGAATTGCAATATTTCATAGAGACTATTGTTTAAAAAAATAATTGGAAAGAGGAATTTTGACGATTAAAATTCGAAAGAAATTTGAGACGAAAATTATTATGAATAGAAACATTATGATTGGGTTTGCGTTCAATTCTCCCTCTTATATTATTGATAATAATTAATCATCAATTATTGTTAATTATCAATTATTATTAATTATTATCAATAATATAAGAGACTATCAGAGAGAGAGAGAGAGAGATTAGTATAATAATAATAATAATAATAATAATAATAATAATAATAATAATAATAATAATAATAATCTGTCTATAATAATAATAATAATAATAATAATCTGTGTCTGTTTTGGGAGATTATTATTATTAATAATTAATAATAATTGATAATTAATTATTATCATGTATTTATTATTATTTAATTATTATTAGAAGTGCAAGAATAACCCAGAGTCTTATGTGAAAATCAACTTTTCGAGACCAGGAAGAGGATTAAAATGTAGAAAAAATCAAAAAAGATCAGAAAAAAATAAAATTCCGTCCCCAATATGAAAATTATCTTCTGTGTCAACCTTTTGCAATAAATAATTAATGCTTCTGTGTCCAAGAAAAGAATGTGATGTATCAATTTCTCGCGCTCATCAAAGCTGGAATTCACGGACAAAATTATCAATGATGAATAATTTTTTTTTGCGCTTCGAATGAATTTTTTCTCGTTACACTGAACGACTCAGCTGCAGTTTATTCTTACTACTTCAATAATTCCATTTTTCCTAGCTCTCGGTGTAGGAGAAATACTCCGGGTCACTGCGGTGACCCCTCCACCCAGACGACTGATTTACGACACTTGACTATACAGAATATCACCCCATATTCCACTCGTCGGTTCACTTGAAATCGACTTGTTGCATTCGTTGGGTGGGACTTGAATTTTTGGGGATTGAGAGATTATTGGGAACAAAGCCACCGCCTCGGCTTGCTCGTCGCCTGGGAGTTGTTGTTTCACAGCAGATCGTTAATTATCCAACGGGGGTCGCTTGGTGGCGCTTGAATTGCGATGAGGGGGGAGACACTTGTTTCTTGATTCGGGGGGCGCCCTGCTGGGGTAGCTCGGGTTACGCCACGCTGTCTGCGTTACGTTTGTTCACAGTATCAATCATCCATCTGGTGGAATTGTGTGAAAAAATTGGATGTCAAGGAGATTATTCGAATGATCATCAGGGATGGCCATTAATGTTAAATTTCTTCAGTATTGAAAGGTTTTGCGACTTACATTGATAAATATTTAAATATACAAAACCAAAATTAAAAAATAATGCAATATTAATAGCTTAAATTTCGGATTGATGATGAATTCAATATTTGATAAAATAGAACTGTAAATTTTACATTATGTGAATATTTCTAATTTTTTAGAAGGGATTACACAGTAAAATATCCGGTGTGGACTCATCGGGACACCGATCGGTGTCAATTTAACACCACATTTTTTACAGTGTATTGATTAACCAAATAATCGGCAATCTTCCTACCTAAATTATTGATTAATAAAATAGTTGAAAATTTGAATACTTAAATTGATGATTAATTGAATAATTTAAAGTTTAAGAGTGATATCAACTAATTGACGGTTTTAAAATTTAACGGTAATTATGAATTATTGTTTATGGTGTGGACCATATTTTTTTCCGTATTTCCATATTTTTTTCCAATTTTTTTCCGAAATTGGGGTTTTGCATAATTTTTTTCATTGTAATTATTTTTTATGAATACAAAAATTGGATGCAAACGTATTTATATATTCGGATCAATAATGCAAAATTAAATTGGCTCTCAACTTTTGAGGTTTTTGTCATTTTTAATTCAATTTTCCCATCTCATAATTTTTTTCAATAAACGAATTTTATTGAAGAATGGGATCTATCCATCTGAAAAATTCTATCAGTAGAGAGACTGTCAAAAGACATAAAAATAAAATTTCCAATCGTATTCTCAAACCACTGAGCCGATGACATTAGTTATAAAAATGTCACTGAAGAAAAAAATGTAACGAATTTCTGGGTTTTAATTCATCGTGAGAAAAATGGAAAAATATAGGGGATTAACAAGACTACAGATCAAAAAAATAATAGTAAAAAATTGAGGGAGGAGAAAATGCAGATTATTTATGAGCAAAATTGAGTTGGGAACGATGATAAGATTTTTTCCTCACGTTTTTTTCTCTGCCGGGTTTTTTCGGGTCGAAGGACTACTAATGGGTCCGAACGGGCCGTTGAAAAGCCCCTGAAAACGGGGATAAATGGAGCAACGTGATACCTAGATCGTCAGAGAAAAATGGACCAAACAAAATAGAAACTCTCTTTCGTATTTATTGAATCGCCGGAGAAATTCTAATTTCCGACTTTTTGCTTTTGAAATTGGATTTTGGAGTATTGTGAAAACTTTTTCACCTTCACACTTGACTTCCTGTGTGCTCTCCGGAGGGATTGTTTCCTCCGCTGGTAATGACTCGGCGAGGCCAAGGAGTAAAAGGGGAAAAGAGAGACAGAAAGAGCGGATTCATTCGTGCGATATTTGCTGTAGCATTGAAACGTCCCGGTCCTGCCAGCTGGGTTATAAAAAAGGAAACTTGTGTTTCTCCGAGGTGTAACTGTTTGCCCCGACCCCCAGAAATGCAAACACCGGAAAAAATGAAATCACAGGCGGCTTCAAAAGCAATTAATAAACCGAATAAAAATCTCCGCTTCAACAATTTATTTGTTTCTCTTCGACCGTTTATTGCTGTGAAAAAAATAGCAGATTATAATTTTGTCTCGTCGGGTCTACCGATAACACGAGGAATAACCAATGGATCACGATTTGTTTGTAATAGGGCTTGAGATAATACGGGAGTCTAGCGAGTCGTTAAGATAACCGGTTAGTGACCGTCTCTGAATATTAGATTTTTTTTCTATCTAAAAAAAAATAAAAAATTTCATCTTTAAAAATACAAACGAAATCGTCAGATGGAAATAATATTCGTCAATTATGTGAGACACTTGGAAATTGAAAAAATAGAGATTGATTAATTGCGAGACTCAATTAATTGTCTGGATTATTCCAGCAATTTTATTTTCCTTCAGGTGAACACATCATTTGTTCAATATTTCTATTGAAATGGGTGTGAAGATGCGAGGTTTTCAATTAGATGTCAGAAATTAAAACTTCAGAATTAAGATTCACTTGTATTAATCATGATAATTACTATTTTTTAATAAAGGATCGTCCATAAACGGGGAAAGTCCCTTGTCCCGATCCTCGTCTTGTGATTTGAATGCTATGGAAAGGTTGTATCTGAACTAATTACATCGTGAGTATCCTATTTGGGATGAAACAACATTTGAAAATATCTCGAGGCACAGAATTATATTTCAATTGGACAGTCCAACCTTTAAATCATTTTTTCATTCGTTTAATCTGTTATCAGTTCATGCCATTCCCACTGTACCTATTCTTTTAATTTCCGACATTTCTGGGAAATATTATATAACTGAAAATTCATACAACTTTTCAGAATTCTCAATCGATTGAAAATTGAATTGTATGTGATGTTGAATTTTCACGATGAGTTTGGAAATTCAAGCTTCCATTGAAAAATCAATGATTATTTAACATGAAAAATCGCAATTTCTTGAATTTCCAAAATGAATGAGAAATTTAGTGAGCGCTTTCATTTCGAATTGAATTCAATCTCACACCATCGAAAATTCAGATGACGCAGTGACTGAAATTTGAAGAAATTTCTAACAGCTCATTGTCCCCTTTAGAGAAATTAAACCAATTCGTATCAGTTCGGTTCAATAATAATTTTCTAAAATACATATTACTGATACACTTTTATTTAGAGTGAATAAACAATTTATTCAGCTCCAATAAGCGATTTTTTAATGAATGAATTATTTACCTCACATAAATAAGAGAGTTGTATTGCAATAAATAAAGAAGTCCATGAATTTCCACCAGAAATACCGTTGAAATAAAAAAGAAAATCGAATAAAGAGTTGGAATAAATGATGATCACTTTTCGCATCGAATTTAAAAATTGTATTGTCATCACTATTGTCTAACACCAGAAATACCATTGAAATAAAAAAGAAAATCGAATAAAGAGTTGGAATAAATGATGATCACTTTTCGCATCGAATTTAAAAATTGTATTGTCAAACAAGAGTGATGAAAATCGCAAAAAATAATCAGCGAGTCCCTGATGATTTTTTGCAGACGCTGTGGCGCCCTCGACTCCCAGACAGTGCGTCGACACCCCCCATATGGGAAAGGTTAACCCCTCTTGACATTGGAACACTAGAATGACGGATAGATTTCGAGGAAGGGCCCGAGGGCACTCGGGGACCTGCTGAAGGAGAACGGGGCGAGAGAAACGAGAGCAGCAGGTCCCCGACAAAAAACGGCCCTCTCCCCCAGCTAAAAAAAAATATCCTAATCCCGACACGTCGTTGAAAATACATAAAAACTGTAAACTTAACGATTCCCCTTTTTTCTCGGCTCTCTCCTTTTTCGGAGGTTTCATTGGACTCTTGAGGAGGCATTAATTACGTCTAAAGGGTGATTTTGAGTGATTTAAGAGGAGTATCGAACGTTTACAACCCCCAAAAGTGAGAGACTGGAGAGAATTTTGATAAAAAGTAGCTTTTTAGGTGCAACTAACGTGGAAAATGACCCGGAATCGGTTCACAAGTGGTAATAAAATCAATGGGGGTTCCTCAAATGCAGACTTTTGTGGGCCATTCGTCTTGGTAATGCGTGTATTACGAGAATTTGTAACTACTTTACAAGTCGTTGAGGCATTCTAGATTGAAAGCTGAGAAAATCGAGGGGCTTTCTAGGGTTTTATTGCGTTTTGCTCCATTTCTGGAGGAAATTACAAGGATAACTGTCTTTTACAAACATTCGAGGAATCGTGATTAGTGTATTTAGCTGGTGGGAATATAAACCAAGGAATTATCTGGAATTATTTACTATTAATTAATTAAAGGTGATAAATTATCTCAAATGACTTTATTTTTGTCTAATTATGCTGACAACAAGTGGTTTTAGAGGAAAATGTCAAGTCATTTCCATTCATAAAGTTTAGACATGCATTTCTTCCGGGAAATGTTTTCTATCAGGTTTCGATACAGAATCTAATTTAGCTACTAAAAATTGAATGAAAGGAATGAGAAATGTTTGGAAACAAAATTTAGATAAAAAGTAGCTCTTTAGGTGCAACTAACGTGGAAAATGACCCAGAATCGGTTCATAAGTGGTAATAAAATCAATGGGGGTTCCTCAAATGCAGACTTTTGTGGGCCATTCGTCTTGGTAATGCGTGTATTACGAGAATTTGTAACTACTTTACAAGTCGTTGAGGCATTCTAGATTGAAAGCTGAGAAAATCGAGGGGGTTTCTAGGGTTTTATTGCGTTTTGCTCCATTTCTGGAGGAAATTACAAGGATAACTGTCCTTTACAAACATTCGAGGAATCGTGATTAGTGTATTTAGCTGGTGGGAATATAAACCAAGGAATTATCTGAAATTATTTACTATTAATTAATTACAGGTGATAAATTATCTCAAATGACTTTATTTTTGTCTAATTATGCTGACAACAAGTGGTTTTAGAGGAAAATGTCAAGTCATTTCCATTCATAAAGTTTAGACATGCATTTCTTCCGGGAAATGTTTTCTATCAGGTTTCGATACAGAATCTAATTTAGCTACTAAAAATTGAATGAAAGGAATGAGAAATGTTTGGAAACAAAATTTAGATAAAAAGTAGCTCTTTAGGTGCAACTAACGTGGAAAATGACCCGGAATCGGTTCACAAGTGGTAATAAAATCAATGGGAGTTCCTCAAATGCAGACTTTTGTGGGCCATTCGTCTTGGTAATGCGTGTATTACGAGAATTTGTAACTACTTTACAAGTCGTTGAGACATTCTAGATTGAAAGCCGAGAAAATCGAGGGAGTTTCTATTTTTATCGCGTTTTGCTCCATTTCTGGAAGAAATTACAAGTATAACTGTGCTTTAGAAGCATTCGAGGAATCGTGATTAATCTATTCAGCTTCTAGGAATAAAAATCGAGGAATTATCTGGAATTATACAAACCGAGGAATTATCTGTGGATCTGTAATTATTTACTACCAATTAATTAAAGGTGATGAGTTGATCTTAAATAACTCTGTTTTTGTATAATTATCATAAAAACAAGAGGTTTACATCAAAATATCTAGACACTTTCATTTATGAAATTTTGTGGATGTCAACTCCATTAAAATTAAATTTTGCAAAAAATTATTGTTTTTCAAATATTCCCTCATTATAAATAGGTGATAGAAATTATTGAAACCTCATGTCTGAAAATTAATTGTTTGTAAATTCAATTATTTTATGAAGTTTTATAAAAAACGAAATTTTTAAAAAATCAATTTTAAGAAAAACAATCCCGAAATGTTAAATTTTAGGAATTACTTTTGATTTTAGTAATATGTACCAAAATTACGAATGGACTTGGCACTTTCCTCGACCCATGCTCTCGCCTTTTTCACATCGATACTGCTCCTTCCGTCTCTCATAAAGCGAAACTGAAGAATCACGAGAGAAATGAAATAACCGAGGGATTGAGTCGAGCGTCGAGTCCATAGTTCGTCACGGATCGTCGCATAATCGAGAGCTCGACCAGTGCCACATAAATTCCACAATAAACTTCGAAAGAGTACGATGACGTCACGAAATTTCCACTCACGTACAGCTCCTTGTTTTTTCAACCACATTGTTCCATCGCTCCGTGTCCGCATCTCTTTGTTTCGCCCCCGCTCGGTCTCCCTGGCATTCGTTTTAATTGCTTTTCAACGAATTAATCACTGACTGATATTTTTTCCACTCGCGATTTCCACTCAAATTTTTATTATTCCCTGATAGTTCATCGATCTCGCGATCAGGATGATTGATGATCGAGGGAGTGGAGAAACCAAACGAGAAATGAAAAATAAAAGTAGGAAAGTGGAGATAGCCGACTAGCGAATATTAATATGATTTTACAAATATGGAAATAAAATGATGAAAATACATTTAAAAAATCATTCATTGCAGAATAATCTCCAGAAATTTATAATTAATGAAAAAAACTGAGGAAACAACAACAAAATTGGACAGAATTTTGCAAATATCATCGAAACAAAGTGATGACAATACATATAAAAAATTCATTCATCGCAGAATAATCTGCACAAGTTCACAATTAATCGCTTTATATAAAAATATGAAACTGAAATGGTTGAATAAAAAATGGAATAAAAACCGCGAAAGCATTCAAAAAGAGATAAGAAAATCTAACGCGAGCCAAAAATGAAACTAAAATTGGGGAAATATTCAACGAGAGAATATTACCATAATTTTCCAAAAATCATCGAAATAAAATAGCAAAAAACCGCAGAAAAAAAGTTCGTTCATTGCAGATTAATCTCCACAAGTTCGTAATTAATCGCCTTATATAAAAATATGGAGCTGAACCGTTTGAATAAAAAATGGAATAAAAACCACAAAAGCATTTGAAAAAAGACAAGAAAGTCTAACGCGTGATAAAAAATAAAACTAAAAATGCGGAAATATTTAAAATAAAATAAAATAGTAAAAAAACCACAGAGAAAAAATTCATTCATCGCAGAATAATCTCCGCGAATTCATAGTTAATCGCATTACACCGAAAAATGGGACTAAAACAGTTGAATGAAAAAAGAATGGAATAAAAACCACAAAAATATTTGAATAGAGATAAGAAAGTCGTTCGAAATTTAAAGACGTTATGAGGCAACTCTCAGTGACCCGTGTGGACATGAGGGTCGGAGTCTCGAGGAATAAATCTCCGAATAGGCTCTCGCATAAAAATCATCTAATTACCATTAACTATAAAAACGTGACATTTAGTGGAACTTGCGAATGCAGTGGGGCGCACACGTGCTGCAAGGGGGGACTCGAGAACAGAGCCCCTTCAGCTGTACTGTGGTCGCAAACACATGCCAGAAATCCCCCAGAGGGATATTTGCTGGTTTTACGACGAGACTCGTGCCTGAAAAATGTACGAGGCAAAGAGGAAAAAATAACATTTAGGACATATCCAGTGGTAAATAACAAATCGCACCCTGGGGATGCTCTGTTGCCACACCCATCACTCGAAACATTCCATAACCGAATCCTCAGGATTTAGACATTAATTGATGACATAAACACTGGGTCACATTCATAATTTTTTTGCAGTGAATAATTTCTTTTAAGGATATTCAGATATTTTTTACAGTTTGGTAGAGGCCATTTTCCATCATAAAATTTGTCAACTGAAGTACGAGAGAAAAATTTGAAAAAAATCATGAATATTCAGCGTTATTGAAATTACATTTTGCACCGAATTATTATTTTGTAAACATTCGTTATAAATAAATAATTGAACTTGTTTAAACATTTGGAAACCTTATTTTTTAGGCATTAAATCGATTTCTGGTAAAATTCTGAATATGAATAAATTTGTCACAATTCCGAAACATTTAGAAAATTGATTGTTTATAAATTATTTATAGAAAATGCTCGTAATTTTCAAAAATTGCAATTTTCTAATTATTTCCTCAATCTTGTTTCAAAAGTAAACTTTCTAATTTTTGTCAGATTTTTAAGTTGTTATCCAGCGGTTCAATATCGAGATTCAAATTCAGACCTGCAAAGTTTAAATAATAAAATCATTTTAAAATGTCCGGATATCCTTGATGCTTCAATAAAAGAACTGAATACTTTAATTTGTTAAATATTCATTCAAAAATAAATCCCCTAAAGACCGAATATAATACGAAATTTGTTTAGATTATCAGAACGATCTTCTCCTCACTTTCTGCTGCACTTGCATAATTTGTTTATTGTTATTATTAAACCCGAGACTATGAGTGATAGCTATCAAGATTGGATTACTCACGCGATTGACTCTATCGATACAGTGTGACATTCCACTCGACAATATCAATTGATACACACGAGAGAGATTTGATTATTTATTGTTTAGTGCATTCACTTTTCTGAATAAAACCGCATGTATAAATAACATCAAGTATTCCAAGAATTTTAACTGCATTGGGTTTCTGACAATTGAAACCGAGAAATTCTATGGAATTATTCACCGTCAATTGATGCATTCTGCTGTATCATATCGTCATTAATTATGTTATTATTTCGGAAATGGCAAATTTTACAGCGAACAGTTTTTATAGCTGAGAAAATCTTCTACCAAAGAGCTTTGATGATGTTCATTCCCTTCTTATTGAAATAATTTCATCGTTATTACGAAAAAGTGAGTAGTACGTGAAAAAACATTTTTTACAGAAATGCCTTATGATATTTATTCTCGAAATAACTCATTCTCGAGACAATTTCGTCATTGAATTCATCCATTCGGCCTCAGCAATGCAGAACTACAAATACAATACTCGAAAAAAAGAATACTTCGAGTTCAGTCTAGAAGTAATTTTCAGGAAAGCTACATTGAATTTGATCTAGCGAGAAAGAGTCGCGAAATTTCCTATTTTTGCGCAGCAGGAAGACGAGAATTCCCCAACTTACGAGAATTTTGAGTTAACCAAATTGAGTTCTTGATTTCTATCAATTTCCAGGGAATAATTGAACTAAAATTTACTGTCTCAGTTGATTTTTTCATCAAACTGGGAATGTTCAGTGCACTGTTAGAAATTTTTTGAAAATTAGGCTATAGTTGCACTTGAATTCTCAATATTGGGAATTTGAATTCAATTTAAGATGAAATCGGTCATGGAACCTCTCATTCAGGAATTCGGAAACTCATGTTAATTGGGTTTTCCATGTTAGATTATCACTGATATTTCAATGACATCTAGAATTTTCACATTCATTGCGGAAATTAAACATTACATCCGACTGAATTTTCAATGGATTGAAAATTGAGGGAAATTGTTGCTTGAATTTTCAAATTATTTAATAATTTTCATTATGATGTGGACCTCAAAATTGCAATTCCATTGAATACTCCAGAAATCAACTGATTTTTCAATAACAAAATCCATGAAAATTTTGTGTGAATGAGTGATTATTAAAAATTTTAAAATTTTTTACGTGAAATTTTAGGATTAATTTTTCAACAGTGTGACGGAATCCCTTCAAATTTTCATGGAACTCTCGCTCGACAAAAACTTCCCGATATTTCCATAAATTTTCCCCATTTTAAAAGTTCGAATTCATCCATAATTCACAATTCAATAAATATTTCAGTAGCGAAGCGGTAAACCGGGTTAAGTCGTTTTGTACTATTGGCTAGTTTTTGACGAATATCTCGGAATCTAAAAGAGATAGAAAGATTTTTGTCATGACCTTTTTTGTAGAGCTAATAGAGCGTTATAAAAAAAGTCATGAGAAAAATTTTGCTATCTCTCTTAGATTCCGAGATATTCAGCAAAAACTGGCTAATAGTCAAAATCGACTTAACTCGGTTTACCGCTTCATTACTGATTTGAATTTAATTAACTGAATAATTGATGGTCCCATCGTCATCAAAGCTGCCTTCAAATCCTAATCACCAGGAAAACTCACAACATTGTTCCCCCACCACAATCATTGCGGAAACAACTCAAGTGTTAAAATCATTACGTTACAACTTGCGAAGAAAGAATGAGGTAGATTAGCCTATCATTTTGTGCCCGGGATGAATGGACTTGAACGATTGCATGCTATCTCTAGTTTCTACTCCAGAAGCTATCATAGCACTCGCTCGTACTATAACCAACTGTTACGTCTCTCGTGTTTAGTCGTGACGTAACGATTCCGAACGATAGAGCGGGCAAAACCGTCTAGATTTTTACTTTGTTTTTTTCGTTTGTTATGCTTTATTTGTACGAGTCCAACGGTTTATGAAAGCTGGAGGACTCTGGAGGAGGGGCGGAGACACCTGGGCCCTTATCGCCAGGAACTTCGCACCTCCTGTGCCTCAAAGTATCCTATGCCAGAGTTTTTTCCTGTCTATTTCTCACAATGATTGCCTTGTTCACTGTTTTTTTTTATTTTCTCAATTCCTCCGTTTTTGGGACTTCTGAATGTTGAGTGAGGAAAAATGTTTTTGTGCGAGGGTGAACATTGTCATTGAACTCTCGAGATAAAGGGGGCCATTCATATCTCTTGGGATCTCTGATTATGGCCGAAAAGACGATGACATTTTTTATTATTAATTAACAATTACCTCAGAAATACCTAATTTTACAGCGAAACATCAAAAGAATTTTTTTCGCAACTGAAAACTTTCTAGAAATAGGTCTAGCGATATTTTGTCTGAAAATTACTCATCCTCAGGGCGATTTCACGAGTAAATCGTTTCATTCTATCACATAAATGGAGAATCCCAAATTCAGTGTCAGACAAAAATCTAAATTTCCTGAACAAATTTTTAGTATTTGCACGGGAGTGACTTTCGCACCTCCTGCCTCAATAAAAATTCAATTATTAATTAAAAAATCACAATGCTCAGAGAGAAAATGCTCAGATGTTTAATTATTAATCAACAATTATCGCAGGAATACCTAATTTGACATCGAAACATTAAAAGACTTTTGATTCGCACCTCCTATGCCTCAAAATATCCTATGCCAGAGTTTTTTCCTGTCTACTCCTCACAACGATTGCCTTGTTCACCGTTTTTTTTTATTTTCTCGGTTCTATTTTATTTCTGGTTCCTCCGTTTTTGGGACTTCTGAATGTTGAATAAGGAAAAATATTCCTATGTGAGCATAAATACTGTCATTAAACTCTTATGATAAAGTGGTTCATTCATATCTCTTCGGATCTCTGATTATGGGCGAGATAAAGATGACATTTTTTATTATTAATTAAAAATTATCTCAGGAATACCTAATTTGATATCGAAACATTAAAAGACTTTTGATTCGCACCTCCTATGCCTCAAAATATCCTATGCCAGAGTTTTTTCCTGTCTACTCCTCACAACGATTGCCTTGTTCACCGTTTTTTTTTATTTTCTCGGTTCTATTTTATTTCTTGTTCCTCCGTTTT
The DNA here is from genome assembly GCF_001412515.2 of Diachasma alloeum. Classification (NCBI taxonomy): domain Eukaryota; kingdom Metazoa; phylum Arthropoda; class Insecta; order Hymenoptera; family Braconidae; genus Diachasma; species Diachasma alloeum. Next base: position 141,572 of record NW_021680343.1, on the reverse strand, counting down.
TGGGACTTCTGGATGTTGTATGAGGAAAAATATTGCTATGTGAGGATGAATATTGTCATTGAACTCTCGAGATAAAGGGGTTCATTCATATCTCTTGGGATCTCTTATTATGGGCGAGATTGAGATGACAGTGAGGGGTTTGTCGAGGTTTTGAGAACAGCAGAATAAAGTTGACCATTGCCTGTTTATTTTTTTTCATCCGTAAAATTGAAGAGTTTAAAATTGAGGCTATCGAGTCGAAGCTTTCGATGTCTTTGATGAGGGTCAAATAATTACATTTCTCTCATGGAAGAAATAGCCTCAATTTTAAACTCTTCATTTTTAATGTGTTAATTTTACGAATTATGCATAATTCGTAAAATTAACGCATCAGACGGATATTTAATACTCTTTTTCATCATTACCTGTGAAAATTACCTTTTCACTGAGTTGATTTGTTCCTCTTCCTCAGTACATTCGAAATTTTATTCATCAATAAATCTCTAAGGGTGGCGGTAATGGTTTAATCCGGCATGCAGGGCTCTTTGTTTTGATGAAGTTTTTTTTGATGATTTATCGGGGTCGAGTGATAGGCATGAAGTTTAATAAGTTTTTCAGACTTGTTTGGGTTATTCAGCACTCACATTCACGGGTGAATTGGTACTGCTGCTGTCCCGTTTGTTGGATAAAAATACGTTATTTTTCAATACAAATTTATGAATTGGGGGAGTTTGAGGATTATCGGGGAGTGAGCCTGACCTTTCCAATTTGATTAGGTTCCGACAATAAGGTCAGCTCAATGTTAAAACTCTGCGATTTTTTTCTCAAGTTATTGGCAGAAAATAAATTGATAGTCATAGTATATGCATAAAGTCAATAGTTATGATTTTTGCATATTTTTTACTCCAAAGTTCACTTCATAATTTTTTGTTATGTACCAAATCGTCGGTTTGACGTCATCCGAAAATTCAAATAACTGAGTCGTTGTATGACATTTGTTCATTGAATTAAATGAAAAACGAAGACGTTGTAGCTGATTAAAAAAACGTCTGCAGTATAACGTGACGATTTTCAATTGCTTAGAAATGGTTAATTATCAATTAAAAATTATTAACTATTTGCTGTTCGTATAAATGGAACATATGAAAAACATGAAAAAATTGTGTTTAATGTTTGTCATCCAATTTTTTTTATCCAGCATGAAAAGAATATGCAATCCCCCAATTGCTCTTTCATTCACAATCTTTTTCCTTTTCTTGTGCCCTGAGAGAAAAAGTTAATTCTGCCGAAAAATTATATGTTCCCCTGAAGAGATCTTTCGGCATATTCAATTAATTTACTTGTGGACAAAAAAGAAGTTTCCATCAGAACATAAGTTTCGTAGTTCTACAGAGGATTATATGAGGCTCCGGTTTATCAAGTGAATGTTATTGAGTGGTGTATATTTTTGTCCAATAAACACACGGAGAGAAATATTCAATAAAAATTACGTATCTTTTCCATAATTCCGGAGCGAAATGTGGTTGTAGGAAATTTTACGGAACTGTCAGGGAATTTTTCCGGGGCGTTCCGTAATTTTTATCTGAATCTCCTGTGAAAAATTCCGATACCGTCACTTAAATTTTCTGAGTCGATTTCGTAATCGATGAGTGAATCGTGCGTTCCGTAATTTTTACTGAACATTCCTCTCCGTGCACTTATAATTTCCGTTGAGCAAATGATAATGTCAAGAGGAAACTACAATTTGTTTGCCGAAAACTGTGTTATCGGCGAAACTAAATGATTTCGAGAGGACAATTTTTTTTTGGGAAAAAAATATTCTTCTCTCAATGTCAATGTATTCTTTCTATGGTATAAACCTATGGAGTTCTCTCAGATCAAATGATTGTCGTAGATTTTCCTGCCGACAGTTCGAATTATTCTCGGGAAATTTCTGCTGCTAATGACAAAAACATAATTTTCATCACGCTGTGACGAAAAGTGAACTTTTCGGCACGCTCCGCGTGCCTAAAAGTCCAATTTCCGCCACATTGTGATGAAAAATATTGTTCGTAACTCGTGAAAAAATGTTTTTTAGCCACTCATGCCTGAAACCGGCTGGATTACACACTCGACGCTTCGCGTCTCGTGTCTAATTCAGCCGGTTTCAGGCTTCGTGACATAAAATTTTGTTCAGTACTTGTTGGGAAATTTCGTCCTTAACGTGTGTGGTTACATCACTCGCCTTCGGCTCGTGCTGAAAACCCCACACACGTTAAAGACGAAATTGCCCCACACGTGCTGAAATATACTATTTTGCACTCGTTACGAAATATACTATTTTGTGAAAGACATTGAATTTTCTTCAAACGTGGAACATATATTTTTTCGACAGCGCAATTTTTTTCTCTCAGTGGAATACTGAACGTGCGAGTGTGCAGATAAGCCCCTTTCCCAGTTATTAATACAACAGCCGCAATTTTACTCGATTTTTCCGCAATCCTCTCGCGCAACCCCTATTGATCATGACCATATGATAAAAACCGTGAATCAACCAATTAAAATTAAAATCGATGACTCTGCCTGTTGAATCAAAGATGCCCTGGACTACGTGGAGAGGCAACTGGCGGAGGAGACCGAGGGAAATCACGAGACTAGTGCCACAGCCCGTAGCATCGTGGGGTCGATAAAAGCCGAGAGTGAAGCCGAGCAAGTGAATGTTTTGTGCTTGAGACATCAGCAGGAGCATGAGCTTGACTATGCTGAGGATGGCGGGGAGAGTGTGGGCGTGCTGGAGGCGGTCCGACCGGAAATTGAAAATGGCGCTCTTGGGGAACCGAGTGCACCCGAGCCCGTTGCTATTTCACTCGTTGTGCCCGAGCACGGGGATGATGGGAATAACGGGTATACGCTGCATCAATTGGGATATCATTCTGGGCATCACATCATTCACGAAAGGTAAACTGAAGTGTTCGAGGGGACGCGAGGCCATTCAATGGTTTTTTTAATTTTTGGCATAAAAAAATAATTAATTATATTAAATATAATTGTATAAATATAACGAAATAATTAATTATAGGGAGGGAATTAATGGGTCGATTTATTTTCAATACTCATGATTCTAATTTAATGATAAATTCCCCTGAAATGTCTAGCAAAATCACGAAAGAGTGGAAAAACCGACGTTTTTGAACGTGTCAAAAAATTCTTGGAAATTCCCATGAAAAATCCCTTTTGGCATTTTTCTCTGGGTCTCAGCCCTTTTCAAAAATTATAAAAAACATTTAAAAAATGTTTAAAAAATTCCAAAGGCATGTGTGAAGTCTCAGATAATAATTATTAAATGATCCCCCAATGGTGAATGAATCAACTCAAAAAACCATGAGATAACAATTGATAACATCCCCCCAAAGAGGAGAATAAATACTTTTTTAATTAATAGAATTAGGAGAATGAAGTCAAAGAATTTCTCTAGAAATTCATGAAAACGACTAAAACATCTTTTTTTTCCATCCCTGCCTTTCAACAATGCAAAATAAATATTTGTGATGTTAAAGTTCGTCAAAAGAATGTTAAAAGTCTCCCAACATTAATACATTGGTGAATAGAACTTAAGGATATCCAAGTATCTCTTACAGTTGGGTACAGACCACACTATAAATTCAACCATTTTCAATTATCAAATTTGTCAATTAAATTGCGCACAGAATTATTATTATTCTTTTAACCATTCGTTCTTCATAAATACAAAATTGAAATGGTTTAAACTTTCGGAAACCTCATTTTCTCAGGCATAAAATCGATTTCCTATTCCGAACAAATGATTTTTATAGTGAAAAATTGATTGTTTATAAATTGTTTATAAAAAACTAGCAATTTTTAAATTATTTCGCCAATCTTCCTCCAAAAATTTGCTTTATAATTTTTTTTCAGACCTTCAACATGTTTTCTAACGGTTCAATATCGAGATTCAAATTCAGACGCACAAAGTTTAAATAATAAAATCATTGTAAACCGCCCGGAAACGTAGCTTCAGATGGGGCTCAACTGAAAGCTCCGATGTTCGACTAAAAAACTAGAGAAGCATTTCCCTGGCGAAAAAATAGCCAAAGTCCTTGGATATCCCTGCCAATCCCTACAATTCCAAAAAATTACCCACTGGTAGGAAGGATTAGTTATTGTTAACTAATGGATTTGGTTGGAGGCTAGGAGCTATTTGGTCTCACCAAATGTTCATTCATTAATAGTTACCAAATGCATATTCCACGAGCCTTGTTTGACTCGACTGTCACCTTTGAAACGAACCATTCGTTAACTATTAACGAATAATTAATTTTTTTTTCAATTTCTAACGAAATTCATTATAAGAAAAATGCACAAAAAATAAATCTCTTCCAATAGGCCATCGTCCGAGGGTCTTCAACCAATATTAACGAATATTTATTTGGTCATATTCAACTCTACCATTCGTCAATACACGGAGAGAAATTTTTGATAAAAATTATCCTACCGTTCTATAAAAGTGTATTATGAGTCATCGTTTCTTCATTTCTGTCCCGAAATTTAGTAAAAATTAATAGATGATGATCAAATTTTATTCTACGTTAGAGAAATTTTACCCTTCCAGTCCAGTAATTTTTATGTAGATAACAACGAAAATTCTAGAAGGTTTGGTAAATTTTACTCTACCGGCACGGTAATTTTTATTTTCATCAGGATAACATTTCTCTGCCGTAGAATAAAATTTGATCATCATATATTAATTTTTACTAAATTTCGGGATAGAAATGAATTAACGATGACTCATGATACACTTTTATAGACCGGTAGGGTAATTTTTACCAAAAATTTCTCTCCATGCAGTTAACGAATGTCGTCTGAAATAAATGAATCATTCAATCAGTGCATTTTCGAACTTCTAAAACCCAAGAATAAAAACCTCAAATTGGGCGATACCAAAGTTTCCCCTCTGAGGCAATAGCCGTACAAATGAAAATTTCGCGTTCACCCCTCTCCCCAGGACTAATAAATTCATTGACCCCAGGGATTACCTCCACTCATCATCCCCCGTGTACGAAGGCGTTGACAACCCGCAGGAAGAGGAGGAGCGGAGCCATCAGCAGCAGGTCGTCTCCCTCCACCAGAATCATCACCACGATCTTCATCACTACACTGAGCTCGGTGGGGCTGGTACGGAGGTAGCTATTCCCGAGGGAGGGGATAACCAGCATAGAGGGTCCGAGGCAACACTACCGTCTGAGGGAAATCGAGTTACCAGTCACATGCCACACAGCACAATGTTACGATACAGTACCGAGCAACTCTCGCCATCACCGAGTCAGAGTCAATCGCACATCTCCGATCAGCACAATTCCCACTTGCATCGTCACCTCGACGAGCCCAGTAACCTTGACAATGACGAGAGACTGAGTGCTATTGCAGCGGCAATGAGAAATCCGAGGAGTGGTGATTTTCCCCTGGCGGTTTTGTTTCCGAATTTAACGGGCGGTGCTGGATGCGCGAGTGACAGTGGACATCATCACATTGATGATGTTTTGCCGGAGGAGGCTTACGTGCACCAGATGAGGGCCGGCGATGTGTCGCCACCTGTGAGGACGGCAAGTTCGCCGGGATCGAGCAGAAGCCCCCACGACGATCAGGGATTAAACTCGCCGCAGCGACACGAGGGGGGCTACAGCCCCAGTGACCAGGGGAGACTCCAGAATTTCACACATCTCACTGCTATGCAACCACCCACCAGCAACGTCCAGGGACACATTCTCGAGGGGGACAGGGTATCCGATCAGCTCTACATCGACGCCATGTACCATTCGGCGGGAACACCGCATCATCATCAGGAGCACGAGCAGGGATCCAGTCCACACTCACCCAGTGGATCGTTAAGGTCAGTTCAGCATTCGTTTTTTTGGATTTTATTTTTCCGAGTGGAATCGCTGTTTACCGCATTTTTTGTGAAAGACATTACATTTTTTTTTAACGTGGAACATAGTCGCGAAGTGGTGAAACGGTTCTAGTCGATTTATCTCCCAGTTGAGTTTTTGAGGAATATTTCTTTTTGATTTTTTTTAATTTATAAGCGCGAAAACTACGGGTTCATACAGCTGTCATTAAGAAGAAAAAAAACGAGGAATATTTCTGAATCTCTGGGAGATAGAGAAATTTTCGTAATTATATTTGTTGTAGCTCTCAATCGGGTCTATGAAAAAGGTTATATTATGAATTTTGTTATAATATCTCCCTTAAATTCCGAGATATTCATTGAAAGCTAGTCAATCAGGAGCATGAGCAGGGATCCAGTCCACACTCACCCAGTGGATCGTTAAGGTCAGTTCAGCATTCGTTTTTTTGGATTTTATTTTTCCGAGTGGAATCGCTGTTTACCGCATTTTTTGTGAAAGACATTACATTTTTTTTTAACGTGGAACATAGTCGCGAAGTGGTGAAACGGTTCTAGTCGATTTATCTCCCAGTTGAGTTTTTGAGGAATATTTCTTTTTGATTTTTTTTTATTTTATAAGCGCGAAACCTACGGGTTCATACAGCTGTCATTTAGAAGAAAAAAAACGAGGAATATTTCCGAATCTGAAGGAGATAGAGAAATTTTCGTAATTATATTTGTTGTAGCTCTCAATCGGGTCTACGAAAAAGGTTATAATATGAATTTTGCTATCTCCCTTAGATTCCGAGATATTCATTGAAAACTAGTCAATAGTCAAAATTGACTTGTAGCGTTTTACCTCTTCGCTACTGATGTAGTTTTTCGACAGAGCTAATTTCCTCTCTCAGTGTAATACTGAACGTGCGTGTGTGAAGATATGCCCCTTTCCCAGTTATTAACATAACAGCCAACAACAATTTCACTCGATTTTTTCGCAATCCTCTCCCGCAACCCCAGGGACCATTGAGGATGTATTACACCCTTTTCGTCAAAATTCACGTTTTTTTAATTTCTCTGGTAAATTGTGGATCCGATTGACGTGAAAAATATACGTTTTTGCGTTTTATCATTACTTAATGGCTCACGAAATGTCATGATCGCGCGATCATTTTCCTCCGTTTTTTCCAAAACTTTTTGGAAATTCACAAAACTTTAGAAAAAATGCAGGAAAATGATTGCACTACCATGAAACTTCGTGAGTCAGTCAATAATGATAAAACGCAAAAACGGTATATTATTTCGCCTCAATCCCATCAATAATTTGTCAGAAAAATGAAAAAAAACGTGAATTTTGGGCGAAAGGGTGTACATCCTTAAGGTCAGTTCAGAATTCGTTTTTTCGGCTTTTATTTTTCCGAGTGGAATTGGTTTTTACCGCATTTTCGGAGCTTTCTTTTCGCCATGCCGACACACGCATAATCCCTCACAGGGGTGGAGAGAAAATACAGTGAGGTGGAGGGAGCGGGGAAGTGTACACGTCATTTGGGTGCCGCGCGAAAATATTTGCCCATTGGGCCCTGGAGGGCTGTGAAGAGGGACTTGTGTGCACAAGGTCTGAGATCCCCGTTCGAGGGGCGAAGGGAGAGGGAGGGGGATGTTAAACGATGCATCTCGACCCTAGATCAACAGCCAGTGAAAACTGAGAGTTTATTTTCATTTGGGGTTTATTGTTTTCATGAAAACAAATAGCGGGGAAAATTGAGGGAATTGATTCGGTGTTTTTTTGGTTTTCGGCCGCCGGTTGATGGAATCTCGGGGTTTCGTGTTATCGGGAGGATGTTATCGCGACAGTTTCATTGGGACTATCGGCTACCAGGTTGGGTCGATTGACGGGAGAGGAGACGTTTACTCGGAACAAACCCGTCGTCAATTCGTTACAATTAAAAGTTTACACATGATATCGGGGATACGATAGGGTATCGAGGTGGCTCGGTTTCATGCAGGGAAGGGGCTGGACAATTGAGGGGATCGGGGACTCAAAGGCTGAGTGAAGCGGGAGAGGTTTTTCTTTCGTTTCGGGGGCATTGGAGTGGAATGCTGAAGGTGTTTTTTAAGAGAATTGAGCTTTTGCATTGATGTTCGGTAGCGAGCGGTAAACGGAGTTGAGTTGGCCCGTAGCTGAGTTTGCGAGGAATATCTCCGAATCTGAAGGAGATAACGGAATTCTAGTGATTAGTTTTTTTTGGAGCGAATTGGAGAGCATAATGAAAAAATAATATTGAATGTTTATATAATATATTATCTATGTATTGTGATATATTGTTTATATTTATTAAATAGTTATTTATTTGGTTTTTTCTTATGCTTAATTTAATTTTAATATTTTATATTTTAATATTTTGACTTGGATTTCGAGATATTCACGGAAAAATGGTCAATAGTCAAAGTCGACTTGAGAAATGCAAGTACTTTGAACATCAGAGCTTTCACTTGAGCCATTTTCCAATGAATCTCGACATTAAACCGTTAGAAAACATTTTAAAAATTTGAAAAAAAAATTAAAGTTTAGTTTTGGAGCAAAATTGATGAAATGACCTGAAAGTTGCAATTTTTGAAAATTACGAGGATTTTCTACGAATGATTTATAAACAATCAATTTTTCATCATAAAAATCATTTGTTCAAAATCGTAACAAATTTATTCAGATTCGTAAAAGGTACTCGGATATCCTTAAACCGTTCCACCGCTTCGACTACTGAATCGGAGGGAAAATATGAGACTTTTTACTTTGGAATATCATAAAATCAAATAAAAAATACAGGTCCGTTATTTTTCCCCCAATTTTTATATTCAGTTATAAAAAGAATTCATACAAAATCTCAATTGCATTTACGCTAAAAAATGGTTTTACATAATCGGATAATTTGGTAATAGGCTTCACTAATTCGTTAAGAACTCGAAATTGACAGAGTGAAATTGAACAATTGTTTTTTCATTTCCAAATTTTGTTTTGGACTTTTGAATTAAATTTGACTCGTCTGAATCGCAATATTTGGTCTCCAAATATTGAAAATTTTGAAACAGTTATTTTACCTTGCAGGCTATTTCGTAAATATTTTGAAAACCATTGATTTAAGCGGAAAAAGTCATAGAACCTTTCTTGGAGGTTATGAAATTGTCTACAAAAAATGTTCCCGGACATTTTTCGCTAAATCCCCTCACTCTGAAGATATCTGCACTTTTTCGCTGGATGGCCGTGCTAATTGACTCGAAGGAGGAACAAATTCATAAATAATAGACCAAAAATAATTCACTCAATGGTTTCTTTCCCCCTGTCAAATTCTTACGTGAAGCAGAGCCTCAACCTTTGAACCGATAAAACCATACCAGAAAGATTTCGGAGTCCTACGGAAGTGCCACGTGCGGGTGGCACGTGTACTCCGACTCGCTTGAAGAGTTCATGCCCACAACTTCAATCACAAATCATCACGCTAAACACAACAAAACTGCACCTTTCCCCAAGTCGTTACCGGAAATTCTACAACATTTTCAGCATTTTCTCGAAGTTTAAGTGACTGCACGGGAATTCACAATATTGTGATTTTTAAACTGATTGAAGGCCAAATCGTTCGTAAAATTTTTGATTTATCTCGAAAAGTCCCGAAAATTGACAGTTTAGATTCTCAATTTTCTTATAAATAGCGGACACAACATCGAATTGTGATATTTGAAACGTAATTCCAGCATATTTAAAGCAAAATTCATTTTCGCGTTTATCTCAGACTGGAAATTTCATTAAATCCTTCAAAAATTGAATGATTTGTGCATGAGAACACCTGAAGATTTTAATTTTTTCTCTTAACATTCAAAAATTATTCTTCATTATTATGACAAAATGTACTGCACTGTCACAAGTTTTTTGAAATTCAAGTGACAGCTGTACGTAAAATTATTCATAAAGTTTCGTATTTATCTAAAAAATTCACGAAAATTTACGATTTAGATTCTCTATTTTGTAATAAATATTGGACACAACATCCAATTGTGATTTCTGACACATAATTCTATCATTTTCGAAATAAAATTCATTTCCGCCTGTATCTCAAACTAAAAATTTTATTATATCCTTCAAAAATAAAATGATTTGTACCTGAGAATCCATAAAGATTTTTATTTCCTGTTTGAAAATTCAAAAGCTATTCCTCATCATTACGACAAACTACAGCAGTGTCAGAAAATTTTTGAAATCCCAGTGACAGCTGTACGTAAAATTGTTTATACAATTTCAGATTTATCGAAAAAATTCACAAAAATTGACGGTTTAAATTTTCAATTTTGTCATGAACTGGACACAACACCGAAGTGTGATTCTCGGAACGCAATTTCCTCATGTTCAAAACATAAATTATTGTCACATACACCTGAGACCAGGGCTTTCCTTAAATCCTCCAAAAATCGACTGATGTCTCAACAACAAGACAAAAATTTTAATTTCTCGCCTCGTCTCCCTTATTTTTTCAAATTCAAGTAACACCCGCGCGTGAATTTCAACATATTCAACCCACAATGCCACAATTTTCAAAACATAATTTACTACCGCCTCTCCACGTATGAAAAAATCGTATAGAAATTTTCTACACGTATAAAAATTCTATAGGATTTCCGTTCTCGGATATTTCTATACATAAATTTTTACATAAATTTTTGTTTCCATCCGACATGTCTAAACGCTCCAGAGAAAAACGTAGATGAACGTCGCAACTCCATACGAAATGTTTCTATCCAAGCGGCAGTGGTTCGTACAGGATCAAACCTATAGAAATCGTATAGAAATAATTTGCCTAAGAAATATCCGTACAGAAATATCCGAACATCACTACGAAAATCCTCTCAAAATTCTATACGCAATCCATTAAAAAAATTTCTATACCATTTTGTCATACGTGTCCCTACCCTAGAAACTCCCCTAAACCCCCCAAAACCCGAATGCCTCGTCAACACCACAACCCATTTCAATTTCTCCTCTCAAACCTCCAATACCAACTTTTCCCCAGTGTCTGAGTCATTGACCTCCTCTTTTCCGTGTTTCCCCCGATTTCGCATGATTATTATTCCCAACTCCCAACATGCATTTTAAACAAACGTCCCACATAAAATAATGCCCATGCATTGACACTTATTTAGTCTCTCAGAAACCGAATATCAATCATCCCACGTAAACACAGCAGCGCGAAATAAACACGATTGAAAGAAAAATGGGAACACCATTTGATTTATATTTTATTTGTGATCCGAAGAGTTGAAAAAATTGTTTTGAGTCCAGGGAGTCGAGTGTAAAAAAAGGCATGATGGTAGGGAGATAGTGCTGGGCGAGGGGGGG
>NW_021680343.1:103746-129581 GCF_001412515.2 Diachasma alloeum | reverse complement strand
GGGGGGGGGGGGAGGGGACGGAGGGGGTCAGCGAAGGAGCGCGAAGGGGCTGGCGGAGGGAAGAGGGTTCAAGGGGGGTATCTGCAGAAGTAGGGGATTGAGAGGCAGCGGCTGAAGAGGTTGGAGAAGGGAGAAAGCTCGAGAGTGCGTTGTTAAGGCACTGGAGGGGAAATCCTTGGTTGGCCACCTTTGAGGACCGCCACGACGTACTGTCTGTAGTGGCTACGGTTCGTGTCTCCGGAACGTTTTCAGTTCAGTTCTTGTCTGCACGGTGACAGATACGGGTCACCTACTCCTTGTCGACTTTTTTGCGTGATTTTTTTTTGCATTTTTTCGCGGGTATTTTTTGGGGGTATCTGCGAGGGTCCGAAGGCCGAGACGAGTCTCAGCGATGCAGTGAGTTATTTTTGGATTTTTTCATGTTGTCGTTTTGCGGGGAGCATTGGCTGGAAAAATTCGAGACTGATAAGGAGTTTTCAATGATCAAGGGAGAGGTGAATCGATATCGGGTATATTCGTGTCAATATTTAGCAACTTCCCGCTTTTGTATTTGAATTGGATTTCTCGGTTTTCTTGGGGCCACGGGAAGAGAGAGTGGTAGGGGGTCCCTTTAATCTCGTTTCGACTGAACAAATATCGAAATAGTGCCCTACTTTATCACTGGTAACTTTGCACTGATAAGGAGGAGACAATATCGGGGATGACGCGTTTCGGTGAAAATGTGGAGTCGATGAATTGCGAGGGGGTTTTCAAATATTTGGGGATTTGTTTGGGGGGAGTTTCTGGGGATTTTGGGGATACGGGGGAGGGAGAGGGAGCACTGTGACATCTCAGAGAGTGAGCTCCAGTGGGAGTCGAAAATATTTGGGAAATGGTCTATTTTAAATGTTATCCTGCGAGAGATAATTTATAAAAAAGAATGTTGACATTTTATTTTATGGAAAATTTTGGAAGCTGGAAAAAATGTCTGAATATTTTATGCAACTCCAGTTGATTTCCTGTTGGTAGGATTTTAAAAAATCGTGTACTTTTTTTTTACTGCTCTCGTGTTCCTTGGCTTTCTCTTGATCACGTGCAAGGAGAGTGGAGGGGGGTCCCCATAATTTCGATTCGACTGTGCAAATATCAAAATAGACAATATCCGGGGACGCGTTGATCCGAAAATATATGCATTCGATAAATTTTGAGGGGTTTTTAAAATATTTAGGGTCTAGTTTGGGAGGAGGGAGATGGAGCACTGTAACGTCTAATCGTACGTGAATTACAATGAGAGTCAAAAATATTTGGGACATAGGCTATATTAAATTCTATTCTGCAAGAGATAATTTATTTAAAAAAATGTCGACATTTTATTTCATAGAAAATTTTTAGACATGTAGAAAAGGTTTTTTAACTGTTAGAAATTTCTTGAAATTTCAGTGACAGCGTCAGCTGAATTTTCGATGTTGTGAGGTTGAATTCAATTTCAAAGGAAAGCGTTCACTAAATTTTTCATCCATCTCGAAAATTCAAGAAAATTGGGTTTTTCATATTAAACAATCATTAATTTGTCAATGAAAGCCTGAATTTCCAAACTCATCGTGAAAATTGAACGTCACATAATTCAATTTTCCATCAACTAAGAATTCAGAAAAATTATTGCCTGAATTTTCAAGATTTTCCATTTTGAAAATAGAGAATTACTTGAATATTCAAGAAATTAACTGATTCGTCAATGAATAAATATACAGAAAATTCATGTAACTTTGTCGTTGTTAAAAATTTCAAGCTTTTTCACTGGAAATTACAAGAGCAATTTCCTAACAGTGTAACTCCTTTCATTTCTCTCGTATTAATAGAATAACATAGAATAACGCATTTACCTAAAAATATGTAGTCAATAAATTGTGAGGAGTTTTTCAAATATTTGGGGTTTAGTTTGAAGAGAATTTTCGGGGATTTTAGGGGTACGGGAGAGGGCGATGGGGCACTGTGGCACTTTATCGTGCGTGATCTCCAGTGGCAGTACGTCGACATGGAGAGCAGGGCTATAACCCCAAGGTGATATTATATTTCGCGGATTCGGCTTATTCTCGCTGGTGAATGCGGGATCTTGATCCCTGGGAAATTTTCACGTCGTAATTCACTGATGAAAACTCGGATTAAATAATTTCTCTGCAAGGGAATTGCAAACAAATTATTTTTTGTTCTATGAAAAATATTGTCGACGATTTCTAAGAAGAAATGTGAGATGTGTCATTGAGGCATGAAGGCCCGTGTCAATTGTTGTATTAGTAAACGCACACTGATTGGCTTGCGCCAGCAAAATAAACCCCCCCGGGTTGCCCACCTTTCTCGCTAATGTATCGAACTCCACCTTCCTGTTACGTCATTATTTCCATTGAGGACGGAGACCACCCTGTGGCCCATTGCGAGATCAAATAACGTACGGTTAGAATCGATTGAAACAGTAACCCGGTACTTAGGGACATTGAGCAAGCGGAGGAGCGAGGAAATCTCGGTACAAGTGGATGCACTTTTCTAGTTACTGTTTACCGGAGTTACACGAGAACGGGTTTTCTTCCTTCCGTTTCTGGTCAGCTTGGTTGGCGTTGGTGAATGTGAGACCACTCCTGCACTCGGACCCCATTAGACAAATATGAATATCGTTAAGAAGACGTTCACATAAAATGTAAAAAACTATTCATTTCATCTTTCATTTGCGTCTAGTCAATTATTTATTTCATTTTTTATTTGCGTTAATCTATACTGATATTCGTATTCGAGAAAATTGTTTACTAGTCTACTATCTTCGTATCACTTATCAATTGATTCGATGTGTCTAGTTTATTGTCGAGATTTAATTTGAGAAGTAAAAGTTGAAGGTCCACGATCTCCCATATATCCACGGTAGAAATTACCCGGTATTTGACCGTTGGAAAACGTCCCGTGTATCCAACGGTCAAAGTTACCGTGGAGCGTGTGAATAGACGCTGCCAACGGTATAAGTCAATTTTGACTATTGATCAGTTTTCAATGAATAAAACTCTTTCTGTTTTCTCTTTCTGTTTTTTTTTGTTTTCTCGGAATCTAAGGGAGATAGCGAAATTGTTGTTATAACATTTTTTGTAGAGCCGATTGAGTGCTACAACAAATGAAATTACAAAAATTTCGCTATCTCCCTTAGATTCGGAAATATTCCTCAAAAACTCAACTGGAAAATGAGTCGACTTAAATCGCTTTACCATTTCGCTACTGAAATAAATTTATAACGATTCCGAACAAATGATTTTTATGCTGGAAAATTGATTGTTTAGAAATTATTTATACAAATGCTCGTAGTTTTAAAAAACTGCAATTCTTTAATTATTTCATCATTTTTTCTCAAGTTTTTAAAAAGTTGTCTAACGGTTCAATATTGAAATTCAAATTTAGAGCTGCAAAGTTTAAATAAAAAAATCATTGTAAAATCATGGGACATTTAGGGTCAGATGGGGCTCAAATGAAAGCTCTGATGTTCGACTACAAAAGTAGAAAAGCATTTTCCTGGAGAAAAAATAGCCAAAGTACTAGGATATCCTCTGTACTTCTCCGGGGGGCGAAACGTAAGGGGAGTCTCATTGTTCTGCAGCCCTGACTCAATTCCCGAACGCGCATTTGAACATTTCTTGAATATTAATTTTTTTGTCAGATTGATTGATTTTTACGAGTGTCAAATTATTTTTATTGGATGTTTTTCTAATTACTGTTGGTCTAATTTGACACGAAAAATTGAGACGAGAATTTTTAACAGTGCGGAACATCACTGACAACTTTGTATGTTTCGTCATTACGCCGAACAGAACTTTTCTGGCGAATATGAGTTTGCAGCGGAAGGCGAGGAACTTTATAAACTTAAATAATAACTCCACATCGATGATTTTGTCTCCTGGATGCGTCTGAAATCCGCTGATTCAAATCGTCTTCGATTCCTTTTCCTGTTCCGTTGATACGTCAAATCAATTCACGACCTGCCCCACCGTTTAGCCTCTACCTAAGCAAATTTCGTCAAGTCGTGCAATAAAACTCATCGACATTCTTCATGAAGCAGCACGGGGTTTGATCCGGATATCGAGTTACAATTTCCCCTGTTATTATTTTCACTGGGCTCTCGCATCGCGGAAATCGAGTCATCAGCATGTCATTCTCGGGTGATTAATCCCCTTTTCAATTCTCTCGTTCTCACTTGATTCCACTGCTTCTCTTTCCCTCATTAGGGACTGAATAATAAGTCTTTTAGGATGATGAAGCGTGGAATTCGCGCATATGCCGCCTATCGCGTTTATTTTGCTACAACCTCAGTGGAGCACGTTTTGACTCCAGTACGTGCTCATAATCTTCGGTGCCACTTCAAGGTTGCAAAATTCATATTGACGTCTTCAGAAAAAAAAACATTCACTCGCTCTTTCCCATCAATTATCATACATCGGTTTTCTTCAGTCGCACCTGCAGAGGCATCGAATTTTACATGATTTTTTTCATTTTGATGTGAAAATTGAATGAAAATATACTGGAGATTTTTTCTTGTCCTATTTATTTAGTTCTATATTAATGATGCATTCCTACGATATCAACAATTGCTCAAAATATTAAAATAAGTACCAAATATTTAATGATCAAATAACAAATTCTCCATAAAAAAAAATTTTTTTTTTGTATAAAAAAATTGATACTCAATATTTTCTGCAGGAAATAAAACATTTTTTAGTCGAGGAGTTGATCAGTAAATATTTGTTTCATCTTTAATGATAACGAAGGATTTGATGATAACTCGTTTGCAATAAGATGAACTATCATAAAAAAATGATGAAAATTTCCATCTGACTAGAGTTTCACCATTTCATTCTTTACAAAAATGTTTTTACAATTCGATTTTTTTTCTTGATGAGTCTTTTATGAGAAAAATATTGAGTCTCACTTTTATTAGAAACTTCATAAGCCTCAAAATATTCAATAACCAATGAATCAATTCCCCGCAAAAAAAAAAAACTTTGCATGAAAAAAATATCAATAAAATCCCAATGCTCAACATTTTCTCACTGCTCTTCACACGATCGCGTGATAAAAAACATGCGCAAGAATAAAATGTTTCTCGAATTACTTGAAACGGAAGAAATGACTCATGATGGAATGTAGAGCAGTCCAACAGTTTTTGAGATAAGAAAAGACGCCACTGGACGTCGTGTGTCTAGGGAATGCGTATTGGGGGGTCCCAATAATCCGTTGGTGTATTGCTTTCGTCCCAGGTATATTCAAAAAACGCCCAGGTATACTCAAAAAACGAACGAGAGGGGGGGGGGGGCTCAGAGCTCTGAGNCAGGTAAAACGATGTCAAACCATGTTAATGGAGTACTCGTGTCTCGTGGAGGAAAAAAAAGTCGGAAAACCCGAGGCACGCGCCCGCATTGGTAGGCTCGAACTCCGGAGTTCCGGTCTCCTGCGAGAGAGGGTACACACTCACTTCCGGCTGAATTCTCGCTCGTGCCCATCGACCACGAGGGGTCATCCTCCGGAGGACAAATCGGAATTCGCAGGGAATGTTAACATCCTTTCGTTCAATTGAGTGCGAAAAAATCAGAAGAATTAAAAATACACGGAGAAAATTATTGGAGACATACAGAAAAACCTAAACGGAAATGACGTTTAAGATGTCGTCTTTTACGTTTTCTGAAGCAGATTTTACAGAGTTTACATGAAGTCGAAGCGTAAGTTACGTTCAAAATCGCCGTGAATTGCGATTACATAAACGTAATTTAACATTGCATATTCGTAAATTGTGATGATTTTTTTCACACTCTATTTTTACTTCTCCGTAATTAACGACAATGAAAAAAAAGGTATTTCAAGCGTAAAATACCATGTTTTTTTTTGTAAATTACGCATAAGTAAATGGTAAGGACGTTTTGTTTGGGCGTAATTTACGTTTTTCTTTTGAAATTTTTCAAATTCAAATTGTCAGCCTAATCTTTCTCCACTGACTCGGGAAAATTTACCAAACGTGGATGTAATTTGTGCCGAAATTGTAAAATTTATCATTTATTTCATCAAACATCACTCCATGAACGTGAATAATTTTTTTTTTTCATTCCAAAAGCGGAACGGTAAGATTTTCCTTTCGTCCGTCCCGATTTTGCACCCGCAGATGTATTTTCTATTCACTGAACGAATCGTAAGGTATCCTCTGCAAAAATTATTTTCTACCGAATTACAATTTCGCAGGATTACCTTCCGTATAATATAAAATTTGCCGCGATCTTTTAGATCATTTTTATCCAACTCTCCTCTCCATCTAAAAGTTGGATTGAATCGTGAAACCAGACACGAACAGGCCTGGCAATTCCCCAGAGGGTGGGCGTCCGCCAGACACTCCTTCCTTCACTGGAAATGGAGATCATTCTTTCGAGTCGTAGAAAAAAAAATCATATTGAGGAAATTTCTCGTGTTGCAGTTCGTCGTTGTATCGCACGATGAACGCAGTAGCCACGATGGGCGGCGGAACAGGTGGAACTGGTGGGTATACTCTTCCCTACATGAGTGCCAGCGCAGCGGAACTAGCGGGATCCCCTCAACAACTGTGGAGTACTCAAGGTAAATAGTGAAAAGTGAGAGTGAGGGGTGGGATAAGACGAGTTTGAATAGTGATGCAGATTCTTCTGTGCTTATCAGCAAATAAGATTCCATTCAGGAATGATTTTTCCTGTTTTCAACACTGAAATAGTAATTTGCATTGGGAGATGCAAGAAACAGTCCAAGAGAGGACATTTCATTCATGAGAAAACAATGACATTCAACATTCTTCAACATTTTAAAAAATATCTATGACACGAAGGAGGTTGGGGATTTTTTTGAGACATCTTTTGACGTTTATGATAACTTGATAGTTTACAGATATTTGTTGGATGATCTCTCGAAAATTTAATGCATAAATAATTCCTTGGCATTTTTGATCAAATGGTTGATTTATAATTCCGTTCACTGTAAGACATTCTTCGATATTTTTCAGTTAACATTTTGTTCAAAAATGTTGAAAATTTTGAAAATATTAAGACTGAGGATATCCATAGATATAATAAAACTTTAAATTAAGGGTCATCAGGGTCAGAATAAGGATCACGGGGGTCACATGGGGGTTGGCGAGCCGAGGGAGCAGGGGGCATAGCCCCCTAGTATAAAGTAAAAATCCCCGATATCACTAATGCCTGAAATGAAATTCGTCATTGAAAGCCGCGTAATTCCCAATCTCAACCCAAAAATTCACCAGGTTTAGGTGGTGGTCTACCAACCCTCGCGGAGGAGTACGGTAGCAGCAAGTCGACCCCCGCGGCGACGCACCAGACGCTACCTGCATTCTCTCAGCCCTTTGGCAGTCGCCCCAGCTTCCGGGGGTACTCGGCATACTCCTCCCCGCAGACAACCGCGGGCACGGGCACAACAACAGCCAGCGATGTCTCATGGCCCTATCCCACACCCTCCAGTGATTCTCTCTCGGCGTCTTACGGAAGCGTCGCGACGCCCGCGAGACGTCAGGGTACAAATACCTCAAACTCACATCCACAGTTGAGCGCAGCTGCCAGCCTCTCAGCCAGTGAGTATTTTCAATCATTTATTCACCGTTTAATTCATTGCCCGAAGAGTTTTCAATTATTTTGAGGATTTATTTACTTGTTTTTTAATGGAATAGTCAAGTGTTTGAATGGAGCAGAAAATTGTTGATGAACATGAAGTTATCTTGATGATGAGTAATTTTGTGGGAGAAAATTGAATTCTTTGTCGTCGAATAGTTAATGAGAACGAGAATATTTTTTACGTGGATACGTCTGGATAATGTTTTCATTATCGGGGGGCATTTGGGGAAAAAGTCCTTATGGTTCCTTATCCGCAGTGGCGCCATCTAAAATTCTAGATTTTTCTAGCAAATTCCAGATTTTTCTAGAAAATTCGCCAGTGTTTTTTAGAAATAAATTACAGTTGTGAAGGATTCGTGTTAAAATTCGCAAGGGCGTTTGTATGTAATGATTTCGATGTGAATTAAATATGTTGAACATTTGTTTAGGGATTTTGGTTGTGCATAACAATTCAATCGTATCGTGTTATCATGACGAGACGATGCGTAATCCCGAATTGTTCTAACATACTATGATGTTCAGTGAAGGAAAGGGAAGACCACAGACGTATCGACGTAAAATTACAGCTGAATCAAAGATACAGCCAACCGCAGATTTTTACTGTACTGTATACTGTATTGATAAAGGCGGAATTGTGTTGATGATGAATGATTCTAGGAGAAAATGTTCAAATGTTACGCTTTACTCGTTTGCAAGACAAATCGTAAGAAATTGATAAAAATTTTAATTTTCCATGAAGGTTCACTATTTTCTACAATTTTTTGGCCGAAGGAAATCAACAGACGAATTTCTCACAGAAAATGTATTGTCATTATTCTTTTTAATTGAATAGTTAAGTAATAGAAAAGTCTTGATGAACATGAAATCTTTTCTTGACGAGTAATTTTAGGATAAAAATGGTGGGAATATTTTTCTTGGAAATTTCATCTTGATGAATGCAGAATTCCCTCAATAATGGCGAGGAATTTTGGGAGAAAAATGCTGACACAATTTTTATTGGGAGAATGTCCCCAGCTGCACGAAAAGTATTCTTACACTTTCTCCCAGAATCACTCGTTTCCAAGATAAATAATCATCAACAATTCATAAAAATTTCCACCTCGATTCATCACTTCATTCTGCACCCAATTGTTTTGATCGCATTGGCACAAATATTCAGTTATTTAAAAGTAATCAGTGATGTTTGGAGTAATTTTCCTCGGAATCAACAAATATTTATTGGTCATCCACGAATAATTCGCCTCATCGAGGAGTCACGTACAACGAGAAAAAGTGCGAACCCCTCACGTTTCGCGATTGCGGAATCTAGAGATTCGTGACAACCACTCGCGTTCCGCAAGCAGTCGCCGCGTGGCCTTGAGTGATATCAACGCTCGAGATAAATGACAAATTCTTCGGCATTAATGACAAATAAAGAGTAAAAAACCGAGTGGGTATGTTTCCTCGTGCCTTCTCCTTCGGGATCCTTTGACTTTTGAGGATCTGGCCGGCGGCTTTTACTTTCTTTGAGGGTGAGCCTTGCGGACAGACACGGGGGTGGTCGGAGATTTGAAGATACGCAGATGACTCGGGGGGTCCTGGGTGGCTCTAATTGCTCGCGTGGGGATCGTCACTGTTTGGGGAAAGGGGGTGGGACTGTAATGGAGACAGACACATAAATTCACTGCGCGGAGGAAAACGGGGGAGATATTATCAAACAAGTCAAGTAATCCTGTAGCGGAATCCATTTTTACCAATTGGTTTTGGCCAATTGGTTTCTGAATAACAGGGTTTCCATACCAGAAATAAATACATGAGTTGTTCTTTTTGCATTGTCTACTCTGTTATGAATAGAGAACGAAAATAGTTGATGAAATTTTTTTCCCTGGATTTTTAGTTGGAAATTTGTGATTTTAGGAGAACAACCCTTTCTTGTACCCATTTTTTATCATCAATTTGTTAATTAAATTGGATGAGAAAATTTTGAAAAAAAATCAAGATTGCATATTACACAGCATTGTTATTTTTTAACTATCGTTGTTTATAAATTCATAATTAAAATTGTTTCAACTTTCGGACGCCTAATTTTTTAGACATGAAATCAATTTTTGGTAAAAGTCTGAATATGAATAATTGCTTTTTAAATAAATTATTTACAAAAAATGCTTGTAATTTTCAAGAATTTCAATTTTTTAATTATTTTCTGATTGATTGATTGATTGAATTGTCAAAATTATTGTAAAATGTCCGGAAACTTAGGGTTAAATGGGGCTCAAATGAGCATTTCAATGGAGAAAAAATCGCCAAAGTACTTGGATATCCTTAACAATATTTTCCGCAGAAAATATCTTCAAATTTCCTGCTAGAATCACCAATTGAAAAACAATTGACGCCTTCAAATTTTGTTTCCTGTTTTTAAACTTCAAACATCATCAAATCACGTGCTCGAAAAAATCGTTTACTTCTGCTATTGGATGACTATCTCTCACTGACATACATCAAAAGTGCCCGTATGACTTTTAATGTCTCACGATCTTCCCTCGTGTAATTTCCAAACCGTAAATATAAAACGGAATCGTAGGAGGTCAAAGAGAACAGCCCGCTGTAACGAATCGTTTGGGTTTGCTCGATGTAGAGGAAAAACATGAAAGTGTGAGAGATCATATTTCGCCCATAAATTCTGGGCACCGAGGGTAATCCCACATCCCAAACGTTTCCGAATGACAAAAAAGCTCCACTGATCGATTTCGATACTCCGTCAAAAAGAAATGTCTGTAATCTTTCATCTCTGTGATTTCTTTAATTTAATTAATTAGGCACACGGAAAAAAAATCGTTTATAGGGATATATTCGAAGTATTTAGGAATTAATTTCAATTTTTTGGGATTCAATAACTCAATTGGTGGCAAAACAAATTGATTTTCGATTTTTTCTCTCGTTAAATTCAAGAATGCTGAAACTAGAAATTTTTAGCTGAAATTTGCGGTACATTTGGAGAAAATGTTTATCGCATTATAGTTCCACTGAAATTTCAAAGAATTTCATAATTGATTTGATAATTTTATTAATATTTTTTATTTTATCAAAAGTCAGGTGAATATGTTCTTGAATTTTCAATTAATGATAAATTTAACGGAATATGGTACTAAATATGTGATGTTTTTATCGAAAATTCAAGCAAGTTGAGGAATCCTCGTGTTTTCTGCTGCTAAAATTTCGATGAATTTTCAACGAAATCTTCAAGTCTATAATTTTTCCCAAAATTTCTCCTAAAAATGCCTAGTCAACAGTCCAATTCAATTTTTGTACCACTATTTACGAGTGAACATCAATAATTAATCCGCCACAATCCACCTGACGAAAAAATTCAGCAGTTTATCGCATCCGAAAAGAATAATTTTGCCCCTATCAGCGAATATTTATCAGTACGGGTCAGCGACTGTCGAGGGGCTGAGAAATAATGTATCATTCCGAAGTGGGAAGCCGCGATAACTGCCATACCCACACAATAAGAGATCATCTCCAAGTTGCGGAAAAGCAACGAGTGAAGGTTCTCCACATTAAAAATGTCAGATTCTTCAAAACCAAAGTATCAAGAAAATTATCTTAATTCGAATTGATTTGATTAGAAGCAATAAAGTAAATTTTTGTTGATTGAGATGAAACAAGTGGGGAAGAGATATCCCAAACCCTGACCTAGACTTTGACGTAGGTGTAATCGAGTTGTGTCTACGAGTGATACGCACCAACGATTAGAGCTTTGTATCTATCCCACAACGATAAATTGGGTATTTCAACGTCGACGACACCTAAGTATCTAATCTACACTTTTGTGATACCCATGCTGTGGTTTTGTTTGGATTCGTAACCACCAGATTGACGTAATAATTTGCATAATGGGACAGTTGCTGGGCTTTTGTCGGAATTATTCTTGCATTTGATACATTCACTGTTTTGATTCATTTCGGATGAGATGAAGTGGAGATACAATCGGAGTGGATCACGTAAGGGAGATTATTTCGGGCTTGACCCCAGTGAACTTTGGGTAAAGTCCCCCTTCGATGAGAAGACACTCTTATCGTTTTTAAAAATGGCATTGGCACTGAAAAATATGGGTATTGAGAAATTAAATGAGTATTATCATTTTTTTTAATGCAAGAGAAGTATTTTTATGAATGAGAGAAAGATAGTTAGTTTCGATGTTTCGAAATCGTGTGGATCGTGAATTCATTATAGTTTTGTAAAACTGTGAAGTGCTCGTTAATATTTAGTTTTTTTAATTTTGATCAGCTGCTCCAGATACACTTTTTTCTTAATCGAACAAATGGGTTTACTGTTACGACAAAATTGTGGGGTCCCAGAATTCATTGGATGTTCAATGAAATTCAAAATTTTTTAGCAAGAAGACAAGAATTCTTTAACTTAGTGATGCTAGATTTTCAATTAATTGAAAGTTTGATCAACCTTTATTGAATAATTGAACTAAAATTCGCAGTTTTCCCTGTTTTCTTCATAAAATTTTCAATTTTCAGTGACGAAATTTCAGTGAAACTATAATTTGATAACAATTTCCAAGAATTGTACCAGAAATTTTACCCAAAAATAGTCGACAGTATTCAGTTAAAGAGCTACAGTTATTTGCATTTTAAAAAATGTCTCCAGGATCGAAATAAAAAATTTGTTAGTTAGAAACTGAATCATTCTTTAGACGATTGAGAGAACAAAATTCATTGCCATGTAATAGCCCGTCATTTGGAGGGATCATGGAAGAAAATTATGACTGAAAATTTCCTTTTTTCCATCTGCAACCACAAAATTGAAACCCCTCAACTGTTCCTTTTAACGTACCGCCGTTCTCAAGTGAATTCAAGTACCCCGGCAGCAGTTCCCGCGCCCCCTCTGCACCTTCAGCCACGTGGCCCTCTCCCCCACCCCCAAATAATGTCCCACACCCTCTGACAAATCCCCCGAGCCCATTAAAACAAAAAAATCCCTGCACAGGGTTCATCGAATTATTTCTCGTCCATGACTGCACATTCCTCGTTCCCGGCGTCGAGGCGGCGCGGGAGCGCAATACGAACCCATTCGCTCTTCCACGTCTTCAGTTATGCTTACATAATATCCGATTGCGTACCAGTGAAGATCCTTCGAGTATCCTAGTATTTTAAATGCATCAGTACAGCAATATGATACGACTCTTATCAAACATTACCACTTCCTGTCTTTCATTGTTTCTCAGATTTATATGAATAACATATGAAAAATAAACCTTTGTTTGTTGTGGGAAAGGGTTGGAGCGCTTCTCGAAGCGAGAGTTCCGTCCCTGATTGATCCAAGGACACAAAATTCATCGCGTTTTAAGGATTTCTTGTCGAGCAAGGGAATTTTGCATTTTTTGGACAATTTTTTATTGAGAGGGAGTACAAAGACAGGAAGTGGATTCAATTTCATCGAGTTATGAGTATTTCCCTAGTTGTCACAGATAATCTCACTGATTTTTTGAAGTGAAAAAATTGTCCTCGAATAGAAGAACAACCTCCGACCCAAGAAAATGTCGTGTACTGTATGAAAATATTTGTTATTCCAATCTTTATTGTTATTTTACAGCGATTTTTTTATGACTCTCCACACAAATGTTGAAGAATCCCAGATTTTTGTCTTGCAAAATTCACTTTTCATGTTTTTTCCCTGCATGTTGATTTTCATTTCAATTTGATATTTTTTTATGGTTTATGATGGCCACTG
Organism: Diachasma alloeum; assembly: GCF_001412515.2. Lineage (NCBI taxonomy): Eukaryota > Metazoa > Arthropoda > Insecta > Hymenoptera > Braconidae > Diachasma > Diachasma alloeum. Next base: position 116,214 of record NW_021680343.1, on the reverse strand, counting down.
GATGGACAGTGAATGACACAAATATTTTACACATCGACATAGTTTTGGGCTGACTCCGGAAGATCTTTTATTCAAATGGGGAGGAAAAGAATTCAATTTCATAAAATTAATGTCACGAGTGTCCCAAATAATTCAAAAAATTATTCTCAAAGAAAAAATGCTCTCAATCCAAGAAAGCTTTGTCAATCGTAAGAATAGAATATTTGTTACGAAAATATTTATTGCTATTTTATAGTGATTTTTAATTGACTCTGCACACGTGTGTTGAAAAATTCTAGATTTTTATCCTTCTTTTCATGTTTTTTCCCGGAAATTTTGTTTTCATTTCATTTCAATAATTCTCTATATTTCCCGGGTCATCACAATCAACCTCACAAATTTTTCCAAATAAAAAATTGTTCTCAACCCAAGAAAAGTTTGCGAACGGTAAAAATAGAATATTTGTTATTCCAATATTTAATGCTATTTTACAGTGATTTTTTACGGTTCTGTAAACAAGTGTCGAAAAATCCCAGATTTTTATCCTGCAAAAATCCTCTTTTCATCTTTTTCCCCTGAATTTTTATTTTCATTCCGTTTTGATAATTCTCTATGGTCTCCAGGGCCACAAATATCGGAATATTTTGCCAAAACATTTCCCTAGTCACCACAATCACCCTCCCAAACTTCTCAAAATGAAAAATTGTTCTCAAATTTAAAAAATCCCTCAATCCACGAAAACTTTGCGAACCGTAAGAATAGACTATTTGTTGCTCCAATCTTTATTGCAATTTTACCATGATTTTTTACGACTCTGCCCACTAAAGTCGAGGAATCCCGCATTTTATCCTACAAACATACTCTTTTCATGTTTTTTCCTCCATTTTTACTTCCATTTCATTTCGATAATTCTGCATGGTCTCCATTGGCCACTGGACAGGTAGTGAATTTTATTTTTTCTGTTCTCTGGAATAATTTCGAACGGGGACATGGAGTTCCCGGGGCACTTGTGACACTATCGGTAATCGCCGGAAGCTGATGATAACGCCATGTCCGCTCGCCACCCCCTTCAGCCCCCCTCCCCCGCCCTCTCCTCACCTACTCGCCCCGTTGGTACAATACCCCCCCCGGGTTTGTCACTCCGTTAGCTTTTCTACCACTTATTTTCCTCTCTTGATATTTTAAACGTTCCCGTTAAACTTCCTGCCCACGCAAATATTTTACTGGAGACGAAAACACGGGTTTTACGGGCTTTGAACAATGCCAAGGTCGAATATCGTCAGGCTCCTTTCAAAGGAGTTCTTTGGGATAATTCAGAATTATTCTAGACAATGGAGTGACGTCAGGTTTATGATTTAAACGTGTTCTTGAATAACTGACGTGCATTGGAAGGTGAACACATGTTTTTAGAATTTTTTCAAAGCATTAGAAAAATTGAAGTCATTAAAAATCGATAATTCGGCCTTAGGCGAGTTTTAGAAATTTCTTGAATGACTGTAATGCGGAGGAAATACAGACACGTGCTAATGGCTTACAAATTAAGTTTTAATTGGAAGAGCTGTAGGAAAATTACATTTTTTTTGTTGGAAATTCTCTCGACTACGAAATGAATTGCTGATGTTTTTCGGTGATTTAAACACTTGTTTCGTTGCTAGGTCTCATCTATTCAAGCGGAGTTGATTTATTTATTTATTTATTATTAATTGAATTAAAATGTATTCTCACGTTTCATGCACGTGTTGAGATTCTCCCGTGATTGTCACGTATCGCGGAGAACTGGAGACAATAATTATGTTTTTCAGTCTGTCGGACACGACTTGAACAAAAAAAAGAGGCCACGATATCACATGAAGTGTTCATTAATTCAAAACCCATACTCGTGCACGTGACTCACTCCTCTGCGCCAATGCATCGAAACAGTAAACAAACAAGCGTCGTGTCTCATTATTGAAAACAATAATTCTTGAGTGATAGGGCATACGTGGGAGGGAGGCAAAAGTTTGCGAGTTGATTGCAATCGTGAATTGGGAAAGGAAAATATTAATCGGACTGTTGGAAATATTCTTGGATTTAAGTAGCAGCTGCCTGGGAATTCTAATTGCTATAACAGTGAATTGAATTCAATGGGAATTTTTTATTTTATGTTCTGTGATTATTGATGTTGCGATGACGGCTTTAATTTCAATATTTTTAAATTATTTTCGTTGGTTTATGCAGCTAAAGGTTTCAATTGCCAGGGAATTTCTGTTTAACAAGGAATAATTCATAGAAAATTTTCATAAATTTTAATTTTCATTTTGGTAGTGAATAAGTTATTTGTTGGAAAATTTAGTTAAAATTACTTTAAATGTGGAAATTCAGATTAATTTTCGATCTTTCAAAGATTTTCGTTATTTTTTGGACTCAGACGTTCAAATTTCCTGTAAATTTCTAGAAATCCATTTCTCAAGTCCATGCGATATTTTAATTATTGAAAATTGTAAAAATTCAGGCACCCATTCTTTCGATCCATTACCCGGAACAATGGAATGAGATATTCAATGTTCACAATGAGTTTCAAAATTCAAGCGGCCATTAAAAAAATCATCAACATAAAATAATTCATAATCCAAAATGAATGACAAATTCCATGACCGAGTTGACCTCAAATCGAATTCAAATTCACAGCATTGAACGTTCACATGAAAATATAACCCCGAGGGCACTGAACACACGAATGAAAAGTTTTAATTCTATATCAAATATATTTTCTCATGGATATCGCTTCACGAGGGAACTTGAATTTCAAAGAATTCAATTTCAATTTTTAAACAATGTACGAAAATTCAGTAGCGAAGCGATAAAACGGTTCAAGTCGACTTATATCTCCGAATCTAAGAGAGATAACGAAATTTTCGTGAGAACCTTTTTTATAGAGCGCGTTGAGGGCTACAAAAAAGTTCATGACGGAAATTTTGCTATTCCCCTTAGATTCCGAGATACTCAATGAAAACTGGCCACTGATCAAAATCGACGTGAACCGTTTTACCGGTTCGCTACTGAATTTCAACTGCTAAGAAGGAATTTTGGAAAATTTCAAAAGCAACTCTCAAACAGTTCACGTCAGGAATATCTTTATAAACACGAAAAAAATATAAAAAAATGCAGTGAACATCGAGGCGGAATACTTTACGGAGGGTCGTGAGTGCGTGAACTGTGGTGCGATATCGACCCCACTGTGGCGACGAGACGGCACGGGACATTATCTGTGCAACGCCTGCGGCCTTTACCACAAGATGAACGGAATGAATCGGCCCCTGGTCAAGCAACCACGGCGACTGGTAAGCAAAGGCCCGGTCAACCAAAAGAAAAGCCCTGATAACAATCGAGCCGATTAACAAATCGTTTAATCCTCGATTAATCGGACTACTTGATTGACCGTGATTTTCCACGGGATCAAACAAAAAAAATTAATAAGACCAGGAGCCTGTGTGGAGATTCGCCCGTGTTTGCCTGTCGTCCCATGTTCCGCCCAATTTTGATTTTTTATTCTCATTTTGAAGGATCAAGATTAGATGAAAAAAAAAGTGGAGAATAGATGACCCTTAACGTTTGGCCTAATGTCTGTTTCAGTGGCGGACCCGGGCGAATACTACAAAGGCTTCTATGGGTATAGTGGCGCCCGTCGCGCCCTCGAGGAGAAATCGACCCGCCGCTTGGTAGGTGTCATCAAAAACCTCGCTGTCAGCATTATCTTTATTTTCAAAACATCATCTTTCTTCTATTCACTGTTAATCTGTCACTGTTGACTACTTAATTGACATATTTTCCTTTCTGGGTCAGAGGTTTTCGCAACACATTTTCAAAGTTTGATATGTCACTCCTAATCATGTCTAACATCATCTGTGTTATGAGTTGATGACGGTAGATTGGCCCAGGCGTTCTTCAGAAGTTTGACAATTAATGAGTAGTAAAATTTACGAAAGAAATTCCTGGGGGTGTTTTTCATTCTTTAAAAATTTGGCAAAACTATCAAAGTTAAATAAAATCATCCATCAATTGTCAAATTGCTGAAGACCGCCAGACAAATCTACAGTCATAACACCTCAGTTCGAAGGAGATTTGTTTGGACGTGTGTGAAACATCTAATACTCAAATCAATTTTATCATGAAAATTGAATACGAAGTTCGAGAGAATCCATTCGAATTTCAAGCCAATCAACCTTTCTATCAGTGTAATCACGGTCATCGATCACTCACATTAATCAAGTGCTTTCATCCACTCATGGGATTGCATTCACCATTGCTTCCCTATGTATTCATGAGCAATATTCTTTCGTAGCTTGAGGTGCCACTATACCCATGGTATACCACTCTCATTCTTGAAGTCACGCCTGGTACCGAAAATCAAAATTATTATTATTTACTATAAAATTAACAATTAATACCTCGAACTCAATATTTTTGGCTGCTCTTTCAGGCGTGACTTCGCGACCGGGTGACTCTCTTAACCGAAAAATAAAAATCGTCAAATTAAAATAAATTTCTTCTTTCTCCAGTCGGCATCGAGACGCGTTGGACTGTCCTGCAGCAACTGCCAGACAACGATAACATCCCTCTGGCGCAGGAATAGCTGTGGTGAGCCTGTGTGCAATGCCTGTGGACTCTACTACAAGCTACATGCGATCAACAGGCCGCTGTCCATGAAGAAGGACAACATTCAGACGCGCAAGCGAAAACCAAAGGGCGGAATGAAGTCCTCTGACACACCACTCTCTAATAATGGACTCACTTGTGCTGTTACCATTAAGAGGAATAATAATAACAACAATTTGAAAATGGAATCTGGTGAGAAGAATTGTTGACGACATTTTCATTTATTTTATCGTCTTGTCTTCTCAGAACTGCATAGTTCAGGATAAACACGAATTTCCATTGATTTGTTCTGATTAACATTGATTATTTTTCCCAATCGGATTTCGACCAATCAGAGCGCAGTATTTGAGACTACCCGACAGTTTTATTTCGGATATTTCCTCCTAGCTTTTGAATATTTGACAGTAGTTCTTCATTTTTTTTACTTGAATATTTCGCAGTAGCTCTTCATTTTTTTGGCTCATTTCAAATAGAATCTTATATTTGACAGTCTATGGAAATCGGGTTATTCTATTGACATAATTTGTTCAAATCTTTCCCAATTCACCTCCGGATGTCGTCCACTGCATTCTGCTTGGCCAAAATCCGATTGGGAAAAATAGTCCGACAAATACCCCTCGAGATTCAAAATTAATTGGGTATTTCCCTCAAGCTCCCCTGCCAACAAACCATCGTGTCAAGTTTTGCAGAAATATCCCTCGCGCAAGCGCTCGGGATTTTTTAGCCTGCAAAACTTGATACCCTCATTCGTTTGCAACGAAGCTATCCGGAAATAGCCGATAATTTTGAAGCTCTTGGGGTATCACTACTGAATATTCATGTTAAATTCGCAGTGAAACTGGATCTAAACTTATCAACAGTATAATAGTAAGCAGCCAATATTCACGGTTTAATTTAGGTCCTTTGGTCGTTAAATCATTCAATTCTGAAAATTTTCAAGGGGATAATTGCATGAAAGAGAGAGATTCATCAACTCAAAATGAAATGGCTAAATCACTCCACGAATTTGGTAGCATGTCATGTCACATTGCTATTTTTTATAATTTTCTTTTTTTCCTCCTATCTTAGACTAGACGCGAATTGCGGTATGTTTAACAACTAAGTTTCGAGACCAAATGTTCATTTGCAATGGGGTTATGTATCCCATAATGCAGAAATGAATAATAATGATACTTTTCTTTACTTTGAGTTCTCTTCAAGTTTACCATTTACCATTTATTAATCAATTCCTCTCGTCGTTGTTTTCCAGACAATTACGATCTTCGAATGGCCCACACCAACGTCACCCAACCATCCTACCCGAGTACCCTCTACGGAGAGAATCCCCAAGTGAGCAGAATAGTGTCATCCTATCAATCGAATCCGAGCGTCTACTACGACATGTTGGCAACTCAGCAGCAACAGGCCCAGCAGCATCTCCTAGACTGTCACTCGCCGAAGGTCGAGTGCCCCTCGCCACCACGAGGCTCACCACTGATCTCAGCTAATCACTCCCCCGATCACCATCTCACATCCCCCCACATTGTAAATCTCGGCACGACATCGCCGAACGTCAACAACACCAAGCACATGATGGTCAATGGGCATATGGAGAGACCAACAGTCGTGTCGATATCTTCATAAGTATCAATATCTCCACACCCTAGTTGTAGATTCAGGGCCCCTTCAGAGTGATGACTTGTTTTCGTTGAGCAGTTCTCACAGACAAGATGAGACGACAATCGAGAAGAATGAGAATCGGCGGTTGGACATTTCATTCTTGTGCAGATAGATTGTTGTAATTAAGGTGATTGTAACTGATCGTCCTCCAAGTGCCTTTGTACATAATTCTGTTTTCTAAATGGAGCCCATGACGATTGGTCTGAAGAGTAGGAGCTCGATGATATTCATAAGGTTTTATTTTCATTTACTTTTGTTCAGTGGTTTATCGCTCACTTATTTACGTTTCTTTGCCAAAGAAATGCACAGCTCCTGGTAGCACCATACCAAATTTACGTTTTTCCTTCTGTACATAGCACGTTTTTTGCTAGTTTTTTTGGATATTTTTAAGATTTATAGAGGTAGATTGTTGTTTTAAGATATGAGATATTAAAAAGGATTTCGAGGCCAGTGGGATAATGGAAGAGATTGTTTCTTCTGTGGAGGAGAGGATCTGTTTCTTCTTTTATATTGTTGATGAATCATTGATCAATATAAAGACGAACATTGTTTTGCATCCTATCGATATATTGAGCTGTATCGAGTCGACAGTTATTTTTGAATAAAATGGGATATTTGAAAATATATTCGTCTGTATTTATTACTCTTCTTCGGGGAAGCGATGCTTGTCGTGGATTGTAATACCGAGCGGCACTTCAACAGATTTTCAGGAGTTTTCCTGGGAAATTCATCACCGACGGCCAGCAACATCAAGCACATCGTGGACAAAAAGATCATGCAGATAATTGTTGTAGTATGATGATTGTAACTGATCATCCTCCAAGTGCCTTTGTACATAATTCTGTTTCCTAAATGGAGCTCATGACGATTGGTCTGAAGAGTAGGAGCTTGATGATAGCCATAAGGTTTTACTTTCATTCACTTTTGTTCAGTGGTTTATCGCTCACTTATTTACGTTTCTTTGCCAAAGAAATGCACAGCTCCTGGTAGTGCCATACCAAATTTGCGTTTTTCCTTCTGTACATAACACGTTTTTTGCTATTTTTTTGTTGATATTTTTAAGATTTATAGAGGCAGATTGTTGTTTTAAGATATGAGATATGAAAAAGGATTTTTAGACCAGTGGGATGGTGGAAGAGATTACATCTTCTGTGGAGAGGACCTGTTTCTTCTTTTATGTTGTTGATGAATCATTGATGAACCCGTCAGCACTCGCGCTATATGACGTTCTCTTGCAAAAATTTTCGGGTATAGGGAACATAGTCAAAAAATTGAGATTTTGGACTGAAACTTATTGACTGCCTCAAGCAACTATCCTCTTTCCTCTAGGGTAAATAAAAACCGTCTAGCATATTCCAATAAATTAAAAAAAAATATTTTATCGAGCTCGGACGAGGAGCGTTGTGAGATTCTCTCGCAGCGCGAGGAAGGTCGATCATGTGGCACGCTCGCATCGGGTGGTTCCGTGAGGCGTTCGGTGATACTCGGCAACTAAACCAGTCCCATGGATCGCTCGGACCTCTCTGTCTAACTAGTGTGCGTGCATAGCACCAGAGATTCTCTCTTGGCGCGAGTAAAGGTGCTCGGTGAAATGGCGCGACATTGAAAGACGAACAACATTGTTTTGCATTCTGTCGATATATTGAGCTGTATCGAGTCGACAGTTGTTTTTGAATAAAATAGGATATTTGAAAATATTATTTGTCTGTTTATTGCTCGTTCTTGTGGAGTCGATTCTTGTTGCGGATTGTGATACCGAGCGACACTTTAATTGATTTCCAGAAATTTCCTGTCTCATAGGATCACAGTGTTATCAGTTGAAGCCCGCTGTATACTTTGTTGTCATGACACCACCCCTTTGATAACGGGGAATCCTCGAGATTCCACTGTGTGCTGAAAGCTGAAGCAGTTGGTTTATTTTTGGAAATTAAGAGTGCAGAGTTGAAAGATCTATGAATTGTAAAATTCAGGATGTACTCTCGATGAAATGGAATGAAGTTGAATTGAAGAGTTTAATTTATTCAATTCCAGATAAACGGTGTGCCTCGTTCAGTCGTTGGTGGAGAGATTAATGCAATATGAGATAAACTTCGAAGATTTTCAAGCTCATTCCTGGTAATTAAGTATGCAAAATCGAGAGAACTATAAATTTTGAAAACTCAAGTTTATTCTTATCCAATTAAAGAAGAAGTTGGAATAATGAGTTTATTTCCTCCAATCAAACACTGAATGCGTTATTAAAATGGAGTTGTTGTTTCGGTTCTCAAGTCCGAATCAATATTTTGTTGATGGAGAAACAAAAAACACGAGAATTTCTCCAAACAATTTCAAGAAGGAAGCAAAAATTTAACCTGAGGAAGGAAATTGTTAATTATGAATGATAAATGTAAACTTGAAGGTGGAGAACGCAGAGGCACGATTGACGGAATTATTTCGTCAATCAATTAATCCAACTGGGATGAATATGAAATTACTGCAAATATTCCCAAGAACAAGGCATTAGAATAAATAAATAAAAACACTGAAAATTCCGTAGAAATTACACATATCCAAATACTTTGTAATTTTTTTCGTCGAAATCTTCTCAAAAACTTGTAGTTGAACATCAGAGCTTCCACTCAGAGCCCATTTGACACTAAATTACCAAACATTCTGCAAAGATTTTATTATTCACACGTCGAAAATCTAAATTTAATTCTCCATTTCAACCCGAAGACATTTGAAAAGAGAAGGAAATATTTTGGAATTTGTCAAAATTTAGTAAATCGACGAAGAGGATGATTGAGAATAAATGATAAATGTAAACATGAAGGTGGAGAATTTCAGGAGGATAATTAATTATTCCGTCAATCAATTCGTCAAACTTGAATGAATATGAAATATTCAAAACATTAGAATGAATGAAAAAAATCGCTCAAAATTCCATAGAAATTAGACATATCCAAATACTTTGTAATTTTTTTCGTCGAAATCTTCTCAAAAACTTGTAGTTGAACATCAGAGCTTCCACTCAGAGCCCATTTGACACTAAATTACCAAACATTCTGCAAAGATTCTATTATTCACACGTCGAAAATCTAAATTTAATTCTCCATTTCAACCCGAAGACATTTGAAAAGAGAAGGAAATATTTTGGAATTTGTAAAAATTTAGTAAATCGACGACGAGGATGATTGAGAATAAATGATAAATGTTAACATGAAGATGGAGAAATCAGGACCATGAATTATTCTGTCCATAAATTCTTCAAATTAGCATGAATAAAAAAAATTCCTCAAAATCATGGAAATTGAGCATATCAAAATGATTTGCTATTGTCTTCGTTAAAATCCTTTCAAAAACTTGTAGTTGACTTTAACCCGAATACATTTAAAAAGAGAAGAAAATATTTTTGAATCTGTAAAAGTTTAGTAGATCATCGAATGAATGTGCGAATTTCTCAAAAGTAATTGCATGTCCCTCGGTACATGTCTGAAATAAATAATTATCAAAATGATCTCTAAAATTTGCCGGTCACTGCGTGCCCGCGATTAGCTCCAAAAGAAGAAAAACGAGAAAAAAAAAATCCTAAACCTTCCCGTATTCTCACCTAGGCGGCAGCATTGCCGTTTATTCACACCTTGTAGCGCACCTGTGTCAAGTAGACAGCGCAGCCCGTGTTACCACAAACACACGGTACCGAGAGAGCAAAGAGTCTCTCGTACCGAGCCTATCGCGTCAAGAAGGTACAACCAGATCGACTTACGATCACGAGACGGAAGAAATCGTCAAGTACTCCTCACCCATTTCATTTACTCAACAATCATTGGATATCACCCTGGGGTCAATCATCCTGGAGCACCGAGAGGACAGCCACCAGGTGAGTGGGTCCATTCTCACCGTAAATTGCGTAATTCCCCCAATCCCACCGCGATTAATTTACCCACGTAACAGAGCCGATGGAAGACATCTTTTTCGGTCTTCAGTCGACAAATAAAAAATAACAAATGGAATTTTTCAAGAATATTCCGCTCGCACGTGCGCGCTCTTATCGTCACTGGAATTTCGGGGCATTTGTTGTCGCCCGGAAAATCTCGGAATTTCTTATCTGATTGACGAAGAAAATTATTTTCCGAGAAATTTAAATCACATTTTTCCACATTTCAAACGTAATTCCAAGCTTCAATTTCACTACAGCTGTTTCTCCTCGTCTCCAACGGAATGAAAATTCGGTTTTACTCTTTCACTCAAAAAGTCTCTTCTCCGATCGCTCGAATGTTGGATGTTTTTTTTTCATTTATTTTGTATTCCATTGTCAATTTTACTGGGTCAAATCCACATTTTCGTTTCTATTTCCCGTCTCACTCCGCGACTGGCGTCAACGTGGTTCAATATTACCTCGAATGTGTGGCCCCGCACGTATTTCTCTTCTTTTCGTTATTTCGAGGGGGGAACAGGAGACGAATGGATCGCGATCGCGGACCAGACTGTTTGAAAAAACACACGACACACATTTTTTTATTATTCGATGTGCCTCTGACAGTTAAACTGGATTTCCGAAAAAAAAACCGCCGCATTTCACGCACTTTGAGTTGACATTTGTCTTATCACTTCGATTGACATATTCGGGATACTAAAGTTCACGATTATTCGTGTTGCACAGTCCTAATTCGATGATCGGCGAATCTTGTTGGCTGAGAAATTCGGGAATCGGTGGATTCTCGTGGCGACGGAACCGACGCCCCAGGTACGTCTGGCACGAAACTATCCGTCGCCAGGAGGTACCAGATAGCCCCTGGCGCAGATAATATTTTATTAATCATTAAACACATAACCGTTTGCTGTACATATAAGATAATGGAAATAATATCAGGCATTAGCGATAATGCTGTTTGTCGTACGCTAATTATTGGTCCGACTGACATTACAGCATTGTCGGCGTGAGGGAGAGGAGCTCATCGACGATTTCATCAGTCTCAATCGACTGGGAAATGTTTTGCCAGCAGTTGACAAGTTTCACTGCTGAAGTGGTTGAAAAATACAAAATTCAAGTTTTTAGATTTTATTGCACATCAAATTATCGAGTTAGCGAGTGAGTCTACGGTAGAATGTCAAAAGAGATTTTATGTAGATGAAAAAATTTCTTACAAAAATAGGAGTTGGACGTTTTGTCATAAATCCACTCGTTGTTAAGATAATTACGTAATCAACGAAATCAAAATGTCGAAATTCAGAGATTTTCCTTCTTGCTGGGTAAATAGTCGTGAAATTTACCACTTTTTAAATTTATTCACATAAGCAATTGAAAAATTCAGCAGTCTCAATCGACTGGATTTTGCCAGCAGTTGAAAATTTCCAAATGCAAATAATATTTGGGCTCTTTCACTGCTGAAGTAGTTGAAAAATACAAAATTCAAGTTTTTAGATTTTATTGCACATGAAATTATCAAGTTAGCGAGTGATTCTACGGTAGAATGTCAGACGAGATTTTATGTAGGTGAAAAAATTCCTTACAAAAATGGGAGTTGGACATTTTATCCTAAATCCACTCGTTATTAAGATAATTACGTAATCAACGAAATCAAAATATCGAAATTCAGAGATTTTGCTTTTTTTCTGGCACAAATAGTCGTGAAAGGTGAACTCTCGTTTATTTACCACTTTTTAAATTTATTCACGTACTTGAGCAGTTGAAACATTTAGCAGTCTCAATCAACTGAGGAATATTTTGCCAGCAGTTGAAAAATACCATTTCAATTTTTTACATTTTATTACACATCAAATTATCAAGTCAGCGAGTAATTCTACGGTAGAATGTCAGAAGAGATTTTATGTAGATGGAAAAAAGTCATACAAAAATAGGAGTTTTACATTTTATCTTAAATCCACTCTTCATTAAGAGAATTAAATAATCAACGAAATCAAAATATCTAAATTCAGCATAAATAGTCGTAGAAGATGAATTCTCGTGAGTTATTTACCACTTTTGAAATTTAAAAATGCGAAATTCTATTTTTTATATTCAGTTCAACACCAAATTATAATTCTAACATTAAGTTTCACAGAAAAATATTTTCTTACAAAATGAAAATATTGAAATTCCGCGTTTTTTGGTTCTTTTCTCCCACAAAAGTGAAAATGTAGTTCCCATGAGTTATTTCCCGCTCGTCAACGACCAAAAAAAATGAGTATCTCAATCTTAACACATTATCCCCC
>NW_021680343.1:47005-103731 GCF_001412515.2 Diachasma alloeum | reverse complement strand
CCCCCCCCGTTACTTCAATACCCAATAAACCTCATATCACGCGTGAAAACAATGAAGGAACCGCCGACTGTTTGCCCTCGCGACAACTCTCGGAACATTATTAATCACCCCAGCCGCTTCTCGCTCGAACGTGAAAATCCCCAGTACAATAAATTCACCCGTAATTACGTCGTAAACCGCCTCATCCCGTCGCTTCCCCCCGGCTCGTCCAAAAAATGAAACCGCTCAAAGCCCCTGAATTCCCAACAACTTCCCTCTCAATTTCCAATTAAATTCACCTCTCCAAATTCCCCCGATTCACTCCGGTAATTGATCGATACATCACTCCGATTTCGATCTAAATTAATTGCGCAACGGTGTTTCCGTCAAGTCCTTGGACTTTCGTCGATCAAAAAGCAAACAAGAAAATAAAGAGAAAAAAAAATATTGTCGCGATGTGTACGGGGATTGGAATCATACAATTCTGCGGAGTAGAAATCGATATCAGTTATCCACTCGAGGTGATCTAGCAGTAACCAAGGGTAAAAAGAGACGGCGATAGGTGGACTACGTGCTAGGTTGTTGAGTCGTTGATAAGGGATTGTTGATGATAAAAAGTGATGGTTAATTCCAGCGATGACAGTGAGCACTCCTTCACCATTTTTCTACAATTATTCTTCGATTCATTTCTCGTGACGTCACACATATCCACCATTTTGTTTTCTCACTCTGAGAAATTGCGATAATTTGCAATGAAATTCCGAAGAAAATTGACGTCTTCTGGATTGAAAAGTGTTGTCACTCGCGAATTATCAATTTGAGGGTTTGAAAGGTTCAGGGATTTTTCGGAAGTTTCACTGGGGTATGTCGGAGCGTCGGAGGCCGTCACTCAAAGGGCGAAACGTGGGGGTGAGCTCAGTAATTCGATTATAAAATGGACAGGTAATGTTCGAAAGGCCCTACACTCTTCTGACCGTCCCGGCTCGACTGAAATTATCATTTTAGCTGATACTAGCTAATGTAATGATGCAGTTTTATCTCGTATTATCATGGGAAACGAGATAAATTGCGATAGTGCCGTTTATTTTGACAGCACTCGTCTCACCTCCCCCCGACCTATCGTGACGCCTGGTATCAGCCCTCGTAATCTTAATCATCCGCGGAGGGGTTTGCATCTGGGTGAGTTTTTGGGAGGTGAGATGAGGTTTGGGGAGAGGGAGAGGGGACCTGAAGCGCAGTCTTCATTTCCTTGTTCGGGAGAGAAAAAAAAATATTGTCGCGATGTGTACGGGGATTGGAATTATCGTTTGAGTGGGAATGGGCGGGGGTTAAATGGGAATTCAGGTCGATTTCACTGGGGTTTTTTCAAGTTCAGAGTGTTATTTGCAGTGGACGCGCGGAGAGAAATATTCAATAAAAATTACGTATCTTCTCCGTAATTCCGGAGCGAAATGTGGTTGTAGGAAATTTTACGGAACTGTCACCGAATTTTTCCGGAGTGTTCCGTAATTTTTATCTGAATCTCCTGTGAAAAATTACGATTACAACTACGAGTCTTCATCTCTCAGTTTAAAAAAATTAAATTTTTTAAGTACTTGCGATTTTGGATAAACTTCCTTAACAGTGTAGAACTAAACTGAAATTTCATGGTCTGTTTGGAAGGAATTTTCAGGAGAGCGACATTAAGGGGAGACTTAATCTAGATCTAGACTTAATCTAACCTTTGTCTAGATCAAATCTTAGAATTATGTTTTCTCCTACAATCATTAATTTCTATTTATGAAATTACTTTATCGACTCGATTATCGCATTGTTGAGTCAATGAAGTAGTTTAATTAATGAATAAAAAATAATAATTGCAGGAGGAAACACAATTCTAAAGATTCATATAAACGCAGGGGTTCCGTTTCCTCTTAAAGTAGCTCTACCCTTCGGCCGGGCTACGCTGTACTTTTGGATATTTTCAGTTTTTTAATTTTTCAACTAAATTGCATGGAAAAAATTTATCTAAATTAAATTTCGCAAAATATTGATATTTTTCCAAACATTTCCCTCTTATAAATAAATAATAAAACTTGTTTGCAAAACGGTGGATCATTTTTTATGAGGTGTCAAAAAAATTCTTGATTTTTTCACATCTAATGAAAAAAAATTCAGATTTTAATCTTTGATTACAATGGAAATGTTGATTTTCACATAAGACACTGGGTTAAATCCTGATTTTCAAACATTTCTTCTCTGAAAAACCAAAACGATAATTAAATTGAGAAAAAAGAATTCCGAATCTAATCGAGTTTTCTGCATTTTTTTTGCAGTTTTCAATAATCTTTGAATTTACCGTAAGCGTAGAGCTAATTTAAATTCAGTAGCGATTTTGACTATTGGCCAGTTTTCAATTAATATCCGGAAATTTAAGGGTAAAAAAAAATTTATGTAACTGCGGATGAATTCCTGAAACCTAGTGACATATCCCCGAAACTGAAAACTGTTTTTCTCAGTGTACCGGAAATTTCAGTCAAAAATTTCCTCCAGTGTATTCGCATCTACCTGTCATCCCCCGTCAATCGTCGGATGACTGGACGTCAAAATGAATCAGACAGACCAACTTGTCCTGACGTGTTTGCACCCGTCAACGGGATGACTCACGCGCCCCTGCCCCTCCCCCAATAACCCGAGCGGTCATTCGATGACTCGCGCAGGGTGGCAAAATACCAACAAAATGGCGGAACGAAATGGCCGATGCTACGGACAAACTACCAACGACCGTACCAACATTGTTATCTCACCGGTGTTGAGCACGGTTGGGCTCTCTCGCCTTATCACAGAGCAAACACCGGACCCCTCCGTACGTTCCCGGCTTATTGTGTCAATCAAAGAGATTCTAACAGTTTTTTTTGTTCTAAAAAAGCCCCACGTCTACTCCCACCAAAACTTCAGTCTCAAAAAAACTTGAGCCCAGTAACAATGAGTCAAAAATCTCGACTCACTGTTCAAACAGTGAATCACTGAACCGTCAAATTCAAAAATCTAAAGTTCAACTCGATGCACAATGCAAATTTCTTCTCTATTTCTCGGGGCGATTGAAACTTTTTCATATTAAGTAACATTTCTGCGATAATTTTAGGGTAAATTGTTCGAAAATATCGGATTTTCATGGAGCACCGATCATTATTTTTCTAGAGTAAAAAATTTTTTAATATTAATATTAAATATTGATATTAATAAAAAAAATAACACACAAATAACACATTTGGCTTTTTAATATTATTATTCAATTGAAGGGAAAACAATCATGAAATTTCAGATGTCGTTGAAAATCCTATGAAATTACAAATTTTTAAGCAGCCGGAAGACGAGAATTCCTCAAATTACTTGACTTCGCAATGCAAACATCAATATTCAGAAGGAACTGATGCAGATTTTTCAACTAACTGAAAACTCCAGAATATATTGTTGTGGAATACTTTAAATGAATAAATATCTCCTTCCCCGCTTTTCGAAGCGCGAATTTAGGAATAAACGAATGGAACGAAAGATGTTTTTTGTTGTTGAATTCAACAGCTGATTCCTGTCAAACTAAATATACCGCCCCATTCTTTTTAATTGAAGAAATTTGCCTTTTTATTACAATATTTACCAGAAATGTCCTGATTTCTATTAGTTTCCATGGAATAATTAAACTGAAATTAACTGCTTCCCTTGATTTTCTAATGAAGTTTTAAATTTTCGATGACGAATGACAATTTCCAAGAGCCCGGAATGCGGAAGGGTTGAAACAATCCCACCGACCCTTTAAGGATATCTAAGTACTTGGCTATTTTTTCTCCAGTGAAATCAGTAGCGAAGTGGTCAAACGGTTTAAGTCGATTTTGACTACTCAGGAGTTTTTAATGAATCTCGCAATCTAAGGCAGATAGCGAAATTTTTGTAATGACCTTTTCGGTAGAGCACATTGAGAGCTTCAAGAAAGATATGTACGAAAATTTCGTCATCTCCCTTAGATTTTGAGATATTCTTCGAAAACTCAGCTAAGAGCTAAGTCGACTTAAACCGTTTGACCACTTCGCTAATGAAATGCTTTTCTACTTTTTCAGTCGAACATCAGAGCTTTCATTTGAGCTCCATTTGACCCTAACTGTCCGCACATTTTACAATAATTTTATGATTTAAACTTTGCAGGTCTGAATTTGAATCTCTATATTAAATCGTTGGAAAATATTTTAAAAATCAGAAAAAAAATTAGCGAGTTTACTTCTGGAGGAAGAATGATGAAATAATTTTAAAAACCGTAATTTCTAAAAATGGCGAGCATTTTATATAGATAATTAATAAACAATCAATTTTCCACCGAACATTATTTTTTTGCATTAAATTGAAAATAATGTTTACGATAATTTAAACAATTTCAATTATTGATTTATGAACAGCGAATGTGGAAAAAAATAGTAATTCTGTACAAAATGTAATTTGAATAACGCTGAATCTCCATGATTTTTTTCAAATTTTTCTCAGACAAGTTAATTGTCAAATTTAATTGCCAATTGAAAATGGTTGAATCTACAGTATGGTCTGTACCAAACTGTAAAATATAGGGGAGGGTGGGGTAAAATGGGCACTTTAGACTTTTTTAAAATCATTCATAACTCAGAAACAAATTTATCAATTGAGCTCAGTTTAGGCTCGTCACAGAGGGAAATAATTGTTCTTTGTATTTAAAAAAAATATTGAATTTTATCAACACTTCAACTTCATTAACATTTTAAAACAAGTCAAAAGTGTCCGTTTTACCCCAACCCCCCCTACTTAAATATCCTGATCGGATATCCTTAACAATGGTCCTCATGTCCATAGTTATTAATTTTTGGAAACCGAAATACGTGAGGCACTGTAATAATCGAGTGACTGAACTTTTTGATTTCCAAAAATTAATAATTATGGCCACGAGAGTCATTCGAAAATTCAACACATGCAGGGGGTACAGTTACCATTGAAAACCCCATCCAGAAGCTGCCTGCAAATTCTCAAACCTTGTCCTGATTAGCGTGGGGGATGCTAATCAGGGCAATAATTATAGCGAATACCCGGGGGGGGGAGTTCCGAGTGACCAATGAGAACAGCGAAGGGGCGTTGTCCAATCGTGTCTTCATGCTCCCGTTCGACCATTCCAAAGCCCCATCTCTCCTCTCTCTCCCCTGTTTGTTGCGGCTATTCCTCTCTCTCGCAATGCACAACTCCACCGTCCGAATAACCCGCGATGCCGATGGAGGGGGGAGAGGAGAGTGCCTCCTAGACACGCGACCACCTCTCCCAGCATAAACCACGAACGCCTCTTCACCTCACACCTTTTTTCCACCAACTTCAGTCACTAGCCGATTCCCGTGGAAGGCTCATCGTCTATCACTTCCTTCCGTTCGGCTTTTAAATTTTGGTTCAGCTGGTTCTGAAGTTGTTGAAGTTCAGTTTCCTCGGATCGGTTTGAGCGCTCGCCGAGACCAAGGAGCACGCGATTGCACCTTTGGCGCCTCATTGCGGGCATCGAGTTTAATTTCATCAAAAGTGGAAGATTGTTTTGAGTTATTTATCATTTTGTAGAAGAGGACCAATGCGGCACGCAGCTACAGAGGTAATTTTGTGAAGTAATGCAGATGAGAAAAAAAATCCCGCGAAAAATGTGAAGCGAAAGATAAATTTCCCCCTTCAAAACGTAATTTTTCGCAAAAAAGCGGCAAAATTTTGGAGTCATTCGTGAAAAAATACAAAAAACTGATGAATTTAAGCGCATTTTCAGTGAATTTTTACTGGACTTTCTCGCAATTTTTCCTCGATGAATGCAGTGTCATTCGTTAATGACTCAAATACTAGAAAGTTTCCTAAGTACATCCAACAATTTTAACTACTTCGTCAATTGATGTAAACGATTTTCCCAACCCTCATTTGAAGTAAATGTTTTCTGTCGCCTTCGTCGATCCTCGCTAATGACAATTTTTCCCATTATTGTGGCCGAAGGGAACGTGTGAAGAATTCGACGAAGAGTGGTCATGGAGTGTTCATGATCTTTCGGAAACAAATGCTCGATATGTCTGCTTCCCCGAATTATAATATTCTCCTCATACGATGGAGCACTATGAATGACGCGTGCCTCAGTCGGCGACCGGCGGAAATCTTGGCTTGACATTACCAAGCGGAAGTGACGCGCACCTCTGCAAACACCTTCTCCAACAATTCCTCTTTTCTTTCTATTTCAACGTTAATTCTCTCTCTGTCGGTTGTGACGAACGAGGTGTGCCGTTTTCACCATGAACATAAATACACCGGATTTTTATACCATTTCTGTGTACCCTTTTGTCGCGTGGCTTTTTAAAACCCGTGACTAATTCTGTTTCTGAGCTGAGGAAGATCCAGTGTTTCCGGAATTGCAGTCAAAAAATAATTTATTCGAGTTGAATGAATTCATTTTGAACAGTAAATGGGTTTAAACTTGATTTTTAGCTGCGTTTTTATTCAGATTGAATAAATAATTTTTTAGATGTGAACAAACGTTTTTGTGTTCCAAATAGAGAATGTTATTTAGTAGAAATGAAGTCGTTGTTTAGGCGATGAAGAGAACGAATTTACTAGTGTACAATAATTCTGCATTTGGATCAAATAAATTGTTCATTCGATTCTGATATTCTGTTAAAATTAACTGAAATTTCGATGGAATTGCAATTTTTTTGCAATAAGGAGATGAGGATTTCCCAGTTTAGTGGAATTTTCGATCGAAATATGGATACTAGCGAGTTACGCTGAATTGTTAATTAATTATGAATTCAAGAATATATTTATGTGAATTTTCATGATTTCCATTGATTTTCCTGGAATAATTGCACTGAAACTTACAGTTTTCATTGACATTTACAATGAGTTGTGGATTTTTAATGACAAAATTCCTTGAAATTGCATTAAAACTGTCACATGATAAAAATTTGTAATTAAAAATCACGAAATTATGGAAAATAAAAATCTTGAAATTTCAAATTTGACTGAAAATGCAATGAAATTTCAAAATTTTGAGTGGCAGAGAGACGATAATTCCCCAAAAGCACGATTATTCCATACCAAATAACGCTGCATTTTCAATTTATTAAAACTTCAAGATTAAATTTTCCCAAATTTTCCAAATTTCTATCAATTTTCTTGTAATATTTGACCCGACATTTACAGTTTCCACTGATTTTCCATCAAATTTTGAATAATCACCAGCAAAATTTCTTGAAATTTCACTAGAACTGTGATTTGCCAGAAATTTCCCGGAATTATTTGAAACGAACAAAAAAATCTCAAATAACGAATTTCATTTTATCCAAACGGGTACTTTTCGAGGCTCGCAATGATATTCGGAGTTCGTTTGAGGAATGAGTGATTGGGTTTTGCTGAAGGTTGTGAAATACGTCATCGTGGCCTAGACCCAGTTCCGATCCGGAAATAGATCTTATGAGGAGCACATCCGCATTATCTTGTAACAAGTCTTTGTTCCTGTCCCACTTTCCTCGAATTTCTATCGTTTCGAGTTGTTTAGCGACAGTCACTCATTGAAGGTGTCATTCAGACAGGAAAATATCGATTTCAGGACACAATGAAGGAGAACATGATGAAGCAAGAGATGAAGATAGAGTGGGAGGGGAATCATCCTGAGG
The DNA here is from genome assembly GCF_001412515.2 of Diachasma alloeum. NCBI lineage: Eukaryota > Metazoa > Arthropoda > Insecta > Hymenoptera > Braconidae > Diachasma > Diachasma alloeum. Next base: position 96,076 of record NW_021680343.1, on the reverse strand, counting down.
AGGGATCCCCAGTGGTGCCAAGGACTGCGGAGGAGCAGGCGGTGGAGAGCCCCCAGAGTGTCATCACAGCAAGAAGACACGTTCGGACAATTACCACAACCGGGCACATCACAGAGACTATTGCTGAGGGGGAGCCGGACTCTCCAGTGCCCAGTCCCCCTGAGAAACAGAACAGTAACATGCAGGTGGTACCAGTGGCTCACCAGGAGCAGGAGGCGTATCAGGAGCAGCAGTCACAGTATATTCACGTGGGTCAGGGGAGTCCGGGCGAGCAGAGGAGTATCGAGCAGCATCAGGTTATTTATAATACGAGTAATAGCGAGGAACTGCAGGTGGAGAATCAGGAGGCCGAGGGACAGGCCATTGGGCTGGCTATTAAGGATCAAACTCGGTAAGTTTGATATTAATTTGTGAATCAGTGGATTTTCCACAATTCGATGGAAAATTTACTGAAACTGTCCATTTTAGATCAGTTATTCAGAAAAAATTAGTCAAATTCATCAATCTATATACTTTTTAATTCAGTAACGAAGTGGTAAACCGGTTTAAGTCGATTTTGACTATTGACCAGTTTTTAGTGAATATCACGGAATCGAAGGGAGATAGCTGAATTTTTGTTGAACCTTTTTTGTAGCACGCAATTTGCTCCAGAAAAAAGGTTATTACGAAAATTTCATTATCTCCTTTAAATTCGGAGATATTCTTCAAAAACTTAACTAAGAGATAAGTCGACTTAAACCGTTTTACCACTTCGCTACTGAATTGTTAATTAATTGAGAAAATGTCAGTAACTTGCGAAATTTATGTTTTATCCTTGTTGGGATATTAATATTTCTCTTCTGGAAATTATTGCTAGACTATTCATGAAAAAAAATAGAACAAGTAAATTTCAGTTCAATTATTCAATGGAAATGAGAAAAAATGAGAATGTTTCGGTTCACTCGGGACTGAGTATTGATGTTCACTTGAAAATTTATGTAAATCATGGAATTTCCATCTTATTTCTACTAAAAACTCATGAATTCACTTAAATGTTCAACATTTCCCCCCGAAATCGATTGTAATATCGTTTGTCTATAAATTACGACTGAATTGTCCGTGAACTTTTAATTTTTTTGAACAGTGTGTCTCAAAATTCCGAGTACTTTCAGCTGTAGAAATGTTACATGACTATTTTTATAGCTCGCGAAATTCTCAGAATCTCAACTCTCCTCCATTATTTCGTTATTCTGCGGAAATATTTCAAGAAATATTTACATTCGCCTGAACCTTCCTCACTAGTTACTCCTCGCTAAATCCTCAGCAAATCCTCGAAAATGTTCGAAATCCAAGACTAAAAATTAAGAAACTATTGAAGACATTTCCCCTACAGCTACGCGACCCCAGTCCCGGAGAGAGCCGAAGTGGACAGAGTCTACATCTCCTACGGGGAAGACAACGACGCTCGCCGAGGTGGTCCCGTGATAACAGTCCAAGTGCCTGACCCCAGACGTCAACAGTCTCGATTCAGTCCCCACGAGAATGGCCAGGTGACGAGATTCCAAAACTCCCCAGCCTCAGGGGAGGATTACGAGGGGAGTGCGATGGTCTCGCACCCCCCGACGATCCACATCCCATCCCCACCGCACCCTTACTCACCACCTGTGGAGACCATGCGGTGTCAGCAACAACAAGTGGTCCCCACGTACACCGAGGCCACAATCAAGTACGACGTGGCAGCAGCTGTGCCCACGGAAAACCTGAAGACCAGCACTTACACCACTCTCGAGACTGTTGCACTACCTCCGGCGCAGACTGTTCAGTATACTCCGTATGTCACCGATGGATTTCAACCCACTGGCAGTTATGCTTATGCCAAACCTGGAGACATCACTTATCTGACTTATCCCAGTGGACAGGCGAATTTCAGAGCGGGAGAGGTAATCTTAAATTTTGATTTATTGATGAGAAGACGAGATGATGTGGTTATGTATTGATGCGAAGGAGATAAATTTGAAGACTTGAGACGTATTAGACACAAATGGGAAGAATTAGTTCTTGAAATTGTCATCAAGTGAGAGTTTCGTTGACATTCGAAACAAATTAGTCATTGAAAATTCACAATTTCAATTATTTTGTGATAATTAGTAGAAATCATGAAAATTGAATTAACTTTTCAATTCAGTGCTAAATTTTCATGTTTTTTTGTAACTTCAAGTGGGAAATTTTTTATTTCTACTGAAAAATTTTGATTTTTCTGAATTATAATTTGTTTGAGTGTCCAAAAATGTGTAGCTTGCATTAATTTTCCTCCCTAAATCGAATTTAGAGATATCAGTGTAGCTGACAGCGAAGATTAACAAATATGATTAATATCATTTGAGAAATATCCCCGAAAGGAATTCTTTCTGCGAGAATATCTGTGAATAAAGAACGTCACTTCATGAATTCTCCTGACCTCTCGCTTTTGAAGATATCTATTCCCCAAGCAGATTTTCTCTATTTTTTTTTACATTCGAAATGCACAGAAAATATTCTGTAATGCTGTCTTTTCTCAGTGCTTTCCGGTCAATAAAAACCACATCATTGATGATGTTTCAGGTGGAATCTCGAGTCTACATAAAGGGCGACCCCACCCTGACCTCCTCCTCCCTAATTCCCACAAGAGCCCAGCTCCACTACGATCAGCCAGGCTCTCCAAATTCCCAAGTGACAATCTATCCAGGTCCCACCCAGGCCTTTCAGTACGTCAAGACCTCTGGAGAGACCTACTGGGCGGCCCCTCCAAGCTCCACATCACCCCCAACCCTGGATTACGTCCCGGGATATACCATCCCCATCACAACGAGCGATGGAGGAAGCATGATGTACTCCGGAGGCGGATACACCGTTGCCGGTGACAACGGTCCACCTTCTCCGTGGCCCACCATTCCAGTGAGTGCCTCTGACGACGGCTTCGACCATCAGTTGATCCCAGTTGACTCCAAAGAGTGCGTCAACTGCGGAGCTAACATGACCCCCTTGTGGAGAAGGGACGGCACTGGACATTACTTGTGCAATGCCTGCGGCATTTATAATAAAATGAATGGAGCTAACAGACCCCCCATGAGGTGTGGAGGGAAAATCAAACAGAGCATTGCACCGGTAAGTAGTTTTTGGCATTCGAGCGGTGAAGGGAATGGATCTAGAATGATTTTGTGAATGATTTTCAAAATATTTCCAGACTTTTAAAAAATTAACGCTGAAATTTTCGGTAGTTTCGTGGAAATTTTTATTACATCATAGTTTTACTGGAATTTCAGTCCAATTATTCCACGGAAATTAATTTATACTTGAAGGGATGGGGCTGTAACCGACCTCCCGTGAGGTGTGAATAGATCTAGAATGATTTTGTGAATTATTCTCAAAGTATTTCCAGAGTTTGTAGACTTTTGCAAAATTAACGATCAAGTTTTCGGGAGACTTAAAAATTTTCGTCTGAAATTTCCGGTACATTTTTCGGAAATTTTTATCGAATTTAATTATTACCTCAAATTTCAAGGAATTTCGTCATTGAAAATTCAGAATTTCATGGAAAAATAAAAGAGAACTGTAAATTTTCGTTCCATTTTCCACTGAAAAGGAATAGAAAACCAGAAAATTCCATGTCATTTGACACTGAATAGTCATATTAGATTGGAAATTCAAATAAATTAAGGAATTCTTGTCTTTATTCCGCTTAAAATTCTGGAATTTTACTGAATTTTCAGTGAAACCAGAAATTTCATGATTTTTTCCCCCTAAATCGCATTCAGTGTCGCTGTCCTGAAAATTAGTCGTCAACTATCCCTGAAATTTCAGTTTTTTTCAAGTGTAATTTCTTGGAAATTTTTATTACATGATAGTCCCACTGAAATTTAGTCCAATGATTCCTCGAAAATGAATATAAATAAGGAAAATTCAAGTGAATTGGGGAATGCTTATCTTCCTGTTGGCAAAAAATTGAAATTTCATTGTGAGATATCTAAAAAGTTATTTACAAATGATCTTTGATACTTACCGTCTTATTTCGCAGATCTATTAACAGTAACCTCCATAGAAAAATGAATTAAAAGACTTTAACTCACAGGATTTTCTGTTTCTCCAAACTCATTAATTTTCGCGAGGACAATAATGCGCACAAACTGATTAATCAACTCGCGTTAATCCGGCGAATAATGACGCAATTTTCCTGGTCAGTAAAACTAACAATAAGATTGAAGAAAGAAAAAAGTTGTCCACCGTTTGGAATTCTAGGCCACAGGGGAATTATTTGTGCTGATAAAAAAAAAGTCCAATACCGGGATGGACGAGACATGGGCTTGTTGTATAGTACCCAATGTGTGCACCAACACAACCAACGTTATTAAGTAATGTTTGTGCTCTCGAGAGAAGAACGCTGTTATCTCGGAGCCCAGAACAAATAAGAGACGGGGAAAGAGGGCGGGTGTTGTTTGCTCTAGTTTACTTACCTGACGAAGACCGCGTACATTCCTCTCCTCTTCCTCTTCATGTTCTCAAACAGTCAGGGATGATGCTCGCATTCCACCATCTGCGATATAAAAAAAATTCACTAAATGAGCGGAAAGAATTAAACGAGAAAATTCAACACATCGATAACAGATTTTATCATTTATGCGACTCAATAATTCTCATCATTCTCATTATTTTTATTTCCAGAGTGGACGTAGAACGGGCGTGCAATGCGCAAATTGTAGAACAAGCAACACAACATTATGGAGAAGAAATAACAATGGCGAGCCAGTATGTAATGCCTGCGGCCTCTACTTTAAGCTCCACAATGTGAGTAGACGTTCAAATAATTACTAAAGTGTATTAAGAGTAATAAAAAACCAAAACGAGAGAAATAATAAAGGTTGAGGCGCAGTAAAGACTGCAAACAAGGGTCGTTGAGCCCGACAGTTATATGACAACAATTCTCCTTGAAAAAATGTTCGTCACACTGAGGGGGAAGGGTTAACTGGAAACAAACAATACTTCTCACCTTTGAAATCATCTCCGGTATTTTTCGATGATTTTTCGACGCCTCGTTTGACTCGCGACGCGGCTCCCTTCCGGTTTCAAAGACTTTGAGGGGGGGAACAAACGGATGTACACGAAATTGAGTCATTGAAAATATTTGAGAGTTGGCTAGTCTGTTTCAGGAGAGGTACATTAAATTCAATTTAGGGGGCAAATCATGAAATTTCAGATTGCACGGAAAGTTCAGGGAAATCTTTAATTTTTGGAATGAGAAAAAATGGGGATTCCCCGATTTACTTGTCTAATTCTCAATGAAAACATGAATATTCAATAGCACATTACGCTCAACTTTTTGTTAATGAAATGTTCAAAAGAATACATTCACCATTTATTTTGATCTCATTAATTTTTTTATGAAAACTGGAATTTTCAATGATGAAATCCCTCGAAATTTCAGTGAAACTGTAATCTAGGAAATTTCAGCCAAGAATTTTTAACAGCAGTGACAGAGAAAAATTGAAATTTCATGGACGTTATTTTTCGGAGAATGATGTGGGATTCAGTTTAGGGGGAAAAAAACAATGAAATTTCCCATTTTACTGACGATTCAACGAAATTGTCAATTTTTCAGCAACAGGAAGACGAGAATTCCTTAATTTACTTGAATTTTTACTCAAAACGTGAATATTCAGTATCAAATTATGTTGAAAGTTCAATTAACTGATATTTCAAGAATATGTTCCATAAAATTGAAATTTTCAAAGACGATTCCACGAAATTCCCTATTTTTCAACAACAGGAAGACAAGAATTCCTTGACTTACTTGACATTTCAATCAAAACGTGAATATTCCGTACAAAATTACGTTGAATGTGCAATTAACTGAAATTTCAAGGATATATTCCATAAAATTGAAATTTTCAAAGACGATTCCCCGAAATTCCCTATTTTTCAACAACAGAAAGACAAAAATTCCTTAACTTACTTGAATTTTCCCTCAAAACGTGAACATTCAGTAGTAAATTATGTTGAATCGTCAATCGACTAAAATTTCAAGAATATATTCCAAAAATTGGAATTTTCAAAGACGCTGGGATTTGTGATTGTGAGTGCATTCCAGTGTGCAATATAATTGAGAAGATCCATTAATTTTTACTAGACTGACGATAAATCTGTTATCAGGACACGTGTGGGTCCGATGACACGTGTCTATGGCTGCATTGATAAGGAATTAGAACTGTTTTAGTCTATCAACGACGAAAATTTCGAATTAGTGCTGTGAAGGCACCTGTCCAGAAGCGGACATTGTGATAATTTTAGATGCGTCGATGAGATTAGCATCAGAGCCAATAAATCATCCTCAGGCGTCGCAGGAATTTGGAAACTTTGTCTCGAGTTAACGAGAACGATCGCTTCTTCTTCTGATTCTTTTATTTCTTGGTGATCGATAGCAATCAATCACAATCGAGTCGAGTGTTATCGGAGGTTTTTTTCGCGTCGGGTGATAAGCATGTTGGCTGATCTTTTTTTCGCGAGGCGTGAGCGAAAGGGGTAGAGTGGACAGCTAAATTCGGAGAAGATTATCGGGAGATCTTGTTGAGGGAATAGGGACAATTAATTTTATGTTGAGTGGATATCAGAACGTTTTTATTTGGAAGGATGAAGTTCAATGCGAGGCAATTTTTTTTAAGACACGTTGAAATACTCTGTTAGAATTTTTTTGAAAGTTCATGGAAAATATGATAGTAATTCTCATAAGAGTGACATTGAATCGGATTTGGGGGAAAAATGGTTATGAAATTTGTAGCTTTAGGTAGAATTCAGGGAAATTCATGAGTTTTAAGTGGGAGTGCGATGGAAATTTCACAACTTGATTGAATTTTCAGTGGAACATGAATATTCAGAAAAAAAGAGATGAATTTTCATCGAATAATTGAACTGAAAAATCAAGCATTTTATTGATTTTTCGAGCATTTGAACAGAAAATCACTGGAATATTTGATTTTGAATGACAAGATTTCCTGAAATTCCAGTGGAACTTCAACACGATAAAAATTTCCGGTATTTGGCACGGAAAATTCAGATGAAAATTGTTAACACTACGCTACTCTCAGAAATTAATTATTCAATTCTGTAATAATTTTATGCGTGTTATTAAATTAGAATAAACTATTTGTCTGGGTGTATAACGAAATGTGAACAGTGTTGGAAAACATTAGAAATTTCGTTGATAGTTAAGTAGTAATTTTCAGGAGAGCGGCATTAAGAAGCGGAAAAAAATCTTAATATTTTAAATTTTTTGTATAAATTCAACGGAATTCCGAATTTTCGAGCAGCAGAAAAACGAAAAATTCTCAATTTACTTGAATGTTCAATTCTTCGGAAACTCAAGAATAAATTTACCAGAATTTGTCTGATTTCTATAAATTTTCATGGAATAATTGAACTTGAATTTCCAGTTTCCATTGATTTTTCCATCAAATAGTGAACTTTTAATGCCGTGGTACTGTCACTCGATAAAAATTTCCAAATAAATGTAAAGAAAACATCAGTAAAAAAAGATCAATAGTGAAGTTAAAGTCATAAATTGGAAATTAGAAACGAAAGAATAACGCAAGTTCCTTATTAATAATATCATTAAATTCCAGGTGAACAGGCCATTGAGTATGAAGAAAGATGGCATTCAAACCAGGAAGAGGAAGCCCAAAAATCACACGGGCTTGAGCAGTGGCCTGGCTGGATCCAGTGGCATTCACAAGACCGAGATGAAGTCAAACCTACTCGGTGAGTCTATGGTGAGCAATCTCTCTTCCTTTTCCGCCTCTTTCATTTTTCAATTCCCCCCGTGATCCACTTGCCGGATAAGATAACTCCGTTTTTTTAATTGATTTTTTCACTCGATGGCTACGTGACAACAGTGTACACAATGATTCTTTCGATTACCTGGGAAAATCGCGGGAAATATATATTCAAAAAAAAAAAAAATGACAAAAAGATATTCGAAGCGTCAGTGGAGTCAACTTAACGAAATTGTTGGAAGCATTGGGACGAGAGTTACAGTTTAATTCGGGAAATTTTGTTGTTTGCGTTCGGCTGACCGATATAATCAGAAAAATGGCCGCTGTCGCGAGTGAACGAGGGGGGAATATGGGAAGGGGGGTGCAATGGGCCGTCAATGCCCGATGATTGGTCAGAAAGCGCAGGGGGGATCTGAGCGATAACGAGGGGAAAAAATCGAGTATTTTTCCTCAACCGGGGAAATGCACGCCTGCGCGTGGTAAAATTATCTGATGGCGCCTGGTTATGTTCAGTGGGGGGAGGGGAGGGGAGAGGGTCAGTGGGGTCGGCCACTAGAGGGGAAAACAGCCTCAACAATGAAGAGTAATTCATTTTTTTTCTTTTTATTCTCGATTCTCGAATCATTTCATAAATGAGCAAATATAATACTTTTTTTTTAACGACCAGATTTTCCGATTTATTCTTAATATTTTCGGCATGGTTTCAATATCCAGAGACATGGTTTTGAACAAATTTTGGGATAAACATTTTTAATTCAGTAATGAAGTGGTAAAACACTACAAGTCAACTCTGATTATTGACCAGTTTTAATGATTTGAATGACAAAACGTGAACTCTTTTGTGAACGAAGAACTAAGAATGCATGAATTTTTGACTGAATATAAATTGCAGTGGACTCGAAGCTGCAGTTGAGTATGTACGGGGGTGGGGTCGTTGATGGGTTTGAGGAACACCATTATCTTGGTACAATGACAACATCCCAAATGGGGCACGCGCACTCGCCCCTCGCATTGCCCTCGGCCGCCGCACTCAATCGTCAGACGACCCTTACGTAAGTGCACGACACACCGAAAAAAAAAAAATAACACAGAGAAAGAAAGAGTTTTCATTTTCAGGGAAATGTCACTGATTTCCAGGAATTCATCCCAATTATTAGGGATTCGCGATTGTGAAATTCAGTGAAGGAATTTGATTTCTTTAATTGATTCAGTGAGTGGAAAACTCTGAAAATCAGTCATTTTGTCACCAATTTTCAGTGACATTATCACTAATTTTCAGAAATTCATTTCTAATTTTGGGGAATCTATGATCAAACTCAGCGATAAAAATCACTAATGATCGGGATTATTTCGGCCAGGGTTCAGCGTCTCCAATAATTGGTGGTGACTTCCTGAAAATGAGTGACATGTCCCTGGAAATCAAAACTTTTTTTCCTCTGTGAAGGTCTTGATTCAAGTAGATCCCGACACACAGAAAACCCTAGACGTAATATACGTTTTGCTAAGCGTCATTTACGCTTAACGCTAATATGATGTCCGATGGCAGTTTTTCTGTCATGAAAATTGGAGTTTCCCCCCGTACCATGTAAATGTTTTTTTATTCACTCTCGACAAAGAGGCAATACTCATCATAGATGAATTCCTAAATTATTATAATCTAAGAATTTAAAAACTCTATATATTATTATATTCCTCACGTGGAAATGTATCGAGTCCAACTCACGAAAGGAATGAACTATATAACTACTTGTAATTAAATCCTAAGAAAAACCTAATGTTCATAAGTAATTATCTTCTATACAATTTCATACAAAATAATAATATTTTTGCTGCAGAATAAGCCGTCAAGATTTGAATGGAATAAATAAAAAAAAATCGGAGCTTGCGTTTCAAAAAAAGTGTATTTGATGCTCATGAAATTGTAAATTACGATTTTAATAGAAATCTATTTTACGATTTACTTATGCGCAATTTACAACAAAAATATCGTATTTCACGGATAAGTAAACGTAAAATACGGAAAAGATTATCGTAATTTATGGCGATTATGGGCGTAATTTGCGCTTTAACTTCAAGCGTAAAATACGCCCCAGAAAGCGCAAAAAACGACTGCTTAAATGTAACTTACGTTCAGATTTTTCTGTGTGGACTTGAATCAAGTATTTTTTCTACTCGATTTAAGTAGGAAGAATATGATCCAATCAATCCGAGTTTCTCACTCAATTTAAGGAAAAAACATTGTTTTATGAAAATTAATGCCAAGTAGAGTGCCGACTCGAAACAAGTCGATGAAATCTATTTGAACTGAGTAGAAAGACCCTTTTTTTAGGTGCAAATAACGACTTTACCGACTGTAACTATTCAAACTTTCCCGCGTCCTCGCGCCTCCAGTCTCAACTCAAACTGAAAGACTTTCACTCTTCTCCTTCATTCATTTCACTCATGAAATCTCCTGTATTTACCGAAAATTTTGATTTTTTTTCTCTAACAGGTGAATTATTTCTTTCAGCGTGCCCCCATTAGAGCCGATAACGAGTTAACGCCGCACCTCGATCGCTCCTGAGCGCGTCATAATACACCGACTGTTGGTGATACAGCCGTGAGGATTTCTACCTGATCACCTCCATTGATTATCGACGGAACTCCCGGAGGGAGTCGCCACCTTGTGGCCGAGACCGAGAAGGAGATCGAGATGATCCAGATCAAGAACCGATCACAGAATTTCGAAAATCCATTTTCTGTACTGCGTCTCGCGATTCCTCGTCTGGGAATTGGGAACTGCATATTTCCGACACTCGAAAACTTGAGATCACTACAAAAAAATTTTGTCCCGAGCTGTTGCGATGGGGATTTTTACTCGTGCGGTTGGCCAGCCCTCGCCTTCGGCTCGGATGCCAACGCCACGCGAGTAAAAACCCCATCGCGATATTCCGGAAAAATACTGTTCCGCAGATCTCAAACGAATTGATTAAATCCCCACAAAACAGTCATATCTGTTGTAAAGCCATAGAATTGACGAATTCCGGGGCCTCGTCGGTGCTTGTACATAGATTTTATACATTTGTCCAAAGATTTGTGTTAGTCTTAACTAATTTTTAAATAGAATCCCCTGGATTCATTACTTTTAGAACACATTTTAATATATTTCTAAAATATAATAATTCGCTATGAGATTTTTAAAAATGTCAAGAGAATTTAAATTGAAGCCATGGAGTAAGAGCGATGAATTAGTTTGAATTCATTTGACGGAAAATTTTTCACATTAAGGGGAGGGGGTGGCCAAGTGTAGGAACAAGAACAGATTATATAATTTGGAAAATCAAGTTCCCCGGATCTCAGACGAATCAATTAAATCCCCACAATGACGAACAATGATTTACGCATAAAGCTGCAGAATTTATGAATTCTGGGGCCACGTTTTGTACATTTGTCCAAAGATTTATGTTAGTCTTAACTAATTTTTGAATAGAATCCCCTGGATTCATTACTTTTAGAACACATTTTAATATATTTCTAAAATATAATAATTCACTGTGAGATTTTTACAAATGTCAAGAGAATTTAAATTAAATACATGGATTAAGTACGATGAATATGTTTGAATTCATTTGACGGAAAATTTTTCACATTAAGGGGAGGGGAAGGCCAAGTATGGGAACAAGAACAGATTATAGAATTTGGAAAATCAATTTCCCTGGATCTCAGACGAATCAATAAAATCCCCACAATGACGAATAATGATTTACGCATAAAGCAACAGAACTGAGTCATTCTGGGGCGCCGTTTTGTGCATTTGTCCAAAGATTTGTGTCAGCCTCAACTAATTTGTAAATCGAATCCTCTGAATTAATAACTTTTAAAACACATTTCAATATATTCCCCAAAAATAATACTTCACTCTGTGATTCCGCCCAATCTCAAGAGAACTTAAAGTATCTCTACCCTTACGGTAAATTCAAAGATTATTGAAAACTGCAAAAAAATTGCAGAAAACTCGATTAGATTCGAAATTCTAATTTTTTTTCACAATTTAATTATCGTTTTGGTTTTTCAACAAAGAAATGTTTAAAAATCAGCATTTAACCCAGTGTCTTATGTGAAAATCAACATTTCCATTGTAATCAAAGATTAAAATCTGAATTTTTTTTCGTTAGATGTGAAAAAATCGAGAATTTTGTTGACACCTTATAACAAATAATCCACCATTTTGCAAACAAGTTTTATTATTTATTTATAAGACGGAAATGTCTGAAAAAATATGAATATTTTGCGAAATTTAATTTAGATAATACTGACTGGGTATGAATTTTTTCAAATTTTTTCCATGCAATTTAGTTGGAAAATTAAAAAACTGAAAATATCCAAAAGTACAGCGTAGCCCGGCCGAAGAGTAGAGCTACTTTAGATACACGGATTAAGTATGATGAATACGTTTGAATTTATTTGATGGAAAATATTTCGGATAAGACACCGATGTTTTATACGTGTTTCCAAGAGTTTGCTGGAGGTAAGAGGGAGGGGGATGGTTGAGGCACAAGTGGCGATGAGAGAAGGGGGTTGAGAAGGAAGGGAGGTGAGTCCATCAGGCTAAAGAGTCGGCTATCGTGCCGGCCCCGAGTCCGCTAAGGGCTATTCCATGTTAGCCGCTCTCCACTGCCCACTTTTTTTTCACTCTTTTCATTTCAGTCGCACTTTATTCTTTTTATTTTCACTTTTTTGTTTTCTTATTTCCCCGTGGATGGCGCAAACGTGGCGCCGCCCTCAGTCAGTGTCTCTGTCTCGGCCGCACCGTTGAGGAGAGGGATATTAGCTCTCTTCGTCTTTTTTTTCTTTATTTTTATCTCTCTTTCTCTCTCTACGCATGTGGCTCTATAATGCATCCCTGCGTGCATAATTTATCTCGGTGCGGAGAGATATAACTTGCGGACAATGTTGTAGAAAAATGATAATTGTAGGGGAGGAGGGGGAGAAGGGAGGCATGTCCAGTAGATTCAGGGGCCTATTCTGTGCCACTTATGACGAATTAAATCAGTTGAACATCTGTCAATTTTCCATTTGTCAATTTCACTTACGTTGCCGTTGTAGTGAACTCAAGAGGAAAAATTGTCAAATTTTATAGTCAACACGGTATTCAAATGATGATTTTTGATAATTCCACTAGTAATTTTTCATGCTGATATGTATATAAAAATAAAAGACTTTCCGGTCGAGTGAGCCACTTGTTGGAATTAACAGATGGATTTTGCCTCATTGTGGAATTCTCTTGGCCGAAATTTGGATGGAAAATTTCTCTTCCGAATACCAGTCGAGCTTCAAAATTGATCAGGGATTTTCCGCAAGGTTCCACTGCAAAAACGAATGTCTGAATTTCAGATGAAAAGGTGCCTAAACATCTGAATTCATGTTTGAAATTTAGACGAGTTTTCATTTTATTCAGACGTTTTTTAGTGTCTGAAAAATGTCTAGAAAAGGTGTGTGAAATTCAGACATTTGTTTTTACTGTGTCCCTATATATAAACGAACTCGTCAAGTTTTTCAGGAAAATATCACTCGTGCTTCGACCTTTTTTTAACCTGAAAAACTTGACTCCTTCGTTTGTTTGCGACGAATCTATCGGAAAATACCTGATAATTGTGAAGCTTTCGTGGTATTACATACGAAAATTCAGTAAAATTTCAGATTTTTGAGCACCGCAAAGACGAGCATTTCCCCACTTACTTGAAGTTACAATTAATTGAAAATTTAATTCAATTTGCTTGAATTTACAATTAATTGAAAATTCAAATATGAATTCACCTGAAATTTCCGGGCTTCTGCTAATTTTTGTGGGATGATTGGACTAAAATTTACAGTCTCCATGAATTTTTCATCAAATTGCGAATTCTCAGTGACGAAAATCCCTGAAATTTCTCTAGAACTGTAACTTGCTAAAAATTTCCAACGATCTCAACCGTGTAATTATGAGGGGATGGTGGACTGTTAGATGATCGTTCTGTAATCGGAGATATGTTGATGGGAATGAACAAGTGATGCAGATGTGGGGATGTCAGTCCATGTGAACTACTGGAAACACGCATTCTTTTGGTATTGGTTTAATCGATGGAAATCGACGGCGGCTGGGGGGAGAGGGAGGAGGGAAAATTAGTGATCCGACGGGACGGCATTATCTCGAGACAGGCGAAGTGGTTGCGCGACTCCTCGATCCGCCGGAGACTGCATTCTCCGACTATCGATGACCTCTTCCCTCTTTGAATTTTTTTTATTTCCTCACGTGAGGGGTTTTTAGGGAATTTTCCGAGGTCTTTGACTAGTGATTTTTGCGGATGTGAAGGGAGGGGTTGGGGATTTCTTGATTGAGAAATCCCCAACCCCAAGGGGTTGGGATTGAAGGGGCGGGGATTGATTGATTGAGAAAATCGTAAATTTTCTGAAAATGAGTTTTTGTCAAAAGTTGAAAGAATTTTGTTTTCGAGTACGAAAGTAGATTTTTCTAACAGTGCACTGTGGACTAGTAATTTTCAAGAGAGTGATACTGAATTAAATTCAGAGAGAAAATTTCAACGAATAGAAAATTCAATTAAAATTAATGAAACGGTTGGATTCATTAATATTTATTTGAATTTACGTACAATGGGTTTGTTATGATTTTCCATGAATTGTCAAGCTGAATTGTTTTATCCGAAACACGTTTCAATCGCCATTTGATGTATAATTTCAATCTTACCCCATTATCAAAAAGCAGAATTTTTAAATCCCGAAACAGTCTGGGAAATACTTAATTAATTAAATTACCGCGCAGCGATCGGTATGAAGGGTTGCCTTATAGCCACAATGACAAACACTCTTATAAAAATGATTATAGATGAGACCATTTCGACTGATGAGGGACACTCGTCAAAACAACCACCTACTTTCATCGATCTACACAAAATGTACATTCAGAGTAAAAACTAATGTCTGAATTTCACAAACCTTTTGCAGACATTTTTCAGACACTAAAAAACGTCTGAGTAAAATGAAAATGTGTCGGAATTTCAGACGAACCGGTGCCCAAACATCTCAATTGCTATTTGAAATTTAGACAAATTTCGTCAGACGTTTTTTAGTGTCTGAAAAATGTTTATAAAAGGCGTGTAAAATTCAGACATTCGTTTTTGCTGTGTTATATCTGCCTCAATTATCCCGATTTCTATTATTTCTGATGAAATAATGGAACGAAAACTTGCGGTTTCCATCGTTTTTTCTATAAAATTTTCAAATTTTAATGACCAAATACCTTGAAATTTCCGTGGAACTATAAAACGATAAAAATTTCTGATAAGTCTACTGAAGATTTTCCACCAAAAAATCTTAAAGCGTTTCCTCGTCCACATATGTATCTGATTTTGTTCGTTATACTCTCTAGTTTTTGTTGCGACATTAAAAATCATCTTTCCGGACATATAATTGCAAATTGCCAATTTAAACAGAGAAACTGCGATAGAATCCATTGAATCGTCCTCATGCCAAAGACAAACCCTCATAAATTCAATTCTGAATAAATAAATTTTTCTGCATTGTCACACCATGTCAATTCCCCTGAATTCCCCTCCCGAACGACCACCAAACCCCCTACGATTGAGATATTCAACCTCAACATTGCACCCTGGCGCCAAGTCAGTAAGTGCCTAGAGCGTCGAAAGTCAAGATATTTCGATCGTAGAAACGCTCTTATTTTTCTCTCAACCAGAAAGTGGTTCTCTCACTAAAATCCCACCGTTGGCGCCAGTCTGAGGTGTAACATCTTATCAGTCCACCTTTCCCCAGCCCTTTCCTCCCCCCGAAGAGGTATTTTTCGTCCCATGGCTCTCGGAATTCCTCGATTCACCAAAACTAATTCATTAGTTTTCACCTAATAACATTAATGTCGAGTGAATAAAATTTATGGAATAAGTATTTTGGTTAATGGTGAAACAAAATGAGATCAGTTTTGTATTTTTTCACGGTGTGTTTGCGATAAATTTACGTCTTCCTCGAGTGCCCACACAATTCGCCAGACCTCCCTCGTCCTCAGACACTTCACCCACTCCTTTGCTTTATTCCTTCATTCTTCCTCGAGTGTTTATTGTCCCTCTGTCTTCTTGCTATCCCTCCCCTCCCTCCTCCCCCACCCCCTTCCCCACCACCGGTGTGTCTCACGTTTTCTTCCACCCAATATCTCACAACCTCATTCCCGCCTCATTCCTCTTGGTCCGTTGGCCATATTCTCGCCCACAGTATTCGCTGTTTATCCCTCTTTGCTTTCCCTCTTACTCGCGAGTGTATCTCGCCCTGGAGCCTGAGAGGGCCGCCCCGATTTCCAGGAAGAGGTCTCCACTGGCAGAAAACCCGACGTCATACGATTAGATTAGGAAAATCAATTCGCGAGTGAAGAGCTATCCTCCAGGCGTTTTTTAGGGTTTTATTTTGCATGGGGTTTTTGCAAATGCAGGCATTTCAGTGGTATTTGCCTGCTGTTGTTTGTAAAAAGTTAGGAAATGAGGTGGAAAATTTTCTACGTGACGACTGCTCTTCAGGAATTGAATTACACGGACAGAGGGTTTGAGAAGAAAATTATATGAATAAAGATTTTTAACTGAACTCCCACTGAGAGAAAACATTAACTCTTGATGATTTACTTGAGGAAAATTAACCGACTTGGTACAAAAAATTTAATATCTTTCACAAAAATTAAATTTTTGTCGTGATTAGCAGAAATATCACTAGAAGGATTAGAAACTGTTGAAGCAATAGGAAAAATCTGTTGTACGACAATCATTTGAAAGAATACATTTACGTTTTTCCGAAAAACAAATTGTCCCCTCGAAATTATTTAAAAATTGTAGTTTTCTTTTGAGATTATCGTTTTTTTCCATGGAAATTATCAGTGTTTATTGGACAACGATTTACACTGCTGAATAACATTCACTTGATAAAACCGCAGCCTCATATCATTCTTAGTAGAACGAATGTATTTACCCGAAAGACAAATGTTTCACGAGAACAATTACTACACTGTTAGAATTTTTTTGAAATTTCATTGAAGATATTACAGTAAATCTCATGACAATGACATTGAATCGGATTTAGAGAAAAAATGGCTATGAATTTTCAAGTTTTAAGTAGAATTCACGGAAATTCTTGAGTTTTCATGGGAATGAGATGAAAATTTCACAACTTGATTCAATTTTCAGTGGAATACGAATATTCAGAAACAAAATGACATGAATTTTCAATTTTTCCCTGCATTTTCCTTTTTTTTCTGAATGTTTACCGCATAATTTAACTGAAAAATCAAGTATTTTATTGATTTCAAGATCATCTGAGCAGAAAATCAATGGATTATTTGATTTTTCAATGACAAGATTTCCTGTAATTTCAGTGGAACTTGAACGGAAAATTCAGACGAAAATTTTTAACCGTGTAATTACGAAAATAATCATGTTTAGTGATGCCGCAAGAGCGGCATTACTACACGGAGAGGAATTTTTGATAAAAATTACCCTACCGTTCTATAAAAGTGTATCATGAGTCATCGTTTCTTCATTTCTATCCCGAAATTTAGTAAAAGTTGATACATGATGATCAAATTTTATTCTACGTCAGAGAAATTTTATCCTGAGAAAAATAAAAATTACCGTGCCGGTAGAGTAAAAATTACTGGACTGGAAGGGTAAAATTTATTATGCGTCAGGATAAAATTTCTCTTACGTAGAACAAAATTTGATCATCATATATTAATTTTTACTAAATTTCGGGATAGAAATGAGGAAACGATGACTCATGATACACTTTTATGGAACGGTAGGATAATTTTTATCAAAAATTTCTCTCCGTGTACAGTGCAACATTTCATTTTATAATTCTTTGAAAATCTCCGAACGCTGAGTTTTTCGTGTGAAATTCCGGAAGCTTTCGATCATTTGCCATTTTACTGAAATTTCAGGAAATCTCCTTATGGAAAAGTAAAAAATTCCACTGATAAATCCGCAGCACAAGTCGCTAAACATTTTGAGTTGCGACTAACACAATCTAAAATGTGAACGCCATCATATATTTTCGATTACAACACCAGGAGATTCGCCCCGAGATGAAATCACAAAATGGCGTACGAACGATATTGTACGTTAGACAATAACTCAAACTCGCTGATGGCGTGAGGGGTTGCATATACGATCGCGTGCAGAAACGGAAGTCGCGTGCCGGATGCCCGCCTACCTCGTTAACGCACCCCGCCTCTAAGCTCATTAGAGATCTGTTAAAGAGTCCAGGGAGTCGAGAATGTCAAGAGTGTAATAAATATTGCGTAACTGATTCTTCTTGCTCCGATTTTTCCACTACTATCGAAATTAATTCCCCGTATTTTGTATTGTCTTTAAGGATATCCAAGTACTTTGGCTCTTTTTCTCCAGTAATATGCTTTTCTACTTTTGTAGTCTATCAGAGCTTTCATTTGAGCCCTATTTCGCCCTCAGTGTCCGGACATTTTACAATGATTTTATGATTTAAACTTTTCTGAATTTGTGTCTCGCTCTTGAACCGTTGGAAAACATTCAAAAAATCTGAAAAATATAGAAAGTTTGCTTCTGGATGAAGATTGATGAAATAATTAAAAAATTGAAATTTTTGAAAATAACGGGAATTTTTTATAAATCAGTAGGGAAGTGGTAAAGCGGTTTAAGTCGACTTATCTCCCCATTGAGTTTTTGAGGAATATTTTGGAATCTAAGGGAGATAGCGAAATTTTCGTAATTACATTTGTTGTAGCTCTCAGTCGGCTCTACAAAAAAGATTACAATAAAACTTTTGCTATCTCCCTTAGATTCCGAGATATTCATTGAAAACTGGTCAATAGTCACAATTTTCCGCCACAAAAATAATTTATTCGGAATCGTAACGAATTTATTCATATTCAGAATTTTACCAGAAATCAATTTCACGTCTAAAAAAAAAGGTTTCCGTACGGAGATAAAAGTTCAGAAAAAATTGAGGAACTCACAGCTCAACTCACCGATTACGGAATCGACTCAGAAAATTTAAGTGACGGTATCGTAATTTTTCACAGGAGATTCAGATAAAAATTACGGAACGGATCACATTTCGCTCCGGAATTACGGAAATGATACGTAATGTTTATTGAATTTTTCTCCGCTTGCAAAAGGTTAATCAAAGGTACTAGACCCGCATTTCATTATTCATCATCTCGTAAACTGTGTTGTACAGCTAGTTTGTTTTTTTTTCTATAGCCGGGGAAAATTATAAACATTATCTATGAAAAACATGGGGACAAAGAAACATTTCAATGCACTACAGGTATATTAGAAATCCCACATTATTACACCTGAAGGAACGATGTGAATCAAGTAAAACATTCCATTCGAAATTTTTCTATTCAATTCAATAATACAGTAGCGAAGCGGTAAATCGATTTTGACTATTGGCCAGTTTTTGACGAATATCTCGGTATCTAAAAGAGGCAGAACAATTTTTGTCATAATCTTTTTTATAACCCTCAATTGGCCCTACAAAAAAGATTTTGCTATCTCTCTTAGATTCCGAGATATTCATCAAAAACTGGCCAAAAGTCAAAATCGACTTGACCCGGTTTACCGCTTCGCTACTGAATATTTCTGTTGGAAATTAATAAAACCATTTCATATATTTATTGAAATGGAAATTTTTCAATTAACCGAAATGAATACCTAATTAATTCATTTGAAATAAATCCTCTCTATTAAAATCGCATAAACGATGTACTCGATCCTAATAGAATTCCATTCAACAGTGGAATATCCTTGAGAAAAGGTGAAATATAAGCCGTGTATTGACAGCACCTCGTGAGCAATAACCATTAGAAATTAATTTCTTGCTGTGTAAGTTCCAAGTTAATCCTAGTGGAGGATAAAATTAAAAACAACTAATAAAAATGGAAAGGAAATCAATGAATTTCCAACTTTCCCTGTCAAAATTGAACTGCTTTCATGCAGAAAAATCGACAGTAATGTAAATTATATTAGACATTTTTCTTCCTATGCTTTCGTTTTTCCCCTTTCCCTTTTTTCTGAAGTAGCTAAATAGCTAAATACCTGCGAGCTGCACCCTGGAGTCACCGATCGGCGCCACGCCTATCGGAGTTGATACCGGGGAGAGAACCCGAAAGTCATCCGCAGCCGGTCATATATTTATCTAATGCTCTGTCCATTTTTTCGATAACCAAATTGCTAGGGAATGATGAGACGATTTTCTATTCGTCTCGGAGAGAATAGGGATGAAGTCCGCTATACCTTTAGACTGCGCTCAATGTCAAAAGTTTTTATCTGATTTTTCCAGGGTAAAATATTTATACTTTGTCATTTCCACCGAAATTTCAAAAAATCTTGTTATTGAAAAAAAAATAATGAATGAAACCTGTCAATGTCAGAAAAACATTTTGGTTCTCAATTTTCATGATGAATTGAAAATTTAATCAAGTCATGAAACTGCTCCGGGAATTTCAAGTAAAAGAGCTGATTTCTTTAAAATATAATTTGTTCAATTTTTTTATTGAACGACGTGAAAATTCAGCCAATTATTTAAATATTCTGAATTCTGAATCAGTTTGAGTGTGGAGAATTCAAGCTGTCATTGGAAAAATAATGAACGTCCAACATGAGAAACCCAATTTTCTTCAATTTTTGAAAATTCCATGAACAATTTGATCTCAAACTGAATTTAACTTCAAAACATTGAAAACTGAAATGCAGCTGTGACTCAAATGTCTCAAAATCCCTCATTCATTGTGCTCCTGAATCGAGTCCAATGTCACTGTAATAAAAATCACTAGCATATTATTCCTGAAAATTCAATTTTTTACAACAGTGTCATTCAAAGCGCAATAATCCAATTGCTTTAAACCAAAAACCTTCACGTTTTCTGCACCTCCCCCCCCCCCAACAACCTTATCACCAACCGAAGTTGATCGAGAAAATATGGTAGAAAATTTCCAGTGAAAAAACTTAGAATTTTTCTTACATAATTTACTAAATTTGTGTATTGAAAGATGTGAAGATTCAGACAATTATCTGAATATTCTGAATTCAGAATCAGTTTGAGTTTGAGAATTCAAGCTGTCATTGGAACAACAACGACAGAGTAACATAAAAACAATTTTGCTGAATTTTTAAAAATTCCATGAACAATTTGATCTCAAACTTAATTCAAATTCAAACCATTCAAAACTCAAATGCAACTGCTGCTCAAATGTCTTAAAATCACTCGCATATTGCCCCTGAAAATGCAATTTTTCCAGCAATTTCTTTTCAGCCGCAACAGTCCAATTATTTTGATCCTCCTCCAACCCTGAACCCAAAAAATCAAATCATCGCGTCGCCAACATTTTCTCCAGCCCCCCTGCAAACCCTTATCACCACCCGAACTTGGTAGCAAAATATCGCCCCAACGCCCCTCACATGATCGATCCTCACCCGTCATGCTCATGCTACCGAGAACCCCCTTTAATTCCGCATGGAAGCTTCATTAGTCCCCAATCCGGTCTCCCGAGTCGGCGAAATCTCGCAATAACAAACGATCCGCCGAAAAAAAAGCCCCAAGCATTGAATAAATAAAATGACGAGTGGGGATATGCACTTTTCCTGGAAGCAGTTATCAGGTTGTCAGGGCAGATAATTTTCGTGGGCCCGGGGGACTTCTCGCTCACTCTCTCGCTCTCTCTCTCTTTCCGAGCGCCTCTCGGACCTCTGAGGAGACGCCGGAATATTGCATTCCACTCAGTGGACTAATGGACGACGCACATAAGTGTTAGTACTCCTCCGCCTCGACATTTTGGCTCCTCTTTTTTTTATGATACTCCTTTTTTTTCCCCTCTTCCACCCCCTCTCGAGGTGGTGAGGGGAGAGGGGCTCGTTCGTTGTTACCTGCGGCCGTTTATTGGGCTGCCATACAGGATTTTTTTATGCGGCTTTGAAATGTCGTCTGATAATGAAAGTGTTCCTCTACTCGCGGGAGCAGAAGTGGTTTAACAAAGAGTATTCTCAACATTAGTTCTCGGGGATAATTTATTGTTTGAATGTCCTGAAAATTTTGGTTTCGAGTTAGTGAAATGAGATAATGCATTTCTTTTCGATACTTTGACTTCGGGGGATTATTTATTTGTGTTGGGATTAAAGTCGAGGGTTTTGGGGGGAGATTTGATATTTTTTACTTGTCGGATAGAAGCGAGGAAGTTAGTGGACACTGTCGGAAAATGTAGATTGATAAAAGAGAAATTCCATGGCTTTTTGAGGGGTAATTCAGCGAAATGTAGTGTTGTTGGGAAAGAAAATTGAAAGTTCATAGAGTTTTCCTGAAAATTTTGGTTTCGACTTGGTGAAATGAGATAATGCATTTCTTTTCGATACTTTGACTTCGGGGGATTATTTATTTGTGTTGGGATTAAAGTCGAGGGTTTTGGGGGGAGATTTGATATTTTTTACTTGTCGGATAGAAGCGAGGAAGTTAGTGGACACTGTCGGAAAATGTAGATTGATAAAAGAGAAATTCCATGGCTTTTTGAGGGGTAATTCAGCGAAATGTAGTGTTGTTGGGAAAGAAAATTGAAAGTTCATAGAGTTTTCCTGAAAATTTTGGTTTCGACTTGGTGAAATGAGATAATGCATTTCTTTTCGATACTTTGACTTCGGGGGATTATTTATTTGTGTTGGGATGAAAGTCGAGGGTTTTGGGGGGAGATTTGATATTTTTTACTTGTCGGACAGAAGCGAGGAAGTTAGTGGACACTGTCGGAAAATGTAGATTGATAAAAGGGAAATTCCATGGCTTTTTGAGGGGTAATTCAGCGAAATATAGTGTTGTTGAGAAAGAAAATTGAAAGTTCATAGACAGTTTTTAGAGGGGATTTTCAGATGAGAGACATTGATTTCAGGTCGGGGAGAAAAAATTATGAAATCTCAAATTTCAGGGAAAATTCAATGAAATTGTAATTTTTTTAGCTACAGGAGGATGAGAATTTCGTAAGTTACTTGAGGTTTCAATGATCACTGCTGAAAATTTCTGCCTGAAATTTCCAGTACACTTCTTGGATATTTATATCATTTTTCTATGGAATATAATACGATGAAAATTAAAATTTTTATCGCATTATATTATGGAAAAATGATATGAAATGTTCTTGAAAATTTAAAATTTCATTAAAAAATCAATGTAACCTGTGAATTTCAGTACAATTACTCCATGAGAGTTAACGGAAATCAGGAAAATGCAGGTAAATATATTCTTGGATCTTCAATGGCACCAAATATTCGTGTTTTGCTGAAAAACAGAGAATTCTGTTTCTTTTTCCAATAGTTAAATTGAAAATTCAGCGTAATATTAATTGAGTTCTATGAGTATTTTTGGAATGATTGACCTGAAATTACCAGTTTTCATGAATTTTTTCATCAAGTCCTGAATGTTCAATGCCACAGTTCTTTAAAATTTCAGTGGTACATTCACTTGATAAAAACTTCTAAAAAGTTTATGAGAACCTTGAGCCAAAAATTTTTAACAGCGAAGTATTCAAAATAGTTTTCTGTTCGTCGATTGTTCAATAAAAAATTAGGAATAGGTAAAAAATATATGAGAAACTGGCCCGAGAAATTCATCAGCTGCAAAGTTCGTCAATTTTTTGGAATAAAGTGAAATAAATAAAGAAAAATTCTAGAACTGGGAGACAGAACAGGACATTCAGAGAAGAGAAATGGGAACAAAGACTCACCAATTACCAAAACAGAATCAATTTACCGAATTTCATGATTTCTTGGCAAGAAATCATAATTTTGAAGACAACACACAGCCAAAATGTATCTGAAATCCCCACGAAACCCTCAAGATTGAGCTATCGATAATATTTCGTTGACGAGCATCTCCATTACACTCTCGAAAGCCCCAGAAACCTCATCCCAGATGATTCCCCGATTCTCCCGAAGATACAAGACTGCCCCAATTTCCCATTGCCCTCCTCGCCCAACAATATTTAGCCACTAACCCTCAATCCCCAAAATTTATGGCAGAAAAAAAATTGACGTTCTAGACCTCATCCTTTTTTTACGATTGTCACTGTAAATTTCCGTTGTCCAGCAATACGAGTTACGAAAAAACGAAGGCTACACGCTCCCTAACGACGCAGAGTGGAAGCCTTCCGCTTCCCAGATGCGTATCTCGGACGCGGGGTTTTACCTGTCTCCGTTTCCGGACTACCGGGGGAGCGAGAGGGGGGTCATATTTTCCACGGACACCAGGGCTCGGAGAATGTTCTCCACAGATGACGTTAATTTCCCCGAGGGGACAGTCCATTAGTTTTAATGCATCGAGGGTATAGCTTGGAAAATCCAACATTTTCTCGGGTTTTAAGTGTGCCATAATTCTAAGTTTTTGTGTCAATTAAATAATCGTAAAATTGTTCATGGGTAGTTGGCTGATTCGTTAATGATTGGAATTGTTTCAATGTTGGAGAATATTCTTGTAGAGTATAGAGTGTTAAAAATTGTTGGCTGAAATTTATTGGAAATTGTTACTAATTGTTATCACACGGGAAAATAGTGTCTTGAATTGAAAGTCAAAGAATTGGTTCGGCTCAGTTCAGTTTCGTTGGAATTTGAAGGAATCTTGTCTCGTCTATCTCGTTACATTGGTGAATTTCAGTTGAATTCTTCAATGAAAATTGATAAAAAGAAAACTCTCAATTCAATCAACATATTCCATTTTAAAGTTTGAATTGTCAAAATTGAATTCATTGGCAGTTGGCAGATTCCCAGAGCATGAATTTTTAGTACGATTCGCATATTTTGTAGTTGTCAGAATCGTTAACGATTGGAGTTGTTTCAATATTGGAGAATAGTCTCGTATTAGAAATTATTGGCAGAAATTTCTTGGAAAATTTTCTCAAATGTCATCACACGGAGAATAGTGTCTTGAATTAAGACTCAAAGATTCAATTAAGGCACTTTTGTCCCCTCTTTTTGAGACCTCAATTACAGACATTATTTTTTCAAGTTTCAGCTTCGTTAGAATTTCAAGGAATTTTGTCAATTAAAATTGCCAATTTAATGGAAAAACCAATGGAAATTCTGAATGTCAGTTCAATTCTTCATGAAAATCAACAAAAATCATGGGAATTCTCAAATCAGTTTTCAGTTCAGAATTTCAAATTAAAAATTTTGAATTCACTGAAAATTGTGTTGGGAAAAAAATTAGTTGGAAAATTTTCGTCTTCCAACTGCTCCAAAATTTAGAATTTCATTGAATTCTCTGTGAAATTTGAAATTTCATCGTTTCGTCCTATCCAAACGAAATTCCGAGTCACTCTCCTACAAATTACTATACAGCTAAAAAATTTTGACTGAAATTTGCAGTACACTTTTGCAAATTGTTATCAAGTGACAGTTCCACTGAAATTTCAAGGAATTACGTCATTAAAGATCCGA
The DNA here is from genome assembly GCF_001412515.2 of Diachasma alloeum. NCBI lineage: Eukaryota > Metazoa > Arthropoda > Insecta > Hymenoptera > Braconidae > Diachasma > Diachasma alloeum. The sequence continues at coordinate 70,821 of NW_021680343.1, read as the reverse complement.
GATTTGATGGAAAAATGAATGGAAACTGGAGAGTTCAGTTCAATTAGTCCATCAAAATTGATGGAAATCAGGACAATTCCGGTGAATAAATTCTTGAATTTTACTGTAGATTCAAATTTTCATTGAAAATTCAAGCAAATTGAGGAATTCACTTCTTCCTGTTGCTCAAATATTCAGAATCTCATCATCTTTTTCTTCCCTAAATCTATTTCCTGAAAATTTCTTTCAATTTACTATGCAATTCTTGAATATTATTCAATACATTTCATTATTTATCAAATCCCCGTATATTCAAATGAAATTCTCTGATCAATGACATAAAACGTTTTTAACATCTTATTCCTCTGAAATAAAAATTCAACCCCATTAGCCTCACGCAATCGATAGACAGCTATGGGCCGACTAAATCGATATCGACTATATGGGCGTGGGTTAACTATTTTTCGATTGCTCATAAATTATTACTCCAGTGGACAAACTGCTCTACGCTACTTATTTATGTCTCCAGCGCACGAACGTTGAACAAAACAACGTAACCATAATGGATTCTCTCAAATAATTTATATCTCGAGGGAGACAGAAAAATCAAAAGATTTTTCGTAGTACAAAACAATCCATTTTGTATTTGCCAGCGTATCCAAAGGCAGATATGGAGGCTCCGAATCACTGGGTGTTATCAGCTGGTAATTAAAGAACGAGATTAATTGGTAATGTATCCATACTCCAGGAGATACTACAATTACCGAGATGCGGTGAATGTAACTGGTATTTTATATATGGAAATTGAAGAGTGGAACATTTTTTTCGTGATTTTCAATCACTGTTACACTTGGGATTGATTGGAACAATGATTGTTGTTGGAGGAGGTTGATATATAAATTAATGATTGACCGTTAAACAAATTTCAATGTCACAGCCAGTTTAGTAATTAGTAATTTTAGGGGAGCGACACTGAATTTAATTTAGGAGAGAAAAATGATAGAATTTCAAATTTTATTGACAATTCAATGGAATTCTAAATTTGTGAGCAGCAGGAGGAGAATAATTTCTCAAATCATTTGCATTTTCGTGAAATAATTGAACCGAAATTTATAGGGTCCAGTGGTGTTTCCATAAATTTGTGAATTCAAAATGACGGAATCCTGTTAATTTTGGGGTTGTCTTCAATTCAATTCTGTTCAGAGAATTTTCAAGTTTTTTAACTCATTAATAGGAATGATCAGTACTCCACAGACAAAATATTCTACTTACTGATAATTTTCAGTGAAAATCTAGGAGTAATGCTCATAACTGCGACACTGAATTCAATTTAGGGAAAAAATCATTGCGAAGTTTAAGTTTAAGATAGAAATCAAGGAAATTCACGCGTTTCCAATAGAAGTTGAAAGTAAGTTTCCCAACTGACTTAAAATTTTCAATTGACTATGAACATTCGGAACCAGAATAGTCTGAATTTTCATGATTTGACTGAATTTCACAGGAAAATTGAGCTAAAATTCACAGCCATTAGGTTTTTTATAATTTATCATTATGAAATTCATGGAATGTTGATGTTTCAACAATGAGATCACCTGGGATTTCATTGAAACTAAAAAATGTCCAGAATTCCAGACGAAAAATTTTCAAAATTGAACTCAAACAAATTGAAAAAGGAAAGCCGCCTCGAGTCTCGTGAAACCGGTCGAATATCCCTTGAAAACACGATTTTCTCAAGATTTCCCCTATGTTTCCCACAGATAATATTTATAATAATCCCCAGTCATTAAAAAAATCCTAATTAACTGTACTACGCAGTTTAGGAGGTAATAAATCATGAAATCCGGGCTTTTTAGACGCAAGGCATCGGCCAAATGGGGATTATGGATCCCCCCGAGTTCGATTTTTCCACCTTATGAGAAAACGGTGCTGACAATGTTCCTAAAAACTTAATCCGTGATAGACTGATAAATTCCGAATGCGGTGAATTTTTTGTAAAATTTTGTAATCCATAGTTTCCGCGATATTCACCTCTAAAAAATGGACATTTCGCGAAAGCATTTCTTATTTGATTCAAAAAATTAATTAACAAATAATGTCTCATTTGATTCAAACACGAGGATAGAAAAACTCAATAACTTCTAAGAAAGCAATAACTCAAGTAATTTACAATTTTCCCCGAAAATCCATAGTGACTAATTTTTGGGTCCGATTGTCTTGTGCTATACCTTAAGGGGAAACGGAACCCCTGTCTCTATGAACTTTCAGAATTGTGTTTTCTCCTGCAATTATTATTTTTTATTCACGAAACTACTTCACTGACACAACAACGCAATAATCGAGTCGATAAAGTATTTTCATCGATAAAAATGAATAATTACAGGAGAAAACAATTCTAGAATTTGATACAACCAGAGGGGGTCCGTCTCCCCTTGAACAAAATTTTACAAAAATTCACCACCGAAATAGGCGTGTCGATGTGGCAAATACCTCTCCCCTCATACGACGAATCTCGCGGAGTGAGACAGAGATACCAACAAACCACGAGAATGGAGAGTCCTGGGTGTAGGCGTGCAAAAGCTCCGCCTCTCGTGGCATTGGGGAAGAGGTGAATGAGGAAACGCCTGTGTTTTAATACCTCTTTACCACGAATATAGCGGGGATAAAGCGCTGACTAGCCCCTTCTCCAGGCTAAACGACGGTGGTAATACACCACCACCAGCTACTCTCCTCCTGGCCTCTCCTCCTCCGTCTCCTTTCTTTCCGTTGAGGTGACTGTCCAGGGCAGTCAGAGAAGCGCAGTCAACGACTGCACTGCGTTCAGCTCCTCTCAGTCATCCAAATTCAATAATATCCCCCCACTAACGCTTTATCCAACAGTCGATCAATTAGTTTATCGATAGTTTATCAAATATCAACGTGTGACACATCGTAAATAATTATATCTAGAAAAGTTCAAAGTTCTTGTGGAGTGGAGACTTTACGTTTTTTGTTTTATATCAGAACTCAAGTGTGTGGAGAAATTTAATTATCATTTTATTGTGATTGTAATAAATAAATAAACTGTGGTGAGAAAAATTTCAAAGCAGACCCCTTAAGGCAGTGGACTCGGAAACTCGATTAATCACGACTAATTAATCACGCCCACATTACTGGACCAGTGAATTAATTATTCAAATTAGAAAGGAACCGGAGGAGCCGCGATTCAACAGCCACTGGGGAGAGAAACGTGAATTCAATCGCGGTGAGGTGAGTTGGATGCTCCCTTGCAGTGGTGATGACAGTATTGGATTAATTGAATGTGAGTAATTTGAGCTTTTACAATTGTTGGTAATTATTATCATGTCGATGAGGGGACAGTGCTCGTGTTGATGGGGTATAGCGGGGTTTTTGCTACGTGGGATAGGGGACCCTGTCACTGTTGTGTGAGTCAACTTTTTTTTTTCACCGCTGGTTTATCAATAACGCCTGGACGTGTCTGGTGCTTGACACACTGATAAGTGCTATCGAGTTAATTACCGATTATTCCCATAGGGGTGATTTCTCGGTGAACTAGGCTCGCGGGAGTCGGCAATTTACACACATGGCTCACATCAATTTCAGCTAATGATCGTTAGTATTTTTAGTGCAGCGGGAGAATTAAAAATGGAAAATCAAAGGCAAGACTATTTTATGGAGTGAGTCGAACTCTTGAGAAAGAAGAAGCTTTTAATAAAGGAGATTTTATGAGGATGAAATCCATTATGTTAGGAAAAGTGTAGACAATTTTCGGAATCATATGCTAATTTTTTAGAAATTCACGAACATTTTAAATTACTAAAATTCTAAGGTTTTTTTATATTAGGGGGATTTCTCACTGTTTCAACTATCGTCTCTTGGGAGTCGATGATTTGACACACATGGCTCATATCAATTTCATCTAATGATCGTTAATGTTTTTATTTTAATGAGAGAACAAAAAAATTGAAATCAAACGCAAGACAATTTAGGGACTCAATCGAATTCTTGAGAAACTGAAAAATATTTTAAACAAGCAGGAATTTATGGAGATTAATTCCACTATTTTATTCAAAGTGGAGACAATATTTCAAACAATTAAAAATCAACAGAGCTTTTTTTATGGTTCGTGAAATTTATGGTAATGAATAGGGGTGATTTTTTTTGTGAAAAGCTCTCTCGGGATTCGATGAAATGATACCCTGGTTGACATCAATTCCATCTAATGACCCTTAATATTTTTATTTTAATCAAAATCAAAGAAACCTGCACAAAACGCAAGACAATTCTAGGAATTCAATAGAATTTTTGAGAAACTGAAAAATATTGTAAACAAGTAAGAATTTATGGAGATGAATTCCACTATTTTACGCAAAGTGGAGACAATTTTTCGACTGAAATTCAAAATCTTAAGGAATTAACAAATATTCCAAACAATTAAAAATCAACAGAGCTTTTGTATAACTCCCGAAATTTATGATAATAAATAGGGATGATTATTTGCGAAAAGTTCTCTCGGGATTCGACGAATACCCATGGCGACATCAATTTAATCTACTGCAAAAACAAAAAAAAAATCTAAATCAAAGGCAAAACAATTTTATGAATAAAATTAAAACTCTCAATAAATAGACATATTTCAAATAATAAAAAGATTCATGCCAGACTAATTTCCTTTGAGAACTCCACTGTATTCATTTTAATATTTTCATTTTATTAAAACCGGATGCATATATTACCCCTGCACCGTGGTCGGCCATTTTGAGCAGTAATACCCCATCCCAACCAGCGGAGAAAACATGTTTGCATGGATATCCCCCCTGCCTCCAAGCACCATCAAAATATTATGAATTTTACATTGAAATTCCAGTGACAAAAGCCCTCAAGTTATTTTACCCACTTATCTACGACAAAGAAAATGCAATGGGAATTGTACAGGATTCTGCGTAGGCAAGATATTTTTACCTATCACCCCATAAAGCAGTATGTCCCTCATACATACATAACCCGAAGTAATGTTTCGCCGTGAGTAACACTGAGAGACAATGCTATCTATTTTGTGGCTCACTCGGCGCATTTTTTTTACTATTCCCTTATCGCTTGCGTGTTATACACCGGTTCATTCTTTTCCCAATAAATTTTAGCATAACGTTGGGTAAGTGACAAGTGTCATCGTATGGCGCACAAGGTCCCCACCTCTAACAATGTAGAATATTTTTTCTCATTTCTTTATTGTTCATAAAATGCACTTTATACTTGGGTTTTCAAACGGCTGGGGGGGCATTTCATAGGCGGAAGTGAGAATGCAGATAATGAAAATCGTTGCTCTGATTAAATTATCAGTAGGAAAAAATGTCATTTCAAAATGTAGAACACGGTTTTTAATTTTTTTAATAGAAAAAAACAGTTGGTTTTTAACTGAACGTCTTTTTAATTCATTCTGCTGAACGCAAGGAGGACACAAATTACTGCTGCTCGAGAAATAGGGGGTAGTGGGGCAAAACGGACTGCCTTCAGTGGTTATATATTGAGGAATGATGCATTTGAATCGAGTGAAACTCTTTGTTTTCAATTTTTGTATTCATTTTAAAGATATTTTTGTTGGGAATTGATTGAAAATATTTGAATTTTATGGAATATAAATAGTGAATAAATTTGTTCTTTCACCGTGCAAACAATTTAGTCATTTATGAATGATAAAGTCGTTATTTGGGTCAGTTTTTCTCAGACAATTTGATTGTTCTTGCAGTCTTAGGAAATTACTTCTGAAATTTCAAGCAAAAAATCTTGAAATTTTTAATAATTACTTGATTTTCAATTTTATATTGAAAAATCAGTTGATTTCTGGAGTATTCAGTGGGATTGCAATTACTACGTTCATGTGACAATAAAAATTATTGAATATTTGAAAATTCAAGCAACAATTTTCAATTACGCAATGAGTTTGAGAATTCTAGATGTCAGTGAAATATTAATCAACGACCTGATCTTAAATTGAACTCAAATTCACAACATTGAGAATTCAAAAGTAGCTATTGTTTCATTTTCAAAAAATTTCCATCGGTGTGCAGAAAAATCCAGATTTGTGTAAATCTCAAAGGAAATTTTCATTTAAAATTGTTCTGTTGTACTGAAATTTATATACTTATTTTAATCCAAATGTTTTGATTACATAGAATCAACAATTAATTAAATGTTAACAAATTCGTGCTCCTCCCCATCTAAACAATAACTCCATTTCAAAATGATGACGTTTGTTTGGATCAAGAAACCATTTATTTATATTTGAAAAACTATCGATTTTACGTAAATGAGAACTCAAACCATCCCTAAGTGTGGGTTCTAATGAAGCCCCCATTGAAAGCTATCTGAATAAACTCAGTTGCTCTATTCAACCAAAGTTTCTTCAATTCAAATAAATTATTCCCCTCATTCACTTTGACCTTAAAAATTGATTCGAGTGAGTTCCGATACTTTTCTACACTTCAAATGTCATTAAAAAAATTCATTAATTTCATGCTGTACACAATTAATCTCTGACCGTAAAAAATTACCCACCCGTAGTATTCCAAAATTTTTACTTCCACAATATCTAAAAATACCCAAAGAATCTGAATAATATTTATCCCTGCGGTTACGTTAATTCATGAACGCTGTTGACTGTTCTTTTATTCCCCCGATATTCACCGGTGGTAGAATAAAAATGTGAACCCGTGGGCATATGGACATCCATCGGAGGTTGTTTCACGGCGGCGGCAAAGGCCCGTGAAAGCCACCTTGGCGGGTTTTTAGGCCTAATTAGTTGTCGCCCCGGCGTCACGTCTAGTGGCTCCAGGCGCCTTGATCGTTTCCACTGTTTTTGGTCCACCAAAACCCTTCCGCCCTGACTTCGAGGCTTGTTTCTACCTCCTTTATGCCTCTCTGATTCCATCGGCTGTCCCCATGTAATGTCATCCCAACAGCTTTATAGTCAATTTCAAAGCGGAAATGATTTCTTTTTTTCATCTCACATTCGAATTAATTAACCAATGATTGATGATGGGGTATTTCAGGTGGAAAATAATCGAGTGTATGAAACGGACAAATTTCACGGAGTTCGCTGAGTGAGTAATGAAACAAGTGAACTACAGATCAGTTGAATTTGTGTAATTGCTGCACTGGATTTTCACTCGCTGATACTCAAGTGCTTCTAGGGTTGAAATAATCGTCTGCATAACTCCCGGGATCAGATGCACACTAGAGTAGACGGCGGAGGGGGGGGGGTAAACCGGATAATATCCAGATCGTATCTGGGACGAGTAACGTGGGCGCACAAGAGTGCATCACAGTTTATATATACGCGGATGGGAGAAGTTCGGTAGGACTTGGACGACGTTTTCCTGCGCTTCCGACACTTTTGATGGGTTAATGCGGGAGGATGCAATAATGTTTACACGGTTAAAATTTTTTTGGCTGAATTTTTCGCGTCAAATTCCGGAAATTTTTATCGTGTTTAATTTCTAATGAAATTAAAACAGGAAATCTCGTGATTGAAAAATGAAATATTCTATTGATTTTCTGATAATTAAAACTGACATCCAATATTAAAACTGATAATTAAAACTGAAAATCAATAGAATAATTGATTTTTCAGTTCAATTATTCCGTGAAAATTCGACATCAGGGAAATTCAAGGTAAAATTGAAAATTCAGATTTTTTTGTTTCTGAATATTTGTTTCATTGAAAATTCAATCAAAAGTTGGGAGATTTCCGTCTCACTTACACTGAGAACTTATGAATTTCCTTGAATTCTGGGTAAAACTTGAAATTTTATCACTGTTTTGTTCTTAAATCGGATTCAATGTCACTTTCATGGGAATAACCACTAGATTTGCAGTGAAATTTCAAAAAAATTTCAACAGCGTACCTCTAATATTGTCGACCCATATGGAAAAAAAACATTCCCGGTGATTATGTATTGAAATTATATGAGATATATCTCGGATATATTTTGGGAAAAAAATTGCGGACGCACGAAGAAAATTATTTGGTGAATTTCAACAACTAGCTGTTGAAACTTAACAACTAATTTATTTTTCGAATTCTTAATAACGAAATTACGCGAAATTTGAGCGAGAAAAAAATTCGAACGAGTTCCCGGGAATTTCCAGTCAAAAATTTTCAATAGTCTATAAAGAGCAACCAACTGGAACCTCTAATTCACTAAATTCAATCAATTTTGGCTACCAAAGCAGGTGCTGAGGGCATAGGTACATTTAGAAACAATCCCGTAATCATTTGTATCTTGATTTCGCAATGCTCTACAATTTGTTGTCAAATTTGATGCATCAAAAAAATTTGTCCATTAAAAAACATTTTTTAAATCTGACGAAAAATAGAAAGTTCATTTGAAAATTGCAATTTTTGGAAAATTACGATCATTTTCCACCCTAAAAATTGTTTGTTCGGAATCATAACAAATTTATTCATAATCAGAATTTTACCAGAAATTTATTTCACGTCTAAAAAATAAGGTTTCTAAAATTTTAAACAATTTCGATTACTTATTTATGAATAACGAATGTTTAAATAAAATGATAGTTCTGTGTAAGATGCAATTCAATTGACAAATTTATCGATTGAAAATGGTTGAATCTATAGTGCAGTCTGCACCAAACTGTAAGAGATACTTGGATTTCCTCAAATTTGTAACAGGTGCACCGAGAGTATCTTCAATTCATTCATAAGGGAGGATGGGGCAAAACGGCCCCCTTTCAATCGTCAATATTTTCCGATTCAATAATCCGATTGGGATGAGTTAGAGCTCGTTTTGAAGAATGAAAAATTATCTTCAAAATGAAGTTGAAACTGGGAATTTTCGCAATGTCATTCACAAGTTATTGACAATTGAAGGGGGCCCGTTTTGCCCCACCCTCCCCTATTTTAAATTTGTCTCTGTGTTATTTGGCATGTTTGTAAGGGCTGAATAGTTCTCATTTTCAAACACAGGAAGAAAAGGTGAGGAGTTTTCATCACGGTTTGTTTCACTGGGATTTTATGGAGTTGGGGACTACTGCACTCTGTTGCACTCCGTCATAATCCGCTTTGAGGGAATATGAGAGAGCGATTATTCGGTTTGTAAACATATTGAGAAGGATGTTTACCTTTCTCTGTGTAAATAGGCATCATTAAGGCGTAGGTTTTCCTCCTCGAGAACAATTCTAATTGGTTCAACAGTTTTTGAGATATTTAGAGGAACAGAATCGCTGAGGAATATGTGTTAAAGAAATTTCCTGAATTTTGGGCGTTATATGTTCGGAACTATCCACTTCTTTTACCTGCATTTTCCAATTTTCATTTCATTGTTTCACGAAAGAAAATACGACCTCTTTCAATGTCTTCAAAATCTGCAGTTTTCCATAACAATTGAAAATTGTGAACGTTAAAACGATGAATGTTCAGTTTTATTTTTAAAACAGTTGCCTCATTATAAGAAAAATGGAGACTTCTGACGTTTCCTAATTGAAAATTTATATTCCTTATTTCAGGAAAAATATGTCTCTCAATGCTTTAAAAATTCTACAGTTTCCCATAAAAATAGGCAATTTCTTGTGTCATAACGATGAATATTCAGTTTTATTTTTATAACAGTTGCCTTATGTCATGAAACTCCACAGCTCATACTTCCTGAGTAATTTGACATGAATATTCCCGATTAAAAAAAAAAATCTGTTAATTTCCTAAAAATTCGAGAATTTCCCTCAATTTTTTCTTGTAAATTTGCATTAAGTAACATTTCCTCTGAAATATCATTGAATTTTCAGTGAAATTCGACACTTCATGATTTTTTCAATTCAATTAAATTTTTTTTACACCGTATTTCCCCACACGGAGAGAAATGTTCAGTAAAAATTACGGAACTCACAATTCGCTCACCGTTTACGGAATCGGCTCAGAAAATTCAAGTGACGGTATCGTAATTTACCACAGGAGATTCAGGTAAAAATTACGGAGTGCTCTGGAAAAATTTCGTAACAGTTCCGTAAAATTTCCTAGAACCGCATTTCTCTCCAGAATTACGGAAAAATTACGTAATTTTTATTGAATATTTCTCTCCGTGCACATTTTGATTCCCAATTAGAATGAGTTGTTTCCAATTGTTGATTTCTTCCTCAACCGACCTCTCCCATAACTCGCCCCTCGACAAATTACCCCAAGAAGTAACCAAAACCCCGAGGCCAAAAAGTCCCCCGAAAATCCCGGTTATAAAAAATGCGGTCGTAAAAACAACTCCGAGAGATCAGACCGGCTAAATAGCCGGTGACGAGAAAATTAATGGTGGGTCGCGTGTCCGACGGGAAATAGCGGAACGATGACGCGATCCCTCGTACCTCCTCAACCAGCGGCTGAGTTTCTGAGCCCGATGTTCGCCGAGAAACACGTCCCAAAGGATATACTCACCATTGAAACCAACCATCAACACCCGGCTTCCTTCTTCCTCTCGCTGTCAGCCAGTATCCGCCCCCCCTCATTTTTCATCTTCTACATCTCACAGCACTTCCACCACAAGAACGCCTACACGATTGATTCCCCCTGGCCATCGATTGAGTTGCTTGCAGCGATGAGATAACGATCAAAACCTCTCCCCCTCGTTTATTTTTATTTCCATCTTTTTTTTTTGCCAAAGTCAAAACACGAGTGTCTCTTCAAAAACCCGACTTTTAATGGACGAAATTGGTATTCAATTCCTGCGGGTTTGACCAATAAATTCCCGGCGACACATGGACCCCACAGTTATATTTTTCACCACAAAAATTAGACGTTCGTAATAAATAATTCACCGGTGAGAACCGCAGAGTAGCGAAAAAAATCGCAAAGTAGCGAAAAAAACAAAATTGATAATGATTTTCATAGAGAATTTATGATTTCATTATAGGTAAAAAAATGAAATTTCATGAGTAGTTTAGTAATAATTTTCAGAAGGGCGACATTGGATTTGATTTCGGGGAAAAAATCATAAAAAGGTGGAGGAGAATTTTCCAGCCTGAATTTTCAGTCAAAACATGAATGTTTAGTATCAAATTCCCATGGATTTTCAATTAACAACAAATTCCAGATTACACTGCCCTGAATTTTCCTGATTTCTATTAATTTCCACAGAATTTGCCATTTCCCGGATTTGGCCAATGAACTCCCGCCGACCCATGAACCCCCGAGTCATATCCCCCCCTCAAAGTTCGACATCGCAATAAACAATCCCCCCCCCCCAAGAGAACTAATTTAATCGCAAACNGGAAAAAAATTGAAATAAAACAAAATTGATAAATAATTTTTTTCCCAAAGCTCTAAAAGCAATTCAAACCGGAAGAAATAAGCCTGAATTTATTGTAATGCGAATTGGCAATCGTTTTCCAGTCTCGAACTCGTCTTTTATGATAATCGCGGTGAATCGAGACGTATAAAATCTAAAAACCCTTCACCATCTCCGTAAAAGATCTCAAACCGGCATTTCTCCACTGAGTAATTTTTTTACACTCAGTCACACGCGTGTGTGCGCATGCGCGTCAGAAAAAACAACGTCCACCTTGGACGAAGTAGTAAGAGTTACGCCTGACAGTTATAATGCTCGGTGTGGCCATTTGCAGGATCGTTTATAGTGAGTCGTCCTCTAAATAAACAACGGGGCCCAGCGAGTGTTGTCCATGTGCACCACACGGATAATGAAGAAAAAAAAAAAAAAAAAAAAAAAAAAAAAAAAAAAAAAAAAAAAAAAAAAAAAAAAAAAANGGTGCGCGGCACCAACGGGCATTACCTGTCGAGGGTATACATTGAAAATTTTCAATGCAAGAGAAAACGAATATTCCTCGTTTTACCTTGGAAATGAGAGGAGTTGCCGGATTATCCGTTGGCACGCGTTGGAGAGAACCTGCAGAGCCCGTTTCTGCGCTCGACATTCGAACTCAATAGCACTCTAATATTTTCGCTTAATGGTTCATTGCTGGATAATGTATCTAGAACTATTAATTGTGGTGGATGAGGTATTTAATTTGTCGGTATTTCTCCGGGGGAATGGAGAAATTGAGAGGGTTTTATTGGTAGGGGGGAGCGGCGGGGTGGTTGCATATTCGGGAGCATTATCTTTATGACGATTGAGGGTTGGAGAGATTAGACGTGAGGAGATTATCACTTCGTAATTGAAGGCTTGATTGCGGATAACTTGGGGTGAAATGGAGATGTACTCGTTGAGATTGAATATGAAATTTTATTGGAGTTGAGTTGTAGAAGAGTTGAGTTGCGGAACTGGTCAACTGTTGATGCGCGGTTGCACGGAATATTTGAACAGAAATTTGCAATTCCCCGAGTTTGGACGATGAACTCCATAGCACTTTAATTTTTTTGCTTAATGCTTATCTAGAACTATTAATTGCTTATCTAGGACTATTAATTGTGGTGGATGCGATATTTAATTTGTTGATATTTCTCCGGAGAAATGGAGAAATTGAGAGTGTTTTATTCGGGGGGAGGGGGGGGGGGTGAGAGAGAGATGTAGTTGCACATTTGGGAGCATTATCTTTATGACGGTTGAGGGTTGGAGAGATTAGACGTGAGGAGATTATCACTTCGGAATTAAAGACTTGATTGCGACTCGTTGACATTGAATATTAAATTTTATTGGGATTGAGTTGTGGAACTAGTCAACTTGTTGCGGTTACACTATTAGAAAAATAATAATTTTCACGGACAGTTGAATGGTAATTTTCAGGAGAGTGGCCTTGAATTCCATTTGAGGGAAAAAATGATGAGATTTCAAATTTCACTGAGAATTCCATTATATTTCACTGTTTTTGCAGATAGTGGAAAATTCCAAATTCTGCATTGTAATTCTCAAAAGAATTGTCTTATATTATCATAAAAAAATATTCTGTATAAAATTGCGTTGAAATTTCAATCATCTGAAAATTCAAGAACATATTCACCTGAATTTTCCTGATTTATACCAATTTTTGCGGAACAAATGAACTGAAATTTGCCAAATTGTGAATTTTTACTGAAAAAGTCCCTTGAAATTCCTTAAACAGGAGATTGGAATATTTTATTATATTTTGGATAAATTCCGGTCACATTGTTTCACATATTTCAAATCATTCAAATTCAGTTGAACCTAACACTAAAGAGAGACAGTTTCGGCAAGAATAGTAGCACTTCAAATCTTCGGATGGATTACCATTATCCTTGGCTGAAATCGAAACATATTATTCATCGTGAGTACAAGTGGATCCAACTGAAATAAATCTAAAATAACTCAATTCGTCGACTAACCGGCAAAGACAGTAGTGCTTCTCCAAGTCGAGGTAAGAGCCAGTCAAATAAGCAGGATTTTGTTTTTGTCTGTAACACGTATCTTGGCATTCCCTCGTGAGCCTCTCAAATTCTCTCACCGATATTTCACCTATCGCTTGATTAAAAAATCGAGACAAGTAATGGATGAAATTTAACGAATTTTATCGAAAATTTCACTGAATTTCTATTTTTTTTATCGTGCTGAATTTCTATTGAAGTTCGATTACTTTTTGGTCGATACGATTGAAATCAATATTTTTTTTTAATCGAAAATGTCGATTTCACTCGATTTTTCTTCTTGTTTCGTGAAAAAAATCAAACAGAAAAAAATATAAATATTATATAAATATTCTATTCATGTTTTCTGTAAATAATTTTCCATTGAACACTACTGAAAAAAACGCGCATGATAAGCTGCGAAATTTTGCAATAAAACTTCCAAAAACTAATAAAAAGCTCAATAGAAATCCAATAAAATTTTCTAGATTATTCCATTAAATTTTGTCGTACGTGTAAAAGGCTCACTCACCCAATACCCCTGACTCCGCAATGGAGGCAACGATCAATACTACAAAAATCACTCTCAATAGCGTCATGTTGTAGAAATGTTGAACTCTCTGCGACAGTTTCAGCAAAACTGCCGCAAGCGGTTAATCGAAGGCCTTAACATGAGCTCATTATTATAATTCTGTTTGCTCTCCGATAACTCATATCAGTTCCACGCTATATCGCGTCGAACGATAGCTTCTGCATCCCCAAAACTCAAATGTTACATGTGATTGAAAACAGCGGATTTATTATTATATTTCCATCATGTTCGACGGATAATAAAAGAAGCAATCGTCAAGGTCATGAAGCACGTGAAAGGACTGAAGTATCAACGAGACAAATGATCATGGATATTCACTATTATATTTGGATTATCTCACATTAAATGTGGAATTCCAGAATAAGTCGTATCGTCACACCTTCCCTTGTTCAAAGAATTTCTTCTGTTTTTTTTGTATTTAAAAAATATATTCATTGATATGAATAATTCAGTAGCGAAGCGGTAAACCGGGTCAAGTCGATTTTGACATTTAGCCATTGTTTGATGAATATCTCGGAATCTAAGAGAGATTTCAAAATTTTGCTCATGACCTTTTTTATAGCCCTCAGTTGGCTCAACAAAAAAGGTCGTAACAAAAATTTTTGTATCTCTTTTAGATTCCGAAAAATTCGTCAAAAACTGATCAATAGTCAAAATCGACGTTTGCCACTTCGCTACTGAATGCTATTTGATTCAAATAAAATTAATTTACTTAAAATAAACCATATTTTACTACATTTTTCTCTTAATGTAATTCCGAATTCGACTATAATATAATTACACGCACTGATAGACTGATTCATTTATTCCAGACGAGATTCGTTAACTATTAACGAACGGTAGAGTTGAATATGACCAAATGAATATTCGTTAATAGTTAACAAATGGTTCACTTGAAAATTGAAAATCGAGTTAAACAAGGCTCCCCAAATGTGCATTTGTTAACTGTTAACAAATGAACATTTGGTGAGATCGAATAGACCCCCGTCTCCAATCAAATCCATTCGTTAACAATAACTAATTCTTTCTATCGGTGCGAAAAAAACAGAAAATTATTTTTTACTGCTGAACATAGTAAAAGCGACGAGGGATGTTCAGAGGCTCAAAATCCCTTATTTCACCTTATTATCAAAGTTTTTTTTTAAGAACATGGAAAAGTAAAAGTAAAATAAAAAATTGCAGGCTGCTGTATCTTCGATACAGGTATAATTGTGCGTGGATACGTCCATGGTCTTTTCTTCTTTCTCGAATTTCTTAGAAACTTCTCGAATTATCTCGAAATGTCTAAAATTTTCTAGAACTCCGATAGATGGTGCTGCACATAAGGATCGTTTCTCGAAATGACACCCCCCATATTGAAACCATGGACGTATCCACGTCAGAACATAAAAAACAAAAAAGAAAGAAACATTTAATTTGACACGAGTGTCAAATTTGACGATCAAATGTCAATGTTGTTTCGGCAAAGTCCTCGATTACTATGTTCATTGTAATTTTCAATTTTATATTCTCTCCGCGTAGATATTATAAAAAGTTGCCGAAACATCTGTCTCACAGAATTATTCCTCTTCCACCTTTTCCTCCTTGATTCTAAAAAGAAAATATACCCGCTGTCAATCATAAATCGATGCTCTGACCCCTGAACTCGTGAACTTACTTGCAAATGCACATTTCTTCTTTATTACAAAAAGAGCCGTCTCGATAATTTTCATTTTTGAACTTGCGAACGCACATTTCTTGGCAGAGCCCCACATTGTAGTATCCCTTGCAGTGTCTAATTTTCACCTTCTTCTTGCTGCAGGCTGTTTGATGGAACCAAACACACCTTCCCTCATTTAAAGAATTTGAAATGATAGTTTAGGCTTTGAAAAACCGTTTACCGAACGCTCCGATGTGAAACATGCAGACGACGACTAACAATAATACTATAACCTCCAATAGGCGCATAGTCTACTAATGCTGGAGACTTCTAGAAATTTTTTTCCTAGACTAGCATTGTTTCGATCAGATAGACGCTTAAATAGATCTATCGCTCCATCGACAGGCGATAAATCGATTGATAGTTGACTCTCTGCCCTAGATCGTCTATTTACTGCACTTGTCATCGTAACTTTCGACGCACTACCGTCACGTGTGTTGACATTATGAATTGTTTCAATGTCATAAGTGTTTTGAGGCGTTGATAAGAGTCCGAGACTATTATGTTATGATGGTTATCATTACATCCAGAAGAATTGTTTATTTGAATTAAATAAACTTCATTTGGATCAAATAAATCCTCTATTAGAATCAAATAAACCTTTTTTTGCATGTACTGATCAGTTTCTACACTGTTAAAAATTTTCGCCTGAATTTTCCGTGTCAAATTTCGAGAATTTTTATCGTGCTTAATTTTCACGGAAATTTCAGAAAATCTTGTCATTGAAAAATCAAATATTTCATTGAAAATCAATCAAATACGGGATTGTTCGGTTCAACTATTCCATGGAAATTCGAAAGAATCAGGAAAGTTCAGGGAAAAATTGAAAATTTGTGTTATTTTGTTTCTGAATTATCATGCTCCATTGAAAATTCAATCAAGTTGTGAAATTTCCGTCTCACTCCCACTGAAAAGTCATGAATGTCCTTGAAGTCTACGTAAAACTTGAAATTTCATAATCATTTTTCCTCTAAATCGGATGCAATATCACTTTCATGAGAATTATCACACTGTGGAAAAAATTTAGCTGAATTTTCCGGGAAAAGACCCTGAAATCGATTTAAAGTGAAGTCAATGGAATTTCAAGTTTCTCTGAAAATTCGAGTAAAGTCCCAATTTTTTTGCAGCAAAAAGACGGAAATTCCGCAATTTGAGTGAATTTTCAGGTGAAAATGAATATTCACTGCAACTTTCCCTTGAATTTTCACAGAATTTCCTTGCGATTCTTGGATTTCCAGGAATTTTTGCAGGAATTCAAAGCTTGACACAAAAAAAATAAATCGATGATAAAAACGATAATTCTTCCCTCAAAGAAGATCATTTTTTATCAAGTAGAATCAAAACTTTTCCGAATGATCTCTACTCAAATAATATCTGACTTTTTGTATTCTCAGGATATTGGCTTCAAATACCAAATGATTCTCACTCGCAAACCTCATCAACTCGCGGTCATTACCTAATACCGGATCAATTAACTAACATTTCTCCACATAAAAATAATAAAGCGACGCCTTTTAATTAAAATAGCATATGCTTATAATTTTTTGCAAATCTTTTTGGTCTGAGGCTCGATCTCTCCTCACACCCATCGTCCAGTGCCTATAAATTATATCAACACCTTCGGGGCTCCCTAGAAGCCACGGACGGGACGCCCACATATTTATAACCCCACAATTTCATGATCCCCTGATCTCATCAATGCGTCTCAGACGCGGGATTCCGTGCATGTGAGCTCCCACAGGTAGTGACATAATTTATAATCGCAAACCAGTGAATGTAGGAAGAAATCCTGTCCGAGAATACTGTTAGAAAAAAATTGAAATTTCATGGACAGTTGACTAGTCATTTCTAGGAGTGTGACATCGAATGCGATTTAATTTCATTCCAATTTCAAAATTTTGAACAGTACTCAGATGAGAATTTCTCAACGTATTTAAATTTTTCATGTAATCATGAATATTTAGGGCCGAATTACGCTGAAGTTTCAATTAAAAGAAAATTCAAGACTATTCTCACCGAAATTTTCTTGATTTCTAATAATTTTCAGGGAATAAGTGAACTGAATTAAACAGTTCCCATTGATTTCTCCATGAAATTCCGAATTTTCAGTGAAGAAATTCCGTGAAATTTCAACGAAACTAAAATGTGATAATAATTTCCGAAAAATGTGCCAGAATTATTTTATTTCCAATTAATAAAGCGTCTACATGCATCAAAAAAACTTTTGTTCAAATTAAAAGATTATCATCTTCAATGTAAATAATTTCATTAGATTCCAATAAAATTCATTCAATTCCGGTAAACCATCCTCTGCTGAATTTGCCTCTCCGCGTAATTCCGCAATTCCCACAAAACAAAAGATTCCCCATGCAGCAATTCTCAACCTCTAATTAACCCTTGATCGAAAATACCTCGAGATTTTCGCTCTCCAGAATATCATTAGTGTCAAGTGCTGCAAGTTTATGCGCATGAATATTCTCTCTCTAATCCAAATAGCCCCAAGAAATTCTTATAGCAATAACCACTCCCTCGAATGGACCTTGAAACCGCAATCGTGTCAAACTACCATCAGAAACTACTGCTCTATCCCGAAAAGAGAGATCTCCATTCAAATTTCTAAAACAGTCTCCTCCACTATTCCGAGAATTCTACGGGATTCCCCTCGCGTTTGTTGACTTTTAAAAGGTCTATCCTTCCAGGAACTTCCATTCAAGAATGAAGATAATTCCCAGAATTTTGTCTGAAGAAAAAGCCAGTGACAACCGTTGATTCTCGGAAGTAATACAATACCTCCGAGAATCAATTTGCCACTGATTTATATCGAAACAGTAGCCTACTAATGTACTGACAAATGGTTTGATACCGTAGTCACCATAATGACCGGTTATTTTCTCGTGAAAATCCCGCCCTTTTCACGGCGCATTAACAGCCCAACGGGCGTGGGTACACGTCAGGCCGTTCATGGTCGATTATCGGCGCTAAACCAACATCAACTCTGGACCGCCAACTGTAAATCTGCAATAAAATCTGATAAAATCGCAACTGGAAGCTCAACTTGGGGGCCCTCTACACACCGTCCTGTCCTTTTCCATTGCACGGGTGAACATAACTATACATTCTAATGCACGATAGTGTATGATATGCATGGGTCATGCGTTCGCAGATATGTAATATAGCATGATCCTGATGTTGCAGTCCGAGAGCTGGGAGAACCGTTAGATTGGAGGGACTGGGTAATTAATTTTCCGACAAGCTAAGTTACTTGGCACTAGGCCAATGTGAACACCTTCCCTTTGGTTATACTTATGGTAATTCTAAGCCACCTACAACACAGGGGCAAAAAGTTTATAGTTTTCGGAGGGGAGTTTGTGGTGTTGAGAAACTCGTGGGTGTAATGTCACTTTTTCAAGTCTTTTGGTCATTTTTTGGGATTCTTCACTGTTAATAATTTACGTCTGAATTTTCCGGGACAAATTCCGGAAATTTTTATCGTGTTGAAGTTGCACGGAAATTTTAGGAAATCTTGTCATTGAAAAATCAAATATTCCATTGATTTTTTGTTGAAGGAATTGCACAGCACAAACGAATGTTTTAATTTCACACAACTTTTGCAGACATTTTTCAGACACTAAAAAACTTCTGAATTAAATGAAAATGTGTCTGAATTTCAGACGAACAGGCGCCCAAACATCTTAATTAATATTTGAGAATCAAACAAATTTTCATTTTGTTCAGACGTTTTTTAGTGTTTAAAAAATGTGAAATTCAATTATTCTGTGGAAATTCAGAAAAAACAGACAAGTGCAGGGCAAAATTGAAAATTCGTGTAATTTTATTTCTGAATATTCATGTTCCACTGAAAACTCAATAAAACTGTGACATTTCCATCTCACTCGCACTGAAAACTCATGAGTTTCCGTGAATTCTCCTTGAAACTTGACATTTCATAACCATGTTTTCCCTAAATTCGTATCAATGTCACTCTCATGAGATTTACTATAATATCTTCCATGAAATTTCAAAAAATTTCTAACAGTCTATTTAGATATTTTTATCGAGTGACTGCTTCACTGAAATATTGAGGAATTTCGTCACTGAAATTTCACTATTTGGTGGAAAACCAATGGAAATTGTGCATTTTAGTTCAATTATTTCGTGAAAGTAAAAAAAAAATGAGGAAAATTCAGGTAAATTAATTTTTTGATCGTCAATCAATTGACAATACCGCGTCATTCGATACTGAATATTTATATTGTGATTGAAAAATGCAGAATGTCATTGAATGTTCGTGCGGTGCATTGTCCTTGGAATAAAAGACAATGGAGTCAATTTCAGAAGGAAAATCTCTAAAATTGATACTCAAAAAATCGAATTATTCCAAATGCGAAAAAGGAAAGTAATTTTTGAGAAAAAAAAATCATCAAAAATATTCCCAAATGAAAAAAAAAACTTTTAAACATTTTAAAATTCTTCCTTAATTCTTCCTTGGTTTATAAAATATGAAATTCCCCTGTCATTTCACGACATGATAACGTAATTCTAAAACCTCTAAATCCATCTCCTCAAAATTACCAGAATCAATAACACTAAATTACCCACTGCAACGGGAAAAAAAATAGTCCCGCAGAATAAATGATCATGTCCCCTTCCCCGATAATGAGAAAAATCCCACTTAATTACATTGCTCTCAAAAGGTGATTTAAACTGAGTCTGAAAGCCTAGCACGTTTCAATTTGCGATCATAAAACATGATATATGTCTCTATAAGAAAACCCAATGACAATTTGTCACGGATGTAAAGTAGAATGTAGTAGGGATGAAGCATGATATATCGTAGCATCATCGAGTGAATATTGATTAGAGTCACCCCGAGAAAGTACGGAATTCCTTTGATATCCCTGAATCACGGATTTTAATTTGCAATTTGTAATCCACCAGAAGATCGGGGAGGGAAAAACCCGAGGGACGTGAACGAGTTTGCGGTTGATGGAGTGTGATTATACATCGAGATCCGTATTTAACTAATTCACTTCTAATTCCCAAGAAATAAAAAATATCCACAAAAATTGAAAGAGAAAAAAAAAACCGAAGGAAAAAGAAGTTTAATACCCACTAATGGCATAATCGAGTAATCCTTTTAGAAAGTTATTTTTTGCCTGAAAAAAATAATTCGTCATGTGCCTTCGAATCCATCAGCAAAATTCCGTGCAGTCGCAGGAGCGTAAACGAATGGAACTCATGCAAAAATCAAGGAAAAATGAAGAAAAAAAGAATGTGAGTTATTCCACAGTGGCTGTGTGCACAGACCACATATCTGAGTTAATTACTCCAAGGGCTGAGGTGCATTAATACCCCTATGGCATATCGGGTAGCCACTGACGCAGACCTATACCTCACCGACAATAATCCGTGAATGTGTACAACACGCGACCACCACTGTTGGGGCATTTTGCCGTCCGATATTGGCGCGGCGCCGCCATTAATTGAAGCCCAAGCTAAATTATTACGAGTCGCTAATTGCACTTGCTGGGTAGAACTAGGGGAGGGGAGATTTCAATTGCTGATCTCCACTGTCCGACGGTAACTGAGGCTTATCAATGCGTCAAGTTACCACAATCGCAATCAATTTTTGAATTTTTTCCCCCTGGAAAATCCGACTTATCGGGCTTCATTTAATTTAATTAATCGAAGAATTGCTGGGGAGATATGAATAATCATCTGGATATCGATTTTTATCGATAATCAGTGAATTTTAGATGAATAAGGTTCAAACAAATGAAATCTAAAATTTAAGAATTTTTAATCTCGCAGTGAAAATAAATTTATACATTTCAGAGTGTTATTTTATCTGTGTGACATTTGCATGCACAGTTCAATTTGTTGTGGGGTAAAAATTTCATTTATTAGTTTTTATGTGTGAATGACAATTAACTGAACGAAAATTAATATTTTTCACAAAAAAAAACATTCTAAAATTAAAAAGATTTGATCCCTGCATAAAAATATGAATTCAGGACTCGGATTTAATTTAATTAATCGAAAATTGTTGGAGTGTTATGAATAACCAGATGATGGGCATCGTTTTTTGTCGACAATCCATGTTTTTTTAATAAATAATTTCCACACAAACAAAATATAAAATTAAAAAGATTCGATTCTTGCATGAAAAAATGAGTTGTATAAGAATGTTATTCTATGAAAATTATTCAATCAACGGAATTAAAAAAATTATACAATTATACAAGTGAATTTTTAATTTTGCACTCATAAAAAAATTGTTTATTCAAGAATATTATTTTCCACGCGCGTAACATTTCCATTCACAAATCAATTTTTTGTGAAATGAAAATTAATTTATTGCTTTTTATGGGTAAATTATGCATAACTGACAGAAGATGAATATTTTTAACAAACAAAAAACATTCTAAAACTAAAAAGATTTGCTTCTCGCATGAAAAAATGAGTTGTTTAAGAAAGTTATTCTATGAATGTTATTATATCAATGGAATAAAAAATCATACAAGTGAACACCCACTATTAAAAATCCCCATAAACCGTTCACAGATAATTTCTCAATTTACGAAACATTGAAAAAAAGCAGAATTCAACAAGTGAAACTCGCG
The DNA here is from genome assembly GCF_001412515.2 of Diachasma alloeum. Classification (NCBI taxonomy): domain Eukaryota; kingdom Metazoa; phylum Arthropoda; class Insecta; order Hymenoptera; family Braconidae; genus Diachasma; species Diachasma alloeum. Next base: position 48,616 of record NW_021680343.1, on the reverse strand, counting down.
AGTGAATTAGAGGTAGATATTTCAGTTCACACGAGGTCGTTTGAGATGGAAATGTCAGAGCGTACCGCGCGGAAGGTGGTAATATACCTTTCCACGGTATTAAAAGAGTATTAATTGAAAATTGAGATAATTTCTCCATAAATGCTAAACTCCCCTGAGATCTCACGATACAGCAACAAAGTGTTTAATTGTTCTGGACTGGTGAGCCCCAGCGATAGCAAAAACAATGTATAGTGGATAAAAATAATGAGATAATTCAATGTCAAATAGCCCACATTCCGTCCATTCCTCTTGTTTTATTCAGCATTCATTGCTGATAGAGCATGGAAATACGATTAATCGCGTACCACCAGTATTACCCGAGAGCAGATGGCAGAATACTTACGTAATTTGTTCGCTTTATCGAGCATTGACACGAGGTGTCAAAAATTATCGTGTTTATGTATGAAATCATTCAATAGTTTTGCCAATTTTGCTGTTAAAAATTGGTTTATTTGAAGACAAATGATTTCTTTTCCAAGAATTTTTCAATCCTTGCGCTGGATGTTTATTCGCATTGTTATTCACACCGAATTGTTGTTAAGAAGGTTGAGAAAATTCTGGAGAAATGTCTTCAGAATCCAAATGAAAAATTTATTAGAAATGAAATAATTGAGATCTTGAAGAGAACAAATTCATCAACATGTGATAATTCTTCATTTCGATCAGATAAATCGTTTATTCAACTTTAACAAAGGATTTATCAGAAAGAAATGAATGGTTCAATCAAATTATTGTTGAAATGAATAGAAAAATCAGAATAAAAAGTTGTCAACGTACACGTTCCTCATGACTTCCCTCTGACAATTTTTTTTCTTCAATTTTTGTCAAAATTACGCGCCTCATCTTGCATTCCGCGACCAGACGCAAGATTTTTTACCTAATCTTTATCAATCTTTGACACTAGCCGTCAGAAATAATCGTGTTTACACACGAAATCATAAACCAACGATAATTACAATCCTTTGTCCTTTCCGCCAATTAACCCGATGCCTTCACACTGCATCCGATAGTCACACCCCGAGGAATCTCGACATTGAAATACAAAAATTAAGTATTTATCCACGTCCATAAAATCCACTATTTCAACGAAGCACAATTGTCATGAATAAAAATTTCCCATTTTGCCCAAGGGAGGCTAGATCCTGCACTCAATTCGTGTAATATATATCCCACGCATGAGCTACCGCGTTGAAACTAACGACCCCAGGGTGTAAATTCTCTCCTCAGGATAATAAAATAAAAAAGAAGAAAAAATGCATTATTATTAAGCGCATATTAATGCTGTACGTTTAAACTTCACACAGTTGTGGTAATATTAATTTGTTCAGGTTAATTAAACTATTCATTAATGCGCCTGGTTCTTGGAGTGTTGATAGCAACGATGCGGCTATCATTTCTGCGGGGGCACCAATTGATTATTGAGAAATTACTTGAAAAATTGGTCTGGAATTTTAGAGCCGAGTTGCATAAGCGGATTAACGGTAGATCGGACTGTCTGCGCTGGGGGTTTGAGAAGACAGACTGACTTTGAGGGGGCATGTGGAATAAACCGCGAGGGGGGGGGGGGGG
>NW_021680343.1:25792-46735 GCF_001412515.2 Diachasma alloeum | reverse complement strand
GGGGGGGGGGGGAGAGAAAAAAATAAGCGGAAAAACAAAACATGGGAGAACGCGTTTGGAGAAAAAAGAATGATATTTGTTGGGATGTGTACGTGTGTCTGTTTGGAAACGCACTCGAGCGAATCCATCCGTTAGGAGTATAGTATCGGCGGCTGGAGGTATAGATAAGACCCAGGCAACATCTCTTATCGGGATCAAGTTGGAGAAAATCGTGAGAGGCGCACGAACGCGGTTTATTTACTCGAATCATTTTCTCGTTTGAATGATCAAGGTGATGCGGAAAAAAATTCTACGGTTTTTGTAGAATTTCTCCGGATGGTGGGAAAATGATCATTTGAATTGAAACATTTCGCTTGGTTGTTTTTATTATTCTGAGGATGACTATTGTTGAGTTCTGAATATTTATATTTTTGAAGGGAGCATTGATTGTTCGTGAGAAATGCGACAGGGAAGCGACATTGATTATTATTTAGGGAGGAAAATTACGAAATTTCAGTGAAGTTTCCGCGATGTAATTGAAGTTCAAATAAAAAATTAATATTCAACACCAAATGATGCTGAATTTTCAATTAATTACAAATGTGTTGAAAGATTCATAAAAAAATTTTAAAATTTTCAATTTTTCGGAGATCGCCATTTTCTCTTATGAATAATTTAAAAAATAATTTTTTGTCAAATGATGAAAAATTCGCGCGTATCAAGAATTTCACCGAAAATAGCTGTCATGTCAGAAAAAATAATGTTTCTGAGAGTTGAAATGACTTTCCTTATCGATTCATAAGACAGACATACTTCAAGACAAGCTGTCCCTAGTTACGTAGAGATATTGTGACTTGATGTGGCAGATATTATGACAAGGAATAATTTGAGAAAAATGTCTATTCAGTCTTGTAGTTCTTAAGACGTCGAGGAATAAAAAATTTTGAGAGATTGTTGTATCTCGCAAACTGCTTGACCGATTAAGCTGAAATTTCGCCCAGAATTGCTCCCAAATAATAGCAATTATGGAACAAAATTTCCGCTTTTCAGCTTCGAATTCCCTCCTTTTTTAAAAAATTTATTTAAAAAATCCGAAAAACCCACACATACATCCATTTTCCAAAACATCGTATCTTGACATTTCATGACATTCTCCATCATTTCCAGGCAAAATTTTGAGATCGTCAAAATCAACGAAAATAATTTTCGCTTTCATTCAGAACCGAAAGTAATTTTCTGCTCAATAACAAATATAAATGACAACTCTTCTCAATTTACTTGACAAATTCTCAACCCTCCAGCATGTCCCCCACAAAAACATAAACTCTAATAAAATACCCTTGAATTAAGAACGAGAAAATGCCTCAGAAACTTACGATCCTGCGCCGAGCGAAAAAAAAGATCTCGCCCCAAGAAAATACAGCATTCTTGCATTAAAATTCAAGAATGTCGTATTTCCCAACAGTTTCCCTACTTCAATAAATATCCCCGCGAGTTGAAATGAATGCACTCGCCTTCTTCCTCAACAACTCATCCGACAAATCCCCCGGGAATGATCGACGGCATGACCCCACCATCAATACTCCCCCGAAGAAAATCAACAATTTGGAATAATAAGCGCGGGAATATGAGTGCCCCGACTCGCGTGCGAAATCCCCGTCCCGCCGTTACTCAGGATTTATAATTACGTGTATATTCGCGACGATTTTCAGGCTGGTGTGTGCGCGACCGGTTTTTGAGGCAGACTCACGGAATCGCGAGCATCTAGACACCGAGTAGAAGGCGGAAAAAAAATCAATATACACAACGAGAAGAAAAATCCCGGCTAAATGATAATGAAGAAATAAGATATCACCCACCCGAGGGGGCAAAAAATCCCCATGTGGATTATTATCGAGTCCATTATTTCTGAATATTATTCTTACATGTGCCCACCGATCACCAGTGGACTTGCTGGGGATTAAACTGTCACTGGGTGTCTAGCACCGGCAAAAGCACTTTGTGTGTCCCCCCATGCGGAAAATCAAAACTCAAATATATTTGACGTATTTATTCAGTGGCTAGTGTACACCAAAGAGGGAGTACTGGCCACTATCTGCGAGTATGTATCGACGATAGACGTGTTACTAACGGTGATTTAGTTATAACCAATGTGCTGGGATTAACGGAGTTGGTGTAATTATAAAACAAACTGCAACATATTTAACATCGACAACCCGGTAGCTGGAAGAGCCATCTCTGCACTTCATCTATTCTATGATTTATGGCATTACACTACTCTCGTTTTAACGACCAGTTACCATTTTATTTATTCATCGTTTACGAGAATTTATACGAAATAAACTGCGGGATGTTTTTTTGCGCGGTGGGAATCGTTCAATGGAGATTAATTCTCTCATTAAAATTGTTGAGGGGAAGAGTTGAAGGATTTGGGTTGCAGGGGGGAATCGGATGTTTGTTTTGAGTGCATAGACGTAAACACCAAGTACTTGAACACCAAGTACGGATTGTTTTAGGAGTTGTCGATTTTGCCATTTCATTGAAATTTTTTTGCAAATAAATTAATGCTATTTTCTTCCAAAAAGTTTGACATATTAAACCTTTTGATCTACACAATCTCAATAATATTCAATTTCATTCCCTATCGAAATTTATTTTAGATAGTTTTGTGAATCAACTCAATCGCTTTTTTTCTAAAAAGTGAGAATTGGTTTCAATATTTTCTGAAAATTAAATTTGTACGTTATAATCGCCAAAATCAAGGTTTTTCTTTCATTTATTCCATTAAAAAATTCACTAATTCCATTGTAAATTGCACTGTTAATAAAATTTGGCTGAATTTTCCGAAAAAAAGATCTTGAATTCGATTTAAGGGGAAAAAATAAATGGAATTTCAAGTTTCTCTGAGAATTCAAGTAAAGTCTTGTTTTTTTAGCGGCGGGAAGACGGAAATTGTACAATTGACATGAATTTTCAGGCAATTCCATTAAAATTCTTGAAATTTTAGGAATTTTTGAAGAATTTCTCTAAAAGTTCGGAGACATCTAGAATTCAATTTTTAATTAATTTCTCCGCAATGTCAATAGAAATAACAGTGTAGCGATAATTTCTCTGAAAATTATGAACCTGTCCCTGAAAATCAAAACTTTTTTTTCTCTGCCCCGAAAATATCACCTCTGCCCAACGCGAAAGACTCAATTTTCCGAAAAACCTCATCGTTATCCATCAAAACACATCAGTTATGCCAGAGGACATATTGATAACCACCAAATGGAGCACGAAATAAACATAACTGTGACTGCTAAGTTAATTGGAAAGCCAATAGCATATAGAAACGAATCCCGGGGCGAGATCCTTTTCTTAAAGGTGGGTACAGCCGTTATCCCAAGGATTTATAGCGAGCTCCTGTTATCCGTAGCCCCCATGACCGGTTGTCCAGGGAAGTTGGTTTTCCCCCCTTCATTTCGACCATTTTTAGATTCCCCTGACCAACTTGACCGCAACCATTTGATCCGCAAAATCCCAGCTTCGGATAAACTCATTGGTCTTTACAAACTTCCTACTTGTGATATTCTTGTTACAAATCACCACTGACAACGACCGGACCAGCATCCGCATTAATGCTCAGCGTTGTATTGATATCCCTCCCCCCCCCCCCCCCNCCCCCCCCCCCTCCCTGCCCCCCGCCATCCCTCGCACGAAGAGTCACGCTATGTATTAAATGTATGTATGCAGCGTGTCGGAGGTATAGAACACAGCACGACAGTGAATTATTTCGGATTAATCAGATCATAACGAGAGCACCACCAGACTCGGTGGACTTGATGAGAAAACCGGTCTTTAACGTGAGAAGCCCACCATCGGGGCTCGAGTTTGCGCGTGTCGCCAGGATATTCTATTTTTTAATGGCTCCTATTAGAGCTGGGTCATTGCGTCTCACACCCCGTGAAAAGTTTCATTCAGATTGAATTAGGAGTTATAGAGGCTGAGTGGATGCAAGTGTCATTCATGGGTGATGATTGGATTTTCGAGTTTTCGAGCAGCAGGGAGAGATGAATTGCCCAATTTACTTCAATTTTTAATCGAGTCATGAATTTTTCAATGATTTTTTCATCAATTGAAAATTTAAGAATATATATTCAGCTGAATTTTCCAGATTTTAAGAAATTTTCGTAGAATAACTGAACTGAAATTTCCAGTTTCCCTTGATTTTTTATCATTTCCAATCGTGGAAATTCTTGAAATTATCAGCATGGCATATAGAAGACCACCGCCGGGGCTCGAGTTTGCGCGTGCTGCCAGGATATGCCATTTTTTAATGACTTCTATTAGAGCTGGGGCTAATTGAGTGGATACAAATGTCATTCATGGATGATGATTTGATTTCCGAATTTTTGAGCAGCAGGGAGAGATGAATTGCCCAATTCACTTCAATTTTTAATCGAGTCATGAATTTTTCAATGATTTTTTCATCAATTGAAAATTTAAGAATATATATTCAGCTGAATTTTCCAGATTTTAAGAAATTTTCGTAGAATAACTGAACTGAAATTTCCAGTTTCCCTTGATTTTTTATCATTTCCAATCGTGGAAATTCTTGAAATTATCAGCATGGCATATAGAAGACCACCGCCGGGGCTCGAGTTTGCGCGTGCTGCCAGGATATGCCATTTTTTAATGACTTCTATTAGAGCTGGGGCTAATTGAGTGGATACAAATGTTATTCATGGGTGATGATTTGATTTCCGAATTTTCGAGCAGCAGGGAGAGATGAATTGCCCAATTTACTTGAATCTTTAATCCAGTTATGAATTTTTCATTAATTGAAAATTTAAGAATATTTTTACCTGAATTTTCCAGATTTTGAGAAATTTTCATAGAATAACTGAACTAAAATTTCCAGTTTCCCTCGATTTTTTATCATTTCCAATCGTGAAAATTCTTAAAATTATCAGCATGGCATATAAAGACCACCATGGGGGGTCGAGTCTGCGCGTGCCGCCAGGATATGCAATTTTTTAATGACTCCTATTAGAGTTGGGTCATTGCGTCTCACACCCCGTGAAAAGTTTCATTCAGATTGAATCACGAATTATTGAGATTAAGTGGATGCAAATGTCGTTTTATGAGTGATAAACGGCATATGAGGGGGGGGGAGGGGGTAAGAAAAATTTGTGACGAGAATTTGAAAGAGGAATAATTTTTTTGGAGAGATGAGCGATAGAAATATTTGAGATGTTTAGACAATATTCAGAGTTAAAAATTTGTGCATAAGAGAAAAATGTGGGGAGCGAAATAATTTTCTTTGGATATGTTTGACGGGAATATTCGAGGAGTTCACTGGATAAGAAGAATAATTGTTTTTGTTTCATCCAAAACCCTAACTCTGAATAAAACAGACTATTCTCAAGTTTTTTCCTATTACTCATCTTGATTTTCTTCAATTATAAATGACCAAAGTGTCAAACTCTTGTGGTAAATATTTTCTCGCATTAGAATTACAATTAATTAATTAATGCGAATTAATTAATGAATTATAATTAATTCAGGTGATTAAAGATAAAAAGTGTAAAAAATTTTCGTAGCAAATAGAAAAATTTGAAGTGCATGAGCGGTATTACCAGCGGTCGAGGCTCCGTTTTCCCTAGTAATTTTCCAACGAACGACATTGAATTTGCTTCAAGGAGAAAAAAATCACGGAATATCAAGTTTCCCTGAAACTTCACTGGAATTTCGAATTTTCGAGCAGCAGAGTGTGATACCGNCCCCCCCCCCTTCCCCCGAATTAAATCGTCTCTGCAACACCCGAAGTGAGATGTTCCCCCCACAATTTGCCGGTGGTAAGCGAATTTTTACACCCACCATTTCTCTTTCTCCCTCGCAATAAAAAAAACCCACCGAAACAAAACCAAACAGAGCAGAAAAAGGAGATATTATACCGGCATGCGCCCATATAATACCGAATGCAACGATATTTCAACGGTCAGGCTGAACAAGATTCGCGACAGCGGTCGCCTTGCAGAGCCGAAAAAGAAATGACTATTTGCCTGGTTACTAACTCGGGCTAACGCTAATGCACCGACGAACCGATCGACGCATACACTCGACTCGAGGTGTGCATATACGGGGTACGGGGTGAGGGCGGGGGGTGAAGGGGGTGTCGGTGTGAGTGGCCGAGAGCGTGAGGATGCGTGGTTGTATGAAACAACGATATACCGATCGACTCGGAGGTTCTCAACCACCTCAAAACATTATTTTCACCCAATCATCGAGGAATTGATCGAAAGATAATTTTTTGATGATTGAAATAATTTTTTTCATCGATTTTCAAGTCACGAAGATCATTTCTCGAGGGTGTGCTGGGTAATTGGGAGGTAATTGGGCGGTTCAGGGGGATCGGGACCGAAGGAACGTGTTGATAGCCCCGGAGGAGCGGCGACCAGAGACGTTGTTCCCGAGGGAAGTGGACAGGGTAGCGTAGTCGTGGCGCGACACACTGGGCGACAAGGCGCGGCAAGTTTTATATTATAATTACGCCTATTCCCGGCCTCACCCGTCGATTCAGCTACTCGGGATACACAAGTTGGGGGATTCGGCGCCGGCGCCGGTGGTAAAGGGAATTGAAAAAAGAAAATTCAAGAGGGGGGGCTGCACCCCTCCCATTTGGGTTGCCAACACAATTAGCCGATTATGAGGGCTCTATCGAGGGGGCGATGACAGCCGGTGGGCGGGATGAAGGGTCGAGGGTGAAATAATAACGGGTTTCGGGAGAGTATTGTTGCACGATAGGAGGTCGGGCGGATCAAAACATGGCGATGAAAAAAATGGACGATTTTTGGTTTTCGTTTGAAATTCAACGAAATTTATCGGTTCATTTAATGGATTTGTTTAATTAATTACTGATTCAATTAGTGCCATTAAATTTCTCAGATCAATTCAATGAAGTTCATTAGTTAATTTTATTGATGGATTTCATTAGACAGTTGATTAATTTTGTCTGATTTATTTTTTAATTAGTTAATTGATTGGTTTAATCTTATTAATTTTGTCAATTCAATGGAATTTCTTAGTTTATTAAATTTATTTATTTATTAAAATTAAAGTCAATTTAATACTAAATGTTTAATCAATGTTCTATCTATTTATAAATTCATTCAATTAATTATTTAACTAAATTAATGCAATTAACTTTTTCAATTCAATTCAATGAAATTCTGTAATTAATTTAATTAATCTATTTAATGAAACAATTGATTAATTTCGTCTAATTCATTTTTAAAAATTAAAGTCAATTCAATCAATTAATTAATCAATTTCATCTAATTAATTTTGCCAATTCATTTGAATTTAATTTAATCTTGAAAATGGGAAAGGCCGTCGAGATTATATTTGTTAATTATTAGTAGAATTAAAAATCGAAAGCCCGAGTTCTATTATTAGCAGTCTCATTCAGCCGGAAGACAGATACACAGATATCGCGTGGAGATACGAAACAGTCATTCTTACCTGTCCTCTGGTATGAGAAGTCCCTCTCGCTCCTCATCCCGAATGACTGAGCGCATAGGTATGAGCAGATGCCCCGCTGTCGGCGTTATTGGAAAGTCGTGTTTCACCGGGGTAACTAGAACCGGAAGTCCAGCCGTGGCGACTTCACCCTCAGCAGACGGTTACTCATGAGCCTCACGGCCTTGCGTCACGCCAACGGAGTAAAAGCCCCCCCTGAAATCAATAAAATAAAAAGAGGCATAATTTCTCTTCTATTGTGGGTCAAACGGATGTGTAGAAACACTAATGAAATTCCAATTTCTCTTGTTCGATTTTGAGTGGAATTTTTTCAATACCACAAACGATTATAGAATTAGAAACATTGAATGGGGAAAACTCGAGTGATTTTAATCGTCAATAACTCGATAACGACAGAATTAAATTTTCCTGTGTTTTTTTCAAACTCAGGGTATTTTCTTAACCTTTAGGATGGGTTTGGACTCATCCAAATCGCAGCATTAGGTCAGGAGACATTATCGATTAAATGCAGTTTATTTAACTCATCGTTTTTTTTTATATTTCACATTTTCCTTCGGGTGGAAGCTTTGTAATCATTAAAATTTAAATTTTGGATTTTTGGAGTTATTGTTGAGCCTAATTAATCGCCATTAATTAAACTTTAATTCATCGATTAGTATTTTTAATTTTCTAATTTTTTCGAAAATTGGTTACCCACGACAACTAAAAAAAATGTTCTGAATTGATTGACTGATGGCTTAAGGAATTCGTTCGGATGTCCTGTTAACCGAAGTTGAAGATGACAGTCAAAGCAATAATTATTATTTTGATTTATTCGAAAATTCGCAAAAATTTGTTATTTTTTGAAAATAAAAATTTCGGAGATATCTTTGAATATCATACTTCAAATGTTCGTTTTAATGCCATTAAGCGAAGTTACAAGACGACTACGATAGCTATATTGGGTAATTTGATTTTTATGATGATTGTTGAAAATTTCTAATTTTTCATGAATTTCCCTGAAAATAAGATTTCTGACCGTTGCTTCAAATATGACGTTTGAAATTCATTCAAGTGTGTATAAATAAAATTTTTCTATCAACATCTTATCGAAGGGCTGAGGGGCGAGCTAGACCCGTAAAAAATACAATCGGTTATAATAATAATGATGATGATATCATTCAACTAAGTTCAAAATCTGGCAAAATTACTTAAACTCTGAAGCATATTGCTGATTTATTATCCAAAATAACTATACCATACGCAACACAATAGCAATTTCCCACTCGTTTTGTAATAAAAATAAAAACTATAACGCGCAAACTACAATTGTATAAATTAAATGATTCCAACCTCACGACTAAGTAGAATGAATAAAAAATAATCAGCCCATTGCATACAAACCACCGATATAATTTCCCCATTAACTACATTGAATGTAACCCCAGGAAAAATTCACAGCAATGGGACCTACAGGCGAGGAAATAGCTCCAGCGATAATCATTCCGTTGCTCACAAACAGACGTTACCCAGCTTTTATGTGCCAGACCCACATTATGAGAGTCACCATGGACATTATAAAATTTTCAACTCCACTAAAATAAAATATCATAAACAGATAAATCACGAGGGGGTGAAAAACCGAAACGAGAATCGCAATATCACATTCCAATGACCGGAGTATGTGTTGATCCTCGAGATATCTCTCCTCGTTGATGACTATTTTTGTATCCTCGAGTCTGCTCGGCTCTGTACGCCACCCTTGAGCCACATGAGAATGTTCACGAGCTCGATCGACCGTTCGTTTTCATGTAAAGTAGGCGTAAGTAGGCAAACCGGGTGTCTCGAGGCTCCGAGTATTCCCTCTCGGTACTTATGCGGTGCTTTTAAAAATTTTACTGTTTGAGGTGATGTTTAGGGAGGGGGGAGGTTGCATATGTTGCCATCGGGTGGGGGTAAATGAGTCGGGGAGATATCAAGTGGCGTTGAATGTTCGGTCGAGAACGAAAATCACTTCATTTGAAAATCAACTCCAATATTTTTATTGGGAATCATTCACGTGTGGATATGAATGAGTGAGTTATGGCTCGGAATAAAAAATATTCTGGTGAGAATATTTGAGTAAAAAATCGCGGGACGTATCAGGTTGTAGGACATGCTTGTAATATTTGGCAGAAGGAATAACATATGTGCGATAAATATCCTTGTGAGATGACAGTAGAATGTATTAAATATTTATTTATCATAACTCATCACTTGATTATACTTCGTCGTGAGGTGAATATTCCATATAAATATTCAGCAGTAATTTTGATAGTCTAATGATTGGAGGAAAAAAATGAAATTTTGTGGACAAAATTTAGTTTAGGGGACGATAAATCATGAAATTTCAAATTTTCGATAAATAGAAAGATGAGGACTCCTCAAGTTACGTGAATTTCCAATCAACAAGTGGATATTTAGTACCAAATTACACTGAATTTTCCTCATTCCTGTGAATTTTTATGGAATAAATGAACTGACATTGACAGAATACATTTTTTCATCAAATTCTTTCAATTACAAAATTCCTTAAAATTTCAGGGGAACTGTCGCATAGAGGAAATTCCGAAGAACTGTACCAGAAATTTCCGCCAAAAATTGATAACAATGTGACACAAATTTATTGAATTTCACAAATCAAAAGGCAAATAGCAACAGAAATTCAAAGAGAGAGTTGTGATTAAGATAAAATTTGAATATACTGAAATATTTATTTTCTAGAACTCATCAGTTGTCACTTCACCATTGAAATTATTTGAAAACTGAAAGACGACGATTCCCCGAGTTACTTAAATTTCCAATCAAAATATTAAATTAATATTTAGCACCAAATGACGCTACATTTTCCTCATTTCTATGGAATAAATGAATAGAGAACTGTCACTTGGAGGAAATTCCCAAGAACTGTAGCGGAAATTTCCGCCAAAAAATGATAACGACGTGACACAAATTTGTCGAATTTCATATATCAAAAAGCAAACTGCAATAGAAATTCCAAGAGTGAAAGAGTTGAACACCTGTGCCTCGCCACGAATTCTGCTCTCTCTCTCTCTCAGAAACTAAACCCTCAACAATTCGGTAACACTGAAAATAATTTTCCCCCGCACATGGTAAATAACAGAGCTACACTCCATGTTCTCGAGTCGTCAACATCAGCAATAAATAACACGAGTGTCATTGGTGTATAGATAATAAATCGTCGTTATAGCCCCGCACTATGAACACACCAGTATTACCAGTAATACACGATGCAAGTTAAAAAGGACGCACTGGTTCAAGGAAAAATATCATGTTAACTCCCTGAGATCCGATGTTGTCATAAATTCAAAACTGAGGAGAATTGCAGTGGCAACACCAGAATTATACCATAACCTAAATACTGAGTGACATGATTTATATTCGTCCATTCAATTTCATGTTTATTATATTTATACTGCTGTCGCCATCGTCGATTAATTTGCACGAAGGGCGAGTTTACCTACGTGAAAACGATAAGGTCCGCCTTGTTAATTTTTTTCAATTGACGCTTTCGAGCCGATCTATCACTGAATTATGCGGATCTTCCTATAAATGGTAGTGTGAAAATGTCAATTGAGTGATAAGTCAGAAAAATTAATGGCATTTGAAGGTGCAAAAATAATTTATTGCAAAATTTCGCCTCATTTTTTTAATATAATACACCGGAATAAGTTGATATTTGTGCAGTGATATGTACGCAGCCAGTTCATCTATTATTGATGAGGTTTGTCAACTATTAACAAGAAAAATTGACATGAAATCCACGATTTTTCGATAATTAACGAATCATAAAAAATAAATTACTTTTGCCGGGGAATCATTTTTCTGGGAAAAGAATTAATTTTTTTAGAAGCACATTTCTACAGGCTTGTCTCAAAATATTACAACTGTGTTCAATTATGAGATGATTATGCTACATATGACTTGAATGCACATCTTTCATTATTTTTGTTTTAAAAATTTTTTTTATTAGTTTTAAATTTTTCAACACTGTGCTTTCGCCATATATCTATACCTGATCTTACAATCCCGGTCTGGACTACGGATATGTTAGTTTTTACCTTATCACTGAAATACTGTAATAAATTATCTATTTTCATAACTTTCTACTGGAAATAGAAATTAAATAAATGAATAATTTTTTTCAAATTTGAGATTTTCTTACGTAAAATAATTTCAAAAAATTCGAAATGTTAATAATTGTCAATGGAGTATATTCAAGGTCATATGTAGCATAATCATTGCATAATTCAACATAATTTTAATATTCAGAAATGGACTTGGACCATCTGAACAAATAAATTCTTCTCCCAAGAAAATGAGAAACGATTAAACCTAAACACTGTTGAGACTTGTCGTTCAATTCTTTTCTAACAGTCAGTGCACTTCTTGATTCTTTTCTTCAATCGAATTCAATGTCTCCCTCCTAAAAAAGTCTAATCACCTCTCCCTGAAATTTCAACGCTTCTCTCACACTGACTGAATAAAACTCTCCCCAATTTCAAATAGAAAAAATCTATTCATAATCCACCGTTGCATATAAAAAAATTGCTCGATAATATTCACATTTTTACGACATGAAAATCAACGTCTTGGATAAGGTTTTACGAACAGACATTGGAAAGATACGAGACGGGAAAACACGAGTTTTTGTGATTACACGTTAAGTTTGATATGAAGTCAACTCAACTCGAGTTGACACTAAAACGCGTGTAAATTATCCCTCATTTTAAATTTTATCACGAGTTTAAATAACAAAATGAGAATAAATCCAAGTGGAAATATGTAGTAACGACTTCCTCTCATCTCAATCATCTATTATCAATTAAATTCACTGAACGATAGTAATTACGAGGCGAATCTTAGAGAGATAGATATCAAGGATGTTGGGTGGACATCGCCCGTGAGGATAAATAGCAGAGGTGGGAGTCGCGTGCCGTGAAAAAAAAAACTTGCCTGAGAAATAATACATTGGAGGACCCCTTGAGCCACAACTTTATCTCGTGTTTGCATCTTGGTTTCGGATTACCGCTCGTTCGCGCCTAACCCTTGGAGGAGTCTCATCGCTCCCGTCGGCGAGAGAGTCCATCAGCTCTAGGCTATTCTCGAGGGACGAAACGACAGTCTCACATATGAGCAAAGTGGTTTTGAGTGTCTCATGGAAAAAATACTCCAGGGTCACGAAATTTTATAGTTCAAGCCGAATAAAAACAGAACACTCTGCCAAGAGAGAAAAAAAAAAACGTGCGGATGGCCTCGATCGTGAGAGATGCGGCTTTTTATGGGAATTATTGGAGCCGAACGAGGGTTTAGTGCTTGTAATGGAGCGACGATTGACAATGCAAGGGACGGATTAATTTCTCTCTCCATTCGCACTGGGTTTTTAGTACCCGGGCAATTAGCATACGTTATGTACCTGCGGTACTTGTCATCGGGTTCTTACGAGCAGTTCGGAACAGTCCTTCGGCTCCCCAACCACGTGCGTGCGAAATTGAATGGTAGGTGACTGTGGCTCATATCGGAGATTGTTGTCTAGCTGATCGTTTCAGCTGATTCAACCTGATTCCGAGGCAGAACGATAAATAATGCTCGGGGCCTTTGTGATTGTAGGGAGATATGTTCACGGGAATTTATTGTTTGACGAGGTGGGGGTGGCGAGAACCTTTCTATGTTTGACCTTGTTACAATATTCGAATTGAGGGGATGCTTGCTTACGGTACAGTGGGAATTTTTATGAATTTCTGGGTTTTTAGTTATTATTTATTATTTACTCAGCTGAAGAGTGGGAGGAGAATTATTCCGATTCCTACTGGTATGGCAATCTTGAATGAAAATTCCCTGGTAAAATCAATTAAGTTCTGGTACGGAGACGGCTTTAAAAATGTAAATTGGGGGTTTTTTGCTGTGGGATTGTTAAAATTTTCAATTGATTTCTTGAAATTTTTGAATCGTGACGTGAAATTACAGGGGTATTATGGATTTGTTGAACTACACTGTAAAATTGTCATCTGATAATTTTTATCAAGTGACACTTTCATTTAAATTTCAGTCGTTCTAATCAGTTGGTTGGAAGTTGATGAACGAATGAAAATAGAGAAATATCACGAATTTTTCTACATGATGGAACTGTTCAGAATTTCAATAATATGGAATCCAAATTCAATAAGTATTGTTTTTAATTTTAGTTTAATTTTAATTTTTTTACCCGAAATTTTCTACGTGAAAAAACTTCCAAAATTCAAAAACCTCACATTCCCCAAACCTGAAATGTCAAATATCCCAATAAATCATCACCTCAACAACGATTGCCTCTCAAGCCCCCTTAAAAACCCCAAGATTAAAAATTAGCGACCGATTGTTCCCGAAATTTCCCCAAATTCCGCGCAATGAAACAAAGAAAATCAATTAAATTTATTATCCCCCGGTTCCATCAGAAACTTTGACGCTGTGTGTGTCATCCATAAGGGGAAAATTGAGGTGGGAAGAGGGTCCCCGAGTGGACAGAAGACAGCCGTAAAAAATAAAGACGACACCGAGAGGTCCCGGCACACGATCCCCACGAATATGTTCACAGTTTGTGGATGGTTGTGTGATACCGTAGACTCACGAGTGTTGGAGACCTACACGGAAACCCTTCTACGAGATCCGGCGCCGTGGCGCCTCCGAGCCCACCGCCTGGCCAAATTCAAATCCGTCGATGCATTTTTTTTTTATTTTCCTAAATCCCCAACAGAGTCCCGACTCCTGAAAAATTGTGTGAAAATGTTTCAATCCATCTCCATTTGCCAATGTATCCCTCCCCGTGGGTCATTAAAAATAATAGGTGACTGACGCAAGCCTCTCAACCAGTTAAGCCTGATCACTCCCTCATCGGGGATCAATAAACTCCAGGGACTCGGATTGTCGTTCAGCCCCAAATGGACGGTTTAAAGCGTATTTTAATGTCTTCAACTTGTCCCCCGCTTCTCTTTGTCCCATGGATCCAATACCTGGACGAATTTCAGAGGGGAAAGCTCGGAAAGAGGGGCCAATAACTGGGTGTAGGTCCTCTCCGAAATACAGAGAGCGTTCTATCTCGATTTGAAACCAAAATGCACACGGAGGCCACTAATGTAACGATGGGGACCAGCCGGCGCCAGGGGACACTTCTGGCCATTCGGCGCCAACTTGAGATCGTGGAAAATGTGACAACCGAAATAGAAAAAATACGTTATGATTTTAGTTGATCGGAAATTGGTGAGAAACTCTTCAATTTCGTCAGGTCAATGGGACGATTTTATCAATTTATTTTGCTGTTTGAATGACACGTGCAGCAATTTCGTGGAAATCAATTGGTATTTGTCAATTCAAGAATTATTATTTACGGGGATCCAAGTATCTTTTACAGTTTGGTACAGACCATACTGTAGATTCAATTATTTTCAATCATCAAATTTGTCAATTAAATTGCGTGAGAAAAATTTGAAAAAAATCATGAATATTCAGCGTCATTCAATCCAATCAAGTCATTTTTTCAAGCATTTGTTGTTTATAAATTAATAATTGGAATTGATGTACCTATTGAAAATCTTCGTTTTGTAAAAGTCATACTATCTTTCAATAAAATTATTATAATAATTGAAATTGTTTAAACTTTCGGAAACCTTATTTTTTAAGGCATGAAATTGATTTCTGGTAAAATTTTGAATATGAATAAATTTGTTACGATTTCGAAAAAAGATTTTTATGGTGGAAAATTGATTGTTTATAAATTATTTATAGAAAATGCTCGTAATTTTCCAAAATTGCTCTTTTCAAATTATTTCATCAATCTTCCTCCAAACGTGAACATTCTATTTTTTTCAGATTTTTAAAAAGTCTTCTCACGGTTCAATATCGAGATTTAAATTCAGACCTGCAATGTTTAAATAATAAAATCATTGTAAAATATCTGGAAACTTAGAGTCAAATGGGGCGCAAATGAAAGCTGATATTCGACTATAAAAGTAGAAAAGTATTTTCAATTTAACTTTTGTGAAAAATATTCAAGTTGCTTCATTTCCCTCAAATAAATCTCCTCGACTCCATCGGATACTCTCACGTGGAAAATATAGTTTTTCAACAGAAATTCGAAGTTTCCATTGATTTTTCTATGAAATTGTCAATTTTCAATGAATACAATGAGTAAATTCTCGACTTGTTTCAATCCTCTTGACAAATGAGGCACCAAAATTTCCCTGAATATCCCCCAAATAAACTGCTTAATCAATAAAAAGATCGCCTAAAAATCCGTATAAATCTTTGATTGTTAAACATTCCAGTGCTTTTCACCCGAAATATCAACATTAATTTCCCAGCATCGAAACAGCGCCCGTTCCAGTGGTTTCCCCAACCCAGTAAACACCCAGTTTTACATCGTCCATTGATACATCGACAACTTAACCAAACAGACGTAAACCAACTAGAGAGCATAAGTAACACAGTCCCCCGGATTTGCAAGAAAATTACACCTGTAACCCGCAGGGAAAGAACTATTGAGTATGTACCCGGTACTCCATAACCCGACGATACACGTAAATATACAAATGCCTGTTAGTCCCTGTCGTTGTTATAGTAGCTGTGTATAATGCGCACGTGCAACTCTCAACTCTTCAAGCCGCAGGTGAGACTCGATAAAACCCGCGTTACCGGATTAGAGAAATCACCGCGCGAGCAGTACTGAATTTACGTAGTCATTAATTTATACTATCTCCACTATTTTATCCGTGAAATATTTTAACCCCCTGCAATACCACAAATGAAGAAAAAAAACCCCAATCTCGTTTAAATAGAAGATTGAATTATTGTTGGCATACCAATTTACTCATTCAATAGTTCGTGCAAAATGAAAACGAGAATATTAAGTGTACGATTGAACTCATTTCCTGGGTTCATTCTTCATGCCCATAAATTTGGATTAAGTTATTTAACATTTGACCAATTTGTAAACGTGAATAAATTCACATGCAAATATTTCCCCCAAGCGAGATAAATTTCTGTTCATTTTTTTCATCATTTTAAATTCAACAAACATTTACAGTTCATTTTCAAATACATTTTGCAGTGAAAAAATCAAGGGATTTTATCACTCTCGTGAATTCTTCATTATCAATTTTATTTATTTACTACCAATTTCTTATTTACGACTGAGCTTGGATGTTTATCGTGATAAATTTAAGCATACAAATTGATGTTGTAAAATCGTTGAATAACAATCTCCCTGCGATGGTGTCGTTGAAAACAATTCAGTTGTGTGAAATTTTCTTTTATTCGATTTTTTTATCGGCTCTGAGGAATTGTTAATCCCCACTATCCACCCCTCCCCCCCCTCCCCCCTTCCTGCCCCTCCATAAGAATTCACTCCAGCCGAGAGATACTAACACAAAGGTATACGGGTTTGATGTTGAATCGTTTATCCAACGAAGAAGGGAACGTTTTGGTCCCGCCTACACGCCACTGGCATTCGTGGTCGCAATGGCCGCTATCGGCTATCTCCGATTTCACGTTTGTGCCTGGAATACTCTTCTCAAGGCGCACAAACCACCCAACGGAGGTGGAGCACAGTCTCTCATCGTCCTTCACTCTCGTGCTCTCCGCCTCTTCGTTTCTCTGTCTCACTTTGTTTTATTCGCACCAGCCCTGAGTCCCCCCGCCTCTTCCTGCGCCCTTCGATTCGCTCTTCGTTATAAATTTGATGTGGTGGGTTACAGTTGGTCCAGGCAGTGTGGCCATGGAGGAGATACCATGGCCGGTGAACAGGGGTCATGATCTTCACATCCCCCTCGGTGAATGATTGAATGATTTTTCAATTGCCAATTGTTGTACCCATGGAAATGTTTTGTTTCAATTGAATAAATGAGTTTTTGTATGAGTGTTGTTATTTTTTTTATCATTTTATTTTTTGTATATTTTTATTTTTGGGATTTTTTAAGTTATTTCTGCTTCTGAATGGAGGCTTTGTAATTTCCTCAATTTACGTTTCCAATTTTTTGTATTAGAGTGACTAAATAGGCTCTAGAAAGACCGAATATGTGATTTTCGGATAATGTCTGTATGTATGTAGTTTAAAAAAAAAATTTTTACAAGGGATTTTTTTCATAAATATAGACTTTAACAATCTTTCTTCACTGACACCAATGAAAATTTAATTTTTCATTCAGATTCAAAAATTCATATTTTTCCAAACATCAATTTTTCAATGATCACTCAAAAAATTGAATGATCATCAAAATGGAAGTAGTCATGGCTCAAGAAATTGATAACACCCTCTTGATTTTATCAGAATCAAGAGGGTGTTGTTATCAATCAAGGTCATGCGATTCGAAAGAGAAAACGGGTTTTTTCATGATTACATCTGGAGAAAAAAGCAAATCCATTCGGAAGAAAATTGTTAATTTCTTAGCAACAATATCTAAAATTGCAATTGTCCACTTGTTTAAATTTGTATCAAATTTAAACAGATAGTTCATTGATTTAAATAGAGACTTTACTAATTAAAAATAAAATAATTGTTGTTGTAAAATAATAATTGGATCAACTGAATCGTTTATCCGATTAAAATGCATCATTTCTCTGGCTGTGTTTTTTCATACTGAATTTTGACCATAAAAATAAATTATAAATTTACCATTCGCTATCTCCGAGAGTAAAACTCATATTTATGAGAAAATAAAGCGGCATAAAATGAAGATGCAGCTGCACGGTTTGAAATGAAATGTCTCGTGCAATAAACTGGAGTAATTTTTTTTAACAGTTTGCTATGGTTTTGATTGTTTTTCAGCAAATGCGGTGGTAGGTGCTCTCGGATAGAATGTTCCATGGCAGTGGAAGTGGTGGGTACGGAGCGGGCACCGACTACCAGACACAGCAATCCCAGCAGCAGCAACAGCAGCACAATCAGCAACTCCAAGCGCCTGTTTACGTGCCGTCCTCGAGACCGGCTATCCCAACAGCAGCCACGGCACAGTATCACACATTTCCTGGCTCCGCTTCACCCGCATGGTACACCATTTTTTGAATTTTATTTAATTTTTTTTTTGCTCCGGTGACGAGTTGATTGGGACAGAGGGAAAAAAATTATTTTCAGGAACATGTCGCTTGTTAATGATTTTTCTGTATCTGTCACCAATTACTGGTGATACTGGATAGTAATTAGAATAATCCTGATAATCCATCATTTTTCTCACTGAAATTTAGTGATAAATTCCTGCAAATTAGACGGGGGAAGGGGCAGGGGTCCGGAAAATTAATGACAATGTGTTTGAAAATTAGCGGTAATGTCACTAAAAATTATTGACAAAATCACCGAATTCCAGAATTTTGCGGGCGTTGAATTTCGCAATCGCGAATCGCTAAAAATTGGGGATGGATCACTGAAAATCAGTATTATGTCAGAGAATATTTTTTTCCCCGGTAAAGAGGGAATCTCAAATGAACCAGCGAAATTTTTGAGTAATTAAATAATCAAAATTGTTTTATAATTAATAACAGAAACAATCACGCCTTCGTGCACTCGGAAAATCTATCTGGCGATGCTGTATAATATTCAATTCTACTCGAAAAATTGCACATTACGTCATAAAATCAGAAAGAAGTAATCAGTTCTTCATTAATAAAATTTATTCATTCGTTAATAATTTTCTGTGAAAATTTGAAGAATAGGCACAGATTTTAAATAGTTTTTATGAATGCAGATTCTTATTATGAGTGGATTCAGTTAATTTCACTTTGCAATAAACTAGTGAGGAATACGCTATTAGAAAATGGTTATGAAATTTCACAACTTGATTGAATTTTCAGTTAAACATGAATATTCAAAAACAAAATTACATGAATTTTCACAGAATAATTGAACTGTAAAATTAAGTATTTTATTGATTTCCAGATGATTTGAACAGAAAATCAATGGAATTTTTTATTTTTCAAAGATTTCCTGAAATTTCCGCAATTTGGCACGGAAAATTCAGACAAAAATTTTTAACAGTGGAATCCGACGTAAATTTGATTGAAAATTCATGTTGAATTCTTCCGGAAAGCAAAAGTTTTCTCGCTATACTTCAGCAAAATACTGTTAATTTACTAAAAAAATGGAGTTCCGTCCCAAAGTCGTCGCATTACGCCACGAACACCTCAACATAGATGTATTTATTAATAATTTTCCCCAAAACTAGTAAAAAATAACGAAAAACATTGTCAAAGTCCTACCATCCCAAACTAAATAAATTAACCATCTCCTCTTCCCAATTTGTCAGGGAGAAAACAGCATCCTGGCAGCATGGAGTCGACGGTTACACGCATCACGCCCTGGCGGGGCACACGGGTGGCTCCCCCGCAGGTATGGGAGCGCATGGAGCACACGGCCACCCCCACCCATCCCACCCCCACACAGGCCACCCTCACGCAACCCTCGCGAGTCCATTCTACGCGCAAAACGTCGCGATGATGTCCTCCCGGTGGCCTTACGAATCCGCTGGCTTCCAGCGCGCCTCGCCGTACGGTAAGTCACCTCTCCATGTTGTTTTTTTTTTTCCAGAGAATTAGGTGAACGCACTCAGCAATGAGGACTGATACCGCGAACAAAAGTAGCGGGACTACTTGCACTACGACGATAAGATATCCTCGCTATTTCCTATTTCCACCGATTAGTTATTATCATAGGCTTTTTAGTAGCGAAGAGGGGAGTAATGGTTATTGTTTTTATCTTGCCATGCGGGTGAGTTAAAAGCCATTTTTTCAACTCAACTTTTTTGCATTCTACTTCACTCTGCGGCACGAGAGGTCAAGCTATTTTTAATTGTCAAGTGTACGTTTCTTTAAACCTTGTGACTCATGACTCAAATTATTTCAAGTTCAATTTACATTCTACCGTTCTATTTTCATATTATCGCGCTTTATGTTGAAATTACGATATTTACTTATTAAAGCAGAGGAAGTATCGGGTGATAGGGAGGGCGTAGGCGTGCAGGAGATAGTCGTGACATAGGAGAAGTAGTTTATAATTTTTTTTTTCATTTTAGCGCATTTCAAATGCTAGAACTTTGAGGATACTCACGTATTTTTTGTTTTCCTGTTTTCCTTTTTATTTTTATTTCATTCATCAAATTTTTCATCTCAATCGCATGGAAAAATTTGAAAAATGGTCATGAATAATTTATGTTATTTGAGGTACGTCCGGAAGAAAATTACTCTTCGAAAACGATCGCTTCATATAAATTAATAATGAGAATTGTGTAAATGGTCAATAATTTTTTTTGCAAGGAATTCATTTCTGTTTAAATTTGGGGTATAAATGAATTTTTAACGTTTTTGGAAAAATAGTTCTGAAGAGAGAAAATAGATTTTGCAATAAATTATTTATAAGGAGGGGTCCTTCTATAAATTTTC
>NW_021680343.1:0-25703 GCF_001412515.2 Diachasma alloeum | reverse complement strand
TCGCATTACGCCACGAACACCTCAACATAGATGTATTTATTAATAATTTTCCCCAAAACTAGTAAAAAATAACGAAAAACATTGTCAAAGTCCTACCATCCCAAACTAAATAAATTAACCATCTCCTCTTCCCAATTTGTCAGGGAGAAAACAGCATCCTGGCAGCATGGAGTCGACGGTTACACGCATCACGCCCTGGCGGGGCACACGGGTGGCTCCCCCGCAGGTATGGGAGCGCACGGAGCACACGGCCACCCCCACCCATCCCACCCCCACACAGGCCACCCTCACGCAACCCTCGCGAGTCCATTCTACGCGCAAAACGTCGCGATGATGTCCTCCCGGTGGCCTTACGAATCCGCTGGCTTCCAGCGCGCCTCGCCGTACGGTAAGTCACCTCTCCATGTTGTTTTTTTTTTTCCAGAGAATTAGGTGAACGCACTCAGCAATGAGGACTGATACCGCGAACAAAAGTAGCGGGACTACTTGCACTACGACGATAAGATATCCTCGCTATTTCCTATTTCCACCGATTAGTTATTATCATAGGCTTTTTAGTAGCGAAGAGGGGAGTAATGGTTATTGTTTTTATCTTGCCATGCGGGTGAGTTAAAAGCCATTTTTTCAACTCAACTTTTTTGCATTCTACTTCACTCTGCGGCACGAGAGGTCAAGCTATTTTTAATTGTCAAGTGTACGTTTCTTTAAACCTTGTGACTCATGACTCAAATTATTTCAAGTTCAATTTACATTCTACCGTTCTATTTTCATATTATCGCGCTTTATGTTGAAATTACGATATTTACTTATTAAAGCAGAGGAAGTATCGGGTGATAGGGAGGGCGTAGGCGTGCAGGAGATAGTCGTGACATAGGAGAAGTAGTTTATAATTTTTTTTTTCATTTTAGCGCATTTCAAATGCTAGAACTTTGAGGATACTCACGTATTTTTTGTTTTCCTGTTTTCCTTTTTATTTTTATTTCATTCATCAAATTTTTCATCTCAATCGCATGGAAAAATTTGAAAAATGGTCATGAATAATTTATGTTATTTGAGGTACGTCCGGAAGAAAATTACTCTTCGAAAACGATCGCTTCATATAAATTAATAATGAGAATTGTGTAAATGGTCAATAATTTTTTTTGCAAGGAATTCATTTCTGTTTAAATTTGGGGTATAAATGAATTTTTAACGTTTTTGGAAAAATAGTTCTGAAGAGAGAAAATAGATTTTGCAATAAATTATTTATAAGGAGGGGTCCTTCTATAAATTTTCCGTTAAGGTTTAATTTTTGTCTACAGTTTTAAAATGTTTTGAGTTCAAAATGTAAGGAGGTCAATTTTTACCAGACTTATTGCATTCTTTAGTAGATTATTATTTCGGTAAAAAATTTTAAAAGATTATCCGATTATTAAACTTGGGAGGCATTTTTCAACAGTTTTACCTTTTTAGGAAGTAAAAATAATAATTTTCAATGAAATCACGACTATTCAATGCCAAATTACGTTGAATTTTCAATGAATTAAAAATTTGTCCTGATTTCTACAAATTTTGAGAAAATAATTGAACTGAAATTTGCAGTTCTTCTGAATTTTTCCCATGAAATTCTGAATTTTCAAAACGTGATAAAAATTTCCAAAAACTTTACCGGAAATTTCAGCCAAATGTTTTCACCCCTGTAGAATATATTCAGTAAACTTAAAAAAAATCACTGTTCAAAATACTCGGACGTTCTTAATAAGAAGTTCTATCCGAATTAGAAACACGCGAATGCCAATGAAATTCACCTCCTCACCTGGAGTATGTCTGGAGAATAAAACCCAGAGGCAATGCGGCACCGAAAAGTGATTTCTTTTCTCGGATCGCACACACCAGAAGCGGTTAACTACGGGCCATGTGGGCAAAGACTCAGTGTTATAAGTGATAGCGGTGGGCTTTGAGGGATGGTGGCACCGAGTACAGAGTGCTCGAGTGCTCCCCGGTGCAGTTTTCAACTTGCAACAGACCACTTAAGAGTCCCAACGATAAATTTGAGGGACTTGAAGTCTCCCGGGGTCAGAGGGTTTCGAATAATCGATCTGTCATGCGTTCTAAATTTGAAATCATGATGTTTCAGTCTATTATCTTTATCTTCAGCTTCCTGAATTGCCGAGAGAGTTGACGGCTCGAGTGGTTGAGGGCTTCGCCCTCAGGTGGCGGCAGCTTACGACAAATTTTTATTTAAAAAAATTTACTTCGTTTCTAGGATAGAAAAAAAATCGTTAAAACACTCCACGAATTTTGAATTGATGATGATTCGTTATTGAAAAATCATGAATCGATGATGAGATGATCAGCGGGATAATTGAAGAACCGAAATTATTCAAACGACTAGTCGTAAATACAATGACCCAGGCGTGAGGAGACTCATTCGTTGGGGAATAATGTACGTTTATTCTCTTCTTAATTCATCGGGGCTCGAATCGATCGATTATCATGCGCACACGAGAGAGAGAGAGAGCGGCGAGGCCAAAGGAGCTCAGATTATACTCAAAGCGTATTACGATTTATGTTTCGCAGATACGGCGATGGATTTTCAGTTTGCCGAGGGACGAGAGTGCGTTAATTGCGGGGCTATTTCCACCCCACTGTGGAGAAGAGACGGTACCGGTCACTATTTGTGTAATGCCTGTGGACTCTATCACAAGATGAATGGAATGAACAGGCCGCTGATCAAGCCATCCAAACGCCTCGTAAGTATCAGAATTCACTGACTCAATTGCCCTTTAAAAATTTCGAAATTTAAAGAAGAAAGGCGAATTGATAGCGAATTGTCGTGAAACTTGTGCCGAGTGAAAATGAAAAATTATCAAATTACCGAACATTTGTAATGATTCTATCAATCGAAATTTGATTTATATCAATACCATTTGATTTTTCATTGTGAACCGAAAGAGAAATAAAACGGGAATTTTCGGCGCACTTTTTAGGAATTTTTATCAAGTAACAATTTAACTGGAAATTTCACGGAATTTCGTCTTTAAAACTTGACAATTTGATGGATAATAAGTGGAAATTGTATATTCCAGTTAAATTATTCTGTGAAAACTAATGAAAATCAGGAAAAATTATGTGAATATATTTTCAGAGAGAAAAAAGTTTAGATTTTCAGGTCAATGCCATAGATTTTCATTACCATGTCACTGATTTCAGGGATATGTCTCTGATTTTTAGAAATTTATCACCAATTGTTGTTGATACTCGACACTTACTATTTACTGAAAATCAAGACTTCTTTTGTGCAGTTTTTTGTTCAATCTATTAATTAAAAATACAGCATAATTTGGTAACAAAAATATTCATGTTCTTATTGAAAATACAAGTGAAATCAGTAATTTTCGTCTTTTTACTGCTCGAAAATTTATAATTTCACGATTTCTTTCCCCGCTAAATTAAATTTAAAGTTGCTGTCTTGAAAATTATCGCTAAACTATCAGTTATAATACTCCGAGAGCTTCATAATTATTAATTTTTTAATTGTTCCACGAGATGTCGAATACCGCAATTCTATTGTTCGGAAGGGTGATAGGTGAAATAATTTATAAAATTGTTTTTTTTTCTGATACTGTACTTCCCGAGGCAAATTCATCAAATAATTCAACTAATTACTCCTCCGACTATTCACCCTCATTCGCACAATTGTTATCATCCTCTTCTCACGAATTATCGCCATTCGGCGTACGTAATTGGCAATGGGACAGATCTCCGAATTCCAGACGGCGACTAGACGACTGGGTCTGTGCTGTACCAATTGCGGAACCAGAACAACGACACTGTGGAGGCGTAACAATGAGGGTGAGCCCGTTTGCAATGCATGCGGTCTCTACTTCAAGTTGCACGGGGTGAATCGCCCACTGGCAATGCGAAAGGATGGCATACAGACGCGCAAGAGGAAGCCCAAGAAGACGCCCGAACCAAATGCACCGAGATCCAGTGGAAATGATCACGAGACGTCGACATCGACCAGATCATCTCCGTCGAACGGTAATTATCAATTTATCAGTGGGATTTAATTATACTTTTGAAAGCTCTCAACTGGAATTTCTGATCAAGGATTTTTGGAACGAAAAGAGTATAAACTTTAAAGTCAAAGTCTTCTTTTGGTGGTGGGGGTGACGGAGAATGATTTTTTTTCACCAAATGTACACGCAGAGAAAAATTCAACAAAAATTACCAGAAAAAAAACGTAAAAATTACGTTTTGAAACGTAATCCGTGAGCGAAGTAAAATTCAATAAAAAGTGTGAGTCGGAACTGAAATTGTACGGATCGCCACGTAAATTCTACGATTTGTTCCGTAAAAAATAACCACCCGTCTGATGACTCACCGCTATGGGGACAAGTCGTTCCGTAATTTTTCCTCAACAATTGAGAAATTTTACGGAAAGGAACGTAGAAATAACTCACCAGCTTCATAAAAACTGTTGGGTAATAATAAGTTGGCATAATAATAAGTCGGCAAGTTTCTGTAAGATTTTACTTCTTCGGGAAAAATTACGTGACAATTTCGTAAAAAAACGAAACAGTGATGAACCTGAGAATGCACTGAACGTTTCAGATTTCTTCTCTTCCATTCCTACAAAAATTGCCGGAAAACGATTGCCCATTCCGGATTACGTGAATTGTTCCGTAATTTTAACTGAATATTTCTCTCCGTGTAGTTTCCGAAATTTCACTTAAGTCCGTCCCCATGTCCCTCAGATCTAACGCCGAGAAAAATGCCATACTGTCGCGGGAAATTTTATAGCTGGAACAGTAATTGTTGCATCCACAGATGTTTTTTTTTACCGAACGCATCGTAAGATGTCCTTCGTAAAAGTATTTGTTATTGCATTGCAATTTCGCTTCCCGATTCCCCTCTTCTCTTAAAATTTTCCGCGATGATCTAAACAATTTTTACTCAACTTTTCTGACCGTAAAGTATTCAAAGCCATTTTTGAAATCAGACGACCCCTGAAAATTCTCTCACTCTCAATCCCCCAGACTTGAAGAGCAGTCAACAGCCGCCTCAGCATCACCAGATAGAGTCAACAAAGTCCTCATCATCAGTATCAACTGACCGTCCAGTGTACCTGGGTCACACATCGCTGCTGGCAACTGGAGGAGTGCCAGCAGTGAAAACCGAGCCAAGAAGTTGCGACGGAATAGTCGGACAGCCATACTCATCGTACTACCAGCATCCCCATCAACTCGATCCACCGACAAGTGACCACCAACAGCAGAATTATTACCAAACCCAAGAGACTTCGTACCACCATCAGCATCACGTAGCAACAGCTGCGAAACTTCTCGCGTCATCCTAGAACAATTTCTCACCATTCGATATTTCGTAATGAACCGAGATTTGACGTTTTCACCCTATTAATTCATTAGATAAATCTTCAGTGTCCTGTTGAAGGAGTACTTTATGTGTGATACCTAAGTTATTTATGCACACGCGATATATTGCTATGGATGCGTCTGACTAGATCGTTTTTTTACATTTTTTTTATGTTTCCTCTGTAAATATTAAAGGAATAATTCAATGTAGTAGATATTAATCACTGATAATTACTAGATTAATCAGCAACGAATTGGAAAAAAAATGCACCTGTAAATAATACTTCAGACTTATCACTAGATTCTACACTATTCCGATGAATTTGATTTAAGAATAATTAATAAAAATAATCGTAAATTGTGCCGTAGGAATTACAAAGAGTCTCTCCATTTTTTTTCGTGTACTTAACGTAATAAAGAAAATCGTTACAAACGAGAATATCTAAATGTTATTAATCTTTACCCATGACCCCTCTTATTATGTGTACCCAAGTGAGGATAATGCATTCTACCAGAAGAGTTCCTGAGGAGTGAGCATCAATCCTTGGAAAATTCCCTTCATTCGATATTTCGTAATGAACCGAGACTTGACGTTTTCACCCTATTAATTCATTAGATAAATCTTCAGTGTCCTGTTGAAGGAGTACTTTATGTGTGATACCTAAGTTATTTATGCACACGCGATATATTGCTATGGATGCGTCTGACTAGATCGTTTTTTTACATTTTTTTTATGTTTCCTCTGTAAATATTAAAGGAATAATTCAATGTAGTAGATATTAATCACTGATAATTACTAGATTAATCAGCAACGAATTGGAAAAAAAATGCACCTGTAAATAATACTTCAGACTTAT
Source organism: Diachasma alloeum (assembly GCF_001412515.2). Classification (NCBI taxonomy): domain Eukaryota; kingdom Metazoa; phylum Arthropoda; class Insecta; order Hymenoptera; family Braconidae; genus Diachasma; species Diachasma alloeum. The sequence goes on along the minus strand of NW_021680343.1, from coordinate 19,489 downwards.
CACTAGATTCTACACTATTCCGATGAATTTGATTTAAGAATAATTAATAAAAATAATCGTAAATTGTGCCGTAGGAATAACAATGAGTCTCTCCATTTTTTTGTGTACTTGACGCAATAAAGAGAATCGTTACAAATGAGAATATCTACCTGTGAATGTTATTAATCTTCACCCCTGACCCCTTTTATTATGTATGCTCAAGTGAGGATAAAGCTTTCCGCCGGAAGAGGTGCTCGAAGGGTGAATGACGGAAATCTTGGGCAAATATTTTTTCTATTTCTACCTTTAACATCGATGTTTCCACCCCCTACTGGTTATGTTATTCCAACAAATCCCCCCTCGATCGGAATCAGAATCGACGGTGTCGACCTGGACGAATGGACAATTCGAGTTCACATCGCGGAGTTGAGTGGTCGAGAATCTGACGTCTTTTTGAGTATTAGGGAGCAGAGAGCAATGGGTGAGTAACAGTTGTGAGATAAAATTAGGGGCCATTTCACTCCTTCGGTTCCTGAATCCCTTTCTCTTTGGCATTTCTCGTTAGCGCAATATTTCAAATTGTCAATTGCCACTTATATCTGTCTGTTATTAAGCTGCCGATATGTCCTTTTGAGGGAGAGTAGATAGAGGCTGATGGCAGGTGTGAAGAACTTTCAGCTTTCAATGCTATTTCTTTGATTGTGAAATTATCATTTAGATTGTTTTAATGAGACAGAGTAATCGTTCCTAATTAGTTATTAATGGAATTGGGGTTTTAACTGGGACAGAATTGATATCTATAATTCAATAGTGAAGTGATAAAGGGAGATAAGTCGACTTATCTCCCAGTTGAGTTTTTGAGGAGTATTTCCGAATCTAAGGGAGATAGCGAAATTTTCGTAATTACATTTTTTGTTGCACTGAATCGGCTCCACAAAAATGGTTATGACAAAAATTTTGCTATCTCCCTTAGATTCCGAGATATGGATTGAAAACTGGTCAATAGTCAAAATTGACTTATCTCCTTTTACCACTTCCCTACTGAATTGTCAATTAATCAAAATTAATTGTAAAAATATTTTGACTGCTTTGAATGAAGGCGTCTAGCAAATTTATGATTTTGTACTGAAATTTGTTCAATTAAAATTGAAACTTCATATTTTTCACATGAATTCTATTTCTGGAAAAATTCTATATGATTCCGAAAAGAATATTTTTGAGGTGTAAAATTAATTGTTCGTAAACGATTACAAAAAACGGTCGTAAATGAAAAATTTCAATTTTTCAATGATTTTATAGAGGTTTCTTCAAAAGGAGAGCTTATAATTATTTTTTTAGATTTTGAAAATGTTCCCTGAGGGTTCAATAAGAAGAATCGAATTTAGACCTTGAAAGTTTAAATAATGAAACGATTGCAAAATGTCTGGAAAATTAGGATTGAATGGGGCTTAGCAAACATCGCTATTAAAATTGCCATAAACAGATATTCGCCTAGAAAAATGGGGCATTTCCTTAATTGCAGCTATCAATATCCAATTCTATTCTCAAAAATGTCGCAAAAAATTTCACATTTCTCCAATGGTTTGCCATGAAAATACAAGCAGTTGGCGAATCGCGACCTCTTCAACTCTTTCAGGAGTCCCCCATTTTGTTTATCCGAAAATGATTCATTGTGCCCCTGCCTACCCTCCTCTAGCTAGAATTTCTTTCAATCAACAGGAAGAACACTTCCAACTCCAGTCGCTTGCAAAGTCTGCGGAGATCGATCCTACGGAAAGCACTATGGAGTCTACTGCTGTGACGGTTGCTCCTGTTTCTTCAAGAGATCGGTTCGTCGCGGTGCCTTGTATACATGCATAGGTGCTCCCCAATAAATCCAACATAAATCCCAATCCCACGAGAAAAAAAAACAACAATTGTCGTATAATTGCAGCAGGCACAGGCACATGCGCAGTGGACAAAGCCCGGCGGAACTGGTGCCCCCACTGTCGCCTGAGGAAGTGCTTCGCGGTGCAGATGAATACCGCAGGTGAGATTATTCAATTCGATAATTTTCCAACCCACAGTATTGCAACATTGAGAGATAACCCGCGAGATTGACTGGAAGTGGGGAGGGGCGACTCAAGGAGAGGCAAACATTGCCGCGTGCCCGACACACGTCCAACCGCTGGTGTAGGATGTGTCAACATTCGTAATTGACAGACCAGTGAACTGGGACTGTTAGAGTCGGGGGTTGAGTAAATAAATCCTGGCACTGTGTTAGATAACAATGCTCTCTATTCAAATCACGGAAAAATGTCGAATCAATTGTCCTGGCGATAATATTTTAATGAAGAAATGACTGTGTGAATAATCAAAATGCAGAGTTCATTCGGGAGTAAAGTAGCACAGAAGTTCATTTGACGGCGCATTTGGATTATTAGATGTTCGTGAATCCGTTATCATCGCGATTTGAGGATATTCAAGGAATTTAGCCATTTTACAATGATTTTAATATTTAAACTTTGCACGTAGGAATTTGAATCTCGATATTGAACCGTTAGAAAATATTCTGAAAATCAGAAAAATGGAAAGTTGACTTTGGAGGAAGATTGATGAAATAATTTATAAATTGCAATTTTTTTAAATTATGAGATTTTGCTATAAATAATTTATAAACAATCAATTTTCCACCATAAACAGTATATTTCCGGCCTTTTATACTCATTATTCCATAAAGACAGCTCGGACATTTTTCCATAGTGATTTTTACTTTTAAAAGTTTGGGGACGGGCTAATCCTGGACCAATCCCTGGACGAGGAAAAGTGAAGGTCAACACGGAAAAATCATTTGTGCGGAATCATAACAACTTCATTCATATTTAGATTTTTCCCAGAAATCGATTTTATGCCGAAAAAAAAGGTTTCCGAAAGCGTCAACAATTTCCATGATTAATTTATGAACAACGAATGTTCAAGAAAATAATAATTCTATGAAAAATGTAACTTGAATGACGCTGAATATTGATGTTTTTTTTTCCAAATTTTTCTCACACAAAAAATCATTTGTCTGGGTGTTTTGAAGAATTTCACCGTTCCTTGGTCACATTTTCATCAAAACCTCGTCTTGAACTTGAGTTGCCCCACCCCAACAATTCCAATCCACCGGCATTTAACAAACATCCTCCACCAATCACTGCACATTTTGTCATAAAAAAATCGTCCATCTCTTTTGATGATATTAACATTCCCATCAAAAGCCATCGACATAACCCACCCAATCGAATAAATTTAGCCGTTCAAGAAGAGCGCGGTCCGCGCACCCGAAATCGTGCGTCATCATCTCTAAGTTCAACGACACCTTGGAGTCCAATAGAGTCCGCACCAACGGCATTCACACCAAAGATCAACGAAGCAATCTGCCCAGAAACCAGAATGGCGACGAGTATTTTTCCGCCTGCGTTGTTTCCTCCACTCCTTCCCGGTCTTGTCTCCTCAGGTAATCTCCAGGAAATTTGAGTCCACCAACACCAGTCCAAAGGAAGTAATGTCTGATAACTTTAGGGGAAGCCATGCACTACGAAATCTCCGCCCAGATATTCCTCTCGTCGATCCGCGGCGCTCGCAGACAACGAGACTTCTCAATGCTGAATTCCTCCGATCAAACGACAATGTTGCGACAGAATTGGGCCGCCATATTTACCCTGCGAGCTTCTATATGGCCGATAGACCTGGTCGAACTGCAACCGCGAAATCCAACGTCTAATAGAACGATAATCACATGTTTGTCATCAGCCCGGGCAACAATACGTAAACTACAATTGGATGAAGTGGAGATTTCGTGTTTGGAAACTTTAGTAATTTGTCGTCCAGGTGACCAAAGCAAAGGTTTTATTCAATCTGATCAATTTATGAATTATATTTCCTTAGAATCGATCATTTTCCGCTGCAGAGTTGGCTGAAACTGTCCAGGCACTAGGTGCAATGACCACAGGAAGAGCCACCGCATTAGAGTCTCTCATCCAGCATCTCCAAGGGCGAGACGATAACGGCCAGCGTCTTGCCGAGATTCTCCTCATCCTTCCAATCCTATTCACCAGCAGCTGCAAGGAACTAGGCCTCGCTCTGTTCGCCCCGATAATCGGTGACGTAGCTCTCGACCGAGTCATCGCCTCAATCCACTAATCAGAATAAACATGTACTGCACCATTCAATCAATAAATTATTAACCAAACTCAGCGTTCGTTCTTAATCTACTAACAACAACGCAACCAAACACGTAGTTTAGGTACCGATGTATGAACGTTCGACGTGAGTCATGTTGATTGGAAACTAGTGGGTGCTCATTATCGCAGTAAACTTTTCGCTAATTCATTCATGCGATTCAATTCGGTCGAAGAGTGCAAGCAAGATTAATCGGGTTTCACCGAGAATTGAGTCAAAATGATTGACAAGTTGATCAAAGTCCTTCTGACTGCTCTCATCATCGTATCTTCGATCTCCTCAACGGATTCGTTGACAAATGCCCTAGATTGGAACAAGAGTATCTTCGCCAATGAAGACTGTAAGTACCCGCCTAACATCCAAGATCAATCCTTTTGATTGAATAATGCTCAGGCAGAGAAGAACGACAACCAGTGGTCGAGTACTACCACCACAATGGAATGCAGTATCTATTTTTCTCGCAACGCGTCACATGGGAGGAAGCCAGAATGCTCTGCCGAAGCTATAACTCACGATTGGCACTCCTCGATACAATGGAGAAGGCATTGGGTGTGGCACGATCGATAGCTGAATCAAACATAGGTCAATAGCGATTTGTTTTTAGTTAATTACATCAACAAGTTTCTGGTTCAACGATTCCTTTTTTTCTGGCGATCCAGTTATGGAGGACACTTGGGTCGGAGGAAGGAGAATCGACTTCGTGTGGTACTGGATTGATAAGGAAACAGGTCCATGGAGAAATGAGATTTCCATGGAGCCTAATATCGAAGATTATCCGCCGTGGAGTCGAGAGCCAACCAGACCGACTAAAGAGTGTCTGGCTATTGATCGGAGATCACACGAGCATCCGATTTTTATCGACGTTGATTGCAGACTTCAGAGGCCTTTCATCTGCGAGAAAAGTAGATCTTTAGTGGAGGTGTTTGGAGGCATTTTGTTGACGGTTTCTGTCGGTTTTTAGGAGATGGGGAGGTTATCAGCAGTCCAGTTCCTTCCAAGTGGGTTCAGATTAATCGCAATACTTATGTCTTGTATCATGGAAGGGTCACTTGGCGGGAAGCAGCAACTTTCTGCAGGACCAAGGGGGCGAGGCTGGCTATTCTCAAAAATTCTATGGTTGTTAATATTCTTACTAATAGTATGGCGAAGACTAGACCAGGTTTGATATTCAATTTTTAAAATATCAATGCAAATTATGAATATTCATCAATTGTAATTATTGTAATTGTAATTGTTGAATGATGGAGAGAGACTGCTCCAAATGGTTCATCCATTTGAAAATAATTTTTTTATTATCATTGAAGAGAAGAGGTTCAGTGAAAATTCAAGAGACTTCTTTTTATGTAGATGTTCATCTCCTGTTCTTTTGCTCGAGGATTGTCTTTTTTGTTCTGAAACTTGTTTTAAGATTTTGAAACTGTATGGATTGGCGCATATTACTCATACGGCCAGTGGGTTTGGATGGCGACTGGATCAGTTCTGAATTCGCTAACGGACGAAGGTGGCTATCCACCTTGGAGATTCGGTCGTCCTGAGAAGAACGACGGCTGTTTATTATTGGATAGACATATAGAAGACAATTCTACATTCGTGGAGGCGGCCTGTGATCGCAAGAGAGATTTCGTCTGTGAAGAATGTAATTTCTAAAAATTTCCTCCGCTTATTTTATCAGCACATAAATTGATGCTTTGTAACATTGATTTGTAGATTCTGATGACGAAGAGGATGATTGGATGGACGAACCAGTGCAATTCTCCTTCGAAAACAGTACGTACATAATCTACCCAATCCACAAAACCTGGAGAGACAGTCGAGATTTCTGTAACGAAAGAGGAAGTGTCCTGGCGTATGTGGAGCATGCGAACGCAGTGAATTTGGTTATCGAAGCGATGGGTGATCATCCCAGAGAGATTGCCCACGTATGGCTAGGGGGAGAATACAATAAGAGACTGGACGAATGGCGCTGGATTGGAAATAACGAGAAAATACTAAAGGAAAAGGACGAGTTTGGATTCCCTCCGTGGGCGCATATCGACGGAGAGATCGAAGCAGATTCCGGCAGTACCTCATGTCTGAATTTAGACAGAACTGATCATGTCAAGCCTCACTTCTACGGACTGGAGTGCAACAGCAAACAGCCATTTGTCTGTAAAATAAGTGAGAAAGCCTATTCTTTAATTCAAAATGAACCTTCTTAAATTGTTCTCATCTCCTGACCAAATGACGCGATTTGAATGGGTCAGGTCTTATTTTAACGTCTGCAAAAATGGTTTGAAAAAGAAAAACAAAATCAACTATTTAAAATGGTGCATTCACCCCGTCGCCCAAAATAACCAAATTAAAAAATCCTAATCATCATTTAAACCAATAGATAACTAGTTTATCATCCTTTCAGCATGCGACATACCTCCACCGATACAAAACGGCAATTGGAGCTGCAGTGACATCACCGACGGCCGGCAATGTCTCCTGCACTGCGAGGGCAATCTGATAATGATGGGAATCAAAAATGTTACCTGTAAATTCAAAAACGGATGGGTATCTGGAAATAATCCAATGGAATTCCCCCTTTGTCTGCAGCCGAGAATGTTTACCACAAGAATGATTCGATCACTGAGTCAAGATATCCAGAAGAGCTCTGGATATTACATCCTCTTGGACCATTCATCATCGAAATTGAAGCCTATTCTCGTGGAATTTGTTGAGCGCATCGTCATCTCATTTCCGTATTAAACCAAATTTTCACGCTTCCGAATATTTTATTCTGTCAAAAGGAATTTGATAGGTTTTCTTTGCAGAGCATCGCGCAATTTGAAATTCGGAATGACGACATACCTGACCAATCCTCCAACTCATTTGCCATTCAACCAGACAGACAAGTGCGCAGTGATTTCAGCGGTTCGATCATTGCAAAACATCACGTCTGACATTAAAACCGCAGATGTAAACATCAGTTCAATTCAAAAAGACATTTCGATGTACGCCGGCCGCAGAATATCGATAAGTCAGTCGTCTGCGTCCCTAGTAGCGTAGTAAAATATTTCAGGGTCAATTATCAATTCATATTCCAGTTGCGGTAATCGATGCTAAGCGTGGAGCTGTTTACACAGATGCTCTCATGCAATTCAAAGCAGTGGGGCATCACATTATTGTTGTGGGACTCAGAGAGGACACTGAGACACTCCTACCTTTAGCAACGATTGGTTTCAACAGGAGAATTAATTTGTTTTTGTTTGAGGAGGCTGACATTGCAGCTGTCGTCAATGAGATCAAGAGTAAATAAAGAATTCCTGAATACATTATTCTCCGGGATGAAAACGAAGAAAATTATTCTGATGAATATTTTCAGATCACGAGAGGAAGCGGTCTAGATGTTCAGACACCCCAAAAATCGATTATTCTCCAACTTTTAAATATTTAGGAATCAATGAGACGAATCCTTTTCCACAAGACACGAAGAAGAATTTACCAGAACCGAGAGAGAGTCTTCCATCAATTCCTTCAGCTTCAACAGGCGGACAAGAGGACGAGAATCCTTGGAAGTTGGTGACTCGTTCATCCGCCACCCCTGAATCTACCACTGAGTCAGAATACGAGGATCTGCAACTTCGCGAAATTCAAAGAACCACTGCCAAAGCTGATGCAAACCCCTCTCAAGAACCAAATGCAAAACGTGAAACTGATCTTTATGAGGAAGAAGACTCCTAACTCACTCTCAATTATTTTCTTTGGCACTTTATTAACGTAACAAAGTACGAAGGCTATGTACAATTATCTTAGAGTAGTATGGCGTGTCAAATTGCAAATCTTAAACAATTAAAAAAAATGCCTTGAAGAAAATGACACGTCGAGGTTTGTATGGTGAGATGTAAAAGTTAATAAACAGTTAGAAGTACGTTGTACTGATAATTAATTCTAGATTATAAAAGTACCTCAATATTTGGAGATAACGTACTCCAAATCAATGCCACTTACGTTATTTTGAGTCAAATCTTTGATAGTTACTCTCAACACTGGAAGGCCTGTGGATTTTCACATAAAAAAATGATTAATTGGTGCTTCAAACTTTTTACATATGGATACACAGCACCCATTTACAACATTATTGCACCACATATTACAAAAAAAAATGAATGTTTTTCATCATAAAATAAACACGAAAGAGTGGAAATTCCCCGTGTTTCTGGTAAAGAAGAATTTATAAAAAAAAATTAACAACCTGTTCTAGATAGAAAATTACATACTGACGATGATGAAATCTTACAAACTCCGTTATATCTTAAGACTGGCAGAAAGGCACCAAAAATTTGTAAACAACAAAACAAAAAAAGTTCGTTGTATTATTTCTTCCTGTACTTGCGATAGCGCTCCTCCTCGTATTGTCTGCGTAACTGGCCGATTAAATTACTAGGCACATCCCACAGTTTATCCATATTAATGAGCAATGCCTCTGTCACTTGACAACAAACAGCGGCCATATTTACCTGAGCACTTAGATCAGTACGATCACGTGGATAAATGTATCTCGGGGGAAATAACGAGGGTGCAACAATCATAGCAACATTGTGAATTGACATTTTGTTTGAGCTCTGATTCTCCACGACTAATTTGAAGAAGGTTAATAATTCTTTGAGAGTACAGCGGTGTTCCACTGGTAGCAGTAGCACCAGAAGATTCAAAGCGTAAGACAATTCATTCGGATTCTTGACACCTGAAAGCAATTGCATTAATCATAAGATCCCACTAATTCAATTGACGTGATGTTTCAACTTTTGTAATATACAATGCATCATGAAACCCACCATGACTTTGATAAAAAGCATCAATAAGTTCAATCGTCAGCAACGGCTGCGGCAAATCCCTCAACAATTTTTTCAGCACAGCTGACAAATCATGACAGGGACTCCGTTGAAACAATCTATCAGTCTCCTTAGGTTTACTATAAAAGTCCATCTCCAACTCACTGCACAGTGCCTCCACCTTTTGCTTATGTCCACCCACTCTGAGGATACCCTCCTCCTTAACCCCACGCCTGGTCAATTCACTCAATAATTTTTGAAAAACAAGAGGAATATTGCTCTCCTCAATCGTCAACTGACTATCACGAAGTAGCAACGTGGACAACGAAACACCGAATAAATTTCCAGCTAAAAATAAAATCGCAAATTGTTTTTTCAAAATCTCCGACCAAAACCACAACCCAACAAAATTCCATTCATCAACTCAGTATTTACCTTTCCGTCTGCGTTTATTTGGCTTGCGTTTAGTGAGTGGAACATTGTATTTATCGAATACAGAGGTTAACTCAAGCCACAGGAGTGGTTGAAGCCTCATGATATCCCTCTGAGACATCATCTCCACTCTCTGTCGATTATCATCGTCCTTATCATCCTCGACATCCCAGTCCCCACTGGCAGTTTCATTGGCCCTGCACATTTGTTCAAAACTCAAGTGACCATGCGACGACGTACGACTCAATGGTCTCGTTATCAAAGTGTCGCAAGGTCTCGTCAATCCATACAAACTGCTGTGACTCCTTGTCACGGTGGCATGACTGCCGGGGTTTCGTCTGAGGGTGGACTCTTTGCTGCCAGGTACTTTTCCAGGTTTGACATCCAGATCCGCAGTGCTGGCAACCTCACTGGGATCACTGCCACTCCTCTGAGGTCTTGCAACGTGAATAGTCCCAAGTCTGTGGAATCCAGTGAGCTGAATACCCTCAGAATCGCAGGCAATATCTCCTCTGTGAGACCAGTGATGCCCAGCCCTTCGGAATATCTCTTGCATTGGAAGTGGTGTTGGTGCAACAACTGGATTTTGGACCGTAGTGGGAGCACTAGGTAGCCTCCTAACCGTTTCCTTCTCATTCGTATTCTTTGTGTGAGAGTGAAAGATGGAAACAAAACTTGGAACAGTGACGTGAGGATGATGCCTCTCCGTCACACTGACACTAGGTGGTGATGGTGGTAATGCACTGTCCCCTGTTTCACCTGACACAGAGTCTAACGAGTCCGGTGTAGCACTGCGTGATCTTGTCCCAGTGCTCGACACCTGCAATACATCGTCCTTGATCACGATGTTACAATTGGATTTTATTCAAAAGAATTAACAATCTTACTTCAACATCTTTGAAGACATCTCTGATGTCGGGTTTTCGCGCTCTTGTGCGTTGATTGAAGCGCTGTTTAACCGTATGATTGAGGGATCTTACTCTACGTTTAACCGCTTCAGCTTGTGCACGTGACAGCGGACGGAGTGCTGCACCAAGTTCATCGGGTTGAACTTCTCTACCTGCTTTCCAGGGCTCTGTCAACTCACCTAGACCAGCGGCTCTCAACCACTCTGCTTCCTCTTCCCCCTCTAAAAATTCACATAATGAAAATGCATTCGTGAATCATTAGCCTAATGACATTCATACCGTCGTAACTGCGTGGACTGCACTCCTCGTCTAGATAATCGTCCAGCATTTTAGTTTCCTCCATCATCTTCTGGTAGGCCTCCCAGTACTCGTGGAGATGTGCATCACCACCACTGTACGTCATTCCGTGTGCACGATCCATCGTACACTTGTGTGATATAAACTATATTTGTGACTGTTTAACAGTGTAAAATTCAGTTCAACTATGATTCATTCGTATGAAATCACATTTCGAGGTTGGACGCTCGTTAAACCGTTAACCCTGAAATTTTTTTTTCAAAAATCTACTGATAATTCCGGAAAGATAAGCCGGCTAATTATCACTAATGATAGCGTATCTCGAAACAAGTGCTCCTCCAAATTACAAGCCGTGAGAGAGAATGAAAATTTATCAATCGTAAAGTCGTAGATTCGTCTAATCCCCCCATTGGATATTATTGAATAAAGAAAACTAATTAAGATAGTGGAATACGGAGAAAACAATCAACGAAAAAATACATGAAAAGTGATGTGAAATACCGGAAAATTTATCTATTTTTTTCATGTTTCTTCATAAAAAAAACTCCTAAATTTTACTGTTTGTTGAAAAAAATGACATTACAACAGGAAATTTTTTTTATTTATCCTTCGTATCGTGATTCTTTCCGTTGATTTTTTTTCTCAAGAAAATAACAAAATAGCCGTTCGCACAGAAATATCGCTGAACAATATCTAGCCCCGTTAGAAATGCTAATGTAATTGGAGCGAACGAGTTGAATAATTGTTGTGTATTTGTTTTCCATGGAGGTGGGGAAAGAAGAAAAAAAATTCCATACGTCACGTAAATTGTTGCGAAACCTAACCTCGCTGTTTGACAGATATACAACAAACTGAGGAGCCTCTCAACACCTCTTCGGACGCCCCATCATGAATGAAGGCCAAATGTTTATGAGGGGGATCGGTATACACCGCTGCTAAGCAACTGAATGACGTGTACACCAATCGAAATTAAATCGTTTTTTATTACAGGTGAAACACAAACACAACAAAGCCAGTGAAAAATAAGACGCAGTGGTTATTGGGGAATTGATACGCGAATGATGAATTTTTTTCAAAAGTCATTGATGTTTGATTAAGAAATATTAATGGAGTCTATGATCAAGCCATTAAGAATGCATTATAAATTCTGAACAGCGCCCACAACGATGAGATATTGCGATACATCTAGCATCAACTCTATTCATTCCGTATACGGTTAAATGGCCAGTGTGAAATGATAATGAGTGGATTAATTTGCAATTGATAAATCAGGTATTTTTTGATTGATATAAATTATTTGCCTTGTCAAACTCACAGTCATAAAGGCGCGACAGTCGATCCCTCGAGGTCGCCTGACCACCACCTGTTGAATGCCGTGTTTTTCAAGCGAAAAATATACAGGAGAGCGATGGTATTTTTCAAGTGGAGGGAATTGAGGAGATTGTGTGCATGTGAAGGCTGAAACCTCCAAATTGTGTGGGTGTGTGGGTCCACTGGGAGGCGGTTGCAGCCTTCACCGCTAGATGGATTTACTTGGTTATTTCTGATAGTTTTGATTTGTTAAAGATGTTGCAGGCGCACTGATAGACTGATTCATTGATTTCAAACGACATTCGTTAACTATTAACGAATGGTCGAGTTGAATATGACCAAATAAATATTCATTAATAGTTAACGAATAGTTCACTTGAAAGGTGAAAGTCGAGTCAAACAAGGCTCCTCAAATATGCATTTGTTAACTATTAACGAATGAACATTTGGTGAGACCGAATAGACCCTAGACTTCAACCAAATCCATTTGTTAACAACAACTAATCCTTTCTATCAGTGCGGTAATTGTGGTTGCTAAAATAATCAAAAGTGAAATTTTCTTTGCTTTCACTTTAGTGGAAAAAAATGTATTAATCAATCCGACAAAATTATAAACCGCCAAGCGAAATTAGATATCGAGAAAATAAATTCGGAAGATTATCTGTGCCACGCGGCCAACGGGGTTGAAATATCTCTTTTGTTTTTTGTCCCCCCCGTTACGTTTAACACATCATTCCCTATATCTCCAAATTTTTTCAAAATTTTTTTTCGATTCCTTAGGAGAGGGGAGGGTTAAATGTTTACTTTAATTATAACTTTGTTTGATTAATTTTTCGATACCGATAAGTTTTTAAATTTTGAAATTGTGATAAATGTTCACCATGTCTATTGTGTGATACAATTGATGAAAAAAAAAAATAACTTTTTTAGTGAACCCTAAAAAATATAATTTTTTAAGCGCATACATAGCACCCTTGACTGTATCATTAGAGGAGATCTGAGTTTGTTTTGTTAGACGCAACGAATTGGAGCTAATTTTAATCAAATTGAATTCATTTTGATCGAATTATCACATGGAGAGATTGTAGTTTCTATTTGCGTGGGACAGCTGAATCAATCGAGCGATGATAAAGATGTTTATGAAAATTGGTTTATTCAAGTGGCTGGGACAAATATCGTAATGAGTGAGACTTTGATTGATGGGAATTTTTGTCAATTGTAATGCGTGAGATAAGAACGAAAGAAAGATATATTGAGAATTGATGATTGATAGGAATTTGTACAGGACAAACACACGAGTCTCAACTTTTAGTGTTTTACCCTTTTTCAAATTTTTTAATCTTTTTTAAATTTTTAATTACTCAAGTGAATGCAATTATCCACGTGCCCTCAATTCAAATTCGTAATCAAAACATTTATGAAACTTTATAGATCTACATTAAAAATCCACGGAAATGACTTTTAATGTAGATATTTCGATTATAGTTTGAATTTTCAATTTTATATTAAAAATTGCCCAAAACCGAAATTAATTTTGCATCGTTTGGAAATTCCCAATTATTATTCGCCTGGAATTTCTTAATTTTTCGTCGTTGTGGAGGATTGAATGTCCTTCACTAAAAATTTTAACGGAAATTTTCCAACTATGCATGATTATTCATCTCCAAATGATCAATTCACACCCCTTCCAGCTGATCGATTCCATCTACAACCCCCACACAACAGTAAACGAAACAAATAAGTACCAATCTAAACATATACATCCACCAAAAGTCACGCTCACATGCTCCAACAGCATCCCAAAATCGTCGTTAAACTCAATCAAAACAATCCAAATAACTGATACCACTGTATCTACCACAATGAAAACTATACCCGTCTGTTCCCGTCGACGTCGATATTGTCTCGACGGCTCGCAAGCCGGCTCGACGCCAAAATCAGCTCAGTTGCTTTCCGGTCGGTGTTTTATAAATACTGCAGACAGACGGAGAGTGCACCGTACAGAGGGAGCATCGTTCAAAGCCCCTATCGTTATGTCGAGAGCAATTATCTGAATGAATGTCGTAAATAAAATAAAGTGAAATAATCTCAGTGAAGATTGAATTTATTTTCACAACTTAATCCCCAACTTTGCACTTGGATAAACCGACTTCACCAGAACTTTCATAAATATGTGATTGTGTCAACATTTTCCGATTGCTCTACATTGCTTAATTACCCCGGGACAACCAGTGGTAATAATCGTCAAGAATAATTCGTGTCGAAAGCTGAATAATGTGAACTTCAAGAAATAAATCAAAATTATTTTTATTGGCTTCAATTCAGGTATGTTTTACTAGCTCATAAATTGTTACGAAACTGAAACTGCCGTCAAATTTTCGTTGTTCTTCCATTTTCACTATTTCTCCCACTAAATTCTATTGATTCGTGTAAAAAACAGACGTGCAGGTAACACATTAAAGTGAGGAAACTAAAACTATGAGAGACTGATCTACTCCCGCTGATGGTGCAATTCCCTTGGCAATGACTAGGAATTGAGCGTCGATTCGGTCCGATGAATGCCGTGGTTTTCGATTGCGAAAGCTGTCGATTGAAAAGCAATGCATGAATCAAATATTTCGTCTCCTCTCCGCACGACTCGTTAGAAAATCTCACGGTCAAATGGTAGAATAAATGGGTCAATGTGAATGGAAACAAAATTGAAACGAATAAAAGTGGAAAATCCACGCAAATAATTGTGCCAATAACTCCAAAACGAGTTCATTCAGAAGAAATATCGAGACATCACTCACGACCTTAAAATTCTCTACAAAGGCGATATATGCTCAATAATTTGAGACCCGTCTTCCGCTTTTAAACTTTTACATCGACAATAAAAGTTTTATAATTCCCAGAATTTGAAAGTGGAATAAACGAGAGGACAAAGCCACCGAGAGGGCGAAGACACTGGGACATCACTCAGCCACGAGCCGCGACGATGACTCGATCATCGGAGCGTTAATTCTCTTGATCCTGGAGTGCGGTGCCCTTTGGCATTCATTCAAAAATTCAGCACAGAGACGATGATCGCAGAATGACGGGGCTTGTTGACAAAAAAAAGTGAGATAATTCAAACTTCCCGGAAGAAAGTTCAAAGAAACCAAATCCACAAGAATGAGTAATCTGTCCAAGAAATCCATCAGCGGATCCATCCACAGAATCCGTGAATTTGAATTGGAAAAGGTATCCTCATTGTTTGTTACTAACAAATAATCCACTGGTCGTAAACCAAAAATTCTCTTCCTGCTAACGACGTAATCTTGGCTCATGTTCTTGGAAATACCCAGTAGCATTATAGGCGAATTCGAGGCCACAATAAACTCGCAAAGACATGATTATCCAAATAATACAATTCCCGCGAGCCCTTAAAACGAGTTTCCAGATTATATTCAAGAATGAAAATCTGGGATATCCAGAAATAGTATCAGTTGCCAGCATTTACGTACGTGAGTAACGGTGCTAGGTACCTATTTCTGGCATTAAATTCAATCTGTACGGTAAAATATACCCAATCTAATTATACACATGCAAGCATTGTGATAAACTTCCACAATTCTCTATTATTCATTCACCCCCCCCCCCCTACAGTTTTTATCGCATTTTGTTTCATCATTTCTTAGATATTTAGACATCAGCCGTCTGTTTGTGGTGCTAAAAGTCAACAGGACAGTTGTTAAAGCCCACAAATCATAGAATATTAAAATCCCAGTGTGAGTTAACGTGAAAAACTTGAAGATCACAGGAAACGTTTTAACTGCTTGTCATCTAATCCCGTAAAAGCGTGAAAAGAGTTTGACGTATCGCGTTTGCTTTCTTCGTAAGTCCAGTCGTTGCACATGCTCGAACACTAACAAAATTAAAAATAGCATTCGTGGAGTAGTGAAACACTGGTTCTTGAGTCACAGATCAAAGTGGGATATTGTAGAGGGGGATACGTGAAAAATATTGAAGATTATGGGACACAGTGGAATCAGATATGCCACTGGCATCATCATGACCACTGAACTGTGTATGAATTTGTCGTGTCTCCAGGTCAATCTTGCCGAGGAGTTTGATATACTTCAGATTGTTGGTGAAGGATGGTTTGGGAAGATACTGCTGACCGAGCACAAGAGCACACAGACAGAAATGGTGTTAAAAGCATTGCCAAAAGCTTACACAGCTATCACCGATTTCTATCGAGAGTTTCATTATGGCTTACATCTGTCAGCTCATCGAAACATCATCACTACGTACGATGTTGCCTTTGAAACGGCTGGATTCTACGTTTTCAGTCAGGAATATGCGCCCCTCGGTGAGTTCATGTCAATAAGACATAATATTTCTGGTCATTTATTGATATGAATATGTTTTTCCCTCTTTCGTTGAGCCTGGAAAATGGTTTAATGTTGGATTTTTCCGTTCAGGTGATCTAACTGCTAATGTTTCTGAGACTGGTCTTGGTGAGCTCCATGCGAAACGAGTTGCGAGGCAGCTGGCGGCTGCTATTCATCATATACACAGTCGTGAACTTGTTCATCGGGATATTAAACTCGATAATGTGCTTGTGTTCAAAAGTGACTTCTCAAGGATCAAATTGTGCGACTTTGGGGAGACAAGGAAGGTCAATACTATCGTTAGGAGACATAATGAATGGCTGCCTTATTCACCTCCTGAAGTGCTGAGAGTTGAGCCGGAAGAGAATTACAAGTGAGTGATGAATTTGCCATCAAACTGGCCAAATGTACCTCATGCAGTCAATTATTGCTGACGAAGCATCACGAGAACTTTTTTTATTGCAAATTTCTCCTTGCCATTTTTATTGCACATCCCTTGCAACTGTATTGCATTTATAACGTTTGATCGTTCCGACACAGAATCGTGATTGTAATTTATTTTTGATGGTTTTGTTTGCTCCTGTGATGATTTCCAGAGCCCTGATAGCCCACGATGTATGGCAATTCGGAATTGTTCTGTTTGTTTGTCTAACCGGATGTTTGCCATGGCAGAAAGCTGCCCTGGACGATAGAAGATACACCAGGTACCTGAATTGGCACTCAGCCACACTGAAAATTGCGAAGAAACCAAAGTTGTTTCAGCTCATCAGTTCGAGGGCACAAACGATGTTCTCCAGACTGCTGGAGCCAAAATTGGAAAAACGGCCAGTGAGTGTTCTGGAGGTCAACAAATACGTTGATGACCGGTGGCTCGGAAAATTGGGTGCTGAGAAAGCATTGAACGGTACGTATCACCAACAAATAACCACTCAATATCGATTCCAAGCGCTGACATGGATCCCGTTTCCTCTAAATATTCTAAACTCCTTCATCACTGTCAATCACAGGTGGCGCAGACGAGAGAGACGAGCTCTGTCCCTCCATGTACAGTTTCCATAGTTCCCTAGAGGAGAAGAATCAACTCCTCTACACCCTGACCCGCTATGGAATCGAGACTACAGTGGACCGAGCCAAAAAGAAAGACAGAATTCGCGAGTGGATCCAGGCAAGTGCCATCGCAGAAGAGAACGAGGACGACGACTCAATTCTCGAAGAGCTAGAGAAACTCCACGAGAACTCGGAAGACGACGAGGCGAACATGAAAGGCAGGCACTTCCCCGAGAGGCGGCCCAGCGTGAAGAGCTCAACACCAGACAGACCGATCACAAGTGCCCAGGTGAAACCAAAGGAGAAAAATGGAAGTTTGGAGAAACGACACAGAAAGTCCAAATCCACACATCGACCTTCCCTGAAGAACATAGAGAGGCGAAACCCTTTCGCTCCTCAAGTAGCCAGGGAGATGCAGACGATCGCAAGATTCTCGAGTTTTCCAAACGGAGATCCCAACTTTGGCATCAACACCAGCCACTCCTTGCCATCATTGCCAACAGGCTTGAAAGGAGAAGATCTGCAGCCGCTTAGACACTCAGGACCTCTGGGATCCATTGCTCCAGTCCAGAAGGCAGCATCAGTGACTCAAATTGTCACAAACGATGATCAGCAGCTTGATCGAACCCCGTCAGTATCGAACAGAGGCACAAGTGCCTCAAACTCCTATGACAATATTCCCACTCCCATCAATTCCACCCCAGAGTCCTCAAGGATTGAGATAAACGGAAGCAAATCACCCCCACAAGCTGACGAAGCTGTCAATAATTATCATCAGAATGTCCCCCAGAGTCCCCTGCCTCCAACGAGGAGGAACAAGGGACAATCCCCTGCGCAAGCAGCTTCGCAAAGTCCCAGAATGTCTCCCCACGTCGAGAAGAACATCGGTGGGAGTAAAAATACTTCCAATCAGGCTCTTCCGATGTCTCTATTCGCTGGACAATTAGTCATGCAGAGCTTCAAGACAATTCAGGGTGTGACTCAGCACGCATCCAAGCCAGTCGCTTCTAGTTATAATAAGAAGGAGAGTGAGAGGAATGAGGGACACGGGGCAGTATACGGAAAAGACGCTTATGAACATTATGGGGTGGCTCAAGGGGCCATCATCAGGCCCCAGTTCAGCAGGAATAGAGGTTCTCCAGGGAGTAGCCGATCTGTTAGCAATTGATTTTCATTTTCGATCGTAATTCGAGGAAGATTATTCGATGTGGGACCAGACAGTGATGATTCAAGTTAATTCGTGATTTTTTAATTGAAATGCCAACTTTGATGAAAATTGGGGTAATATTATTTGTGGGGTATTATTTGTGGGGTAGTCGGTATTTTCAATTGTTAAAAGTAAATGTAAAGTTTTATTTTAGTCGATTTTCACGGAGTGAGTTATTAAAATTGTTTTGAAAAGAATTGCGGAAAAAGTTATTAATTATTTTGTTATAACACTTCATGAATGGTTTCTGGATAAATGTGAAATTTAATGAAGCATGCGAGACTCACCGTTGGAGTTTCACTAGTAGTTCTGCTGCCATTCCTCCATTGTTGACGTAAAATTCCATCTGAATCCTCTTGGAGAATCGCACAACTATTTTCACACAGAAACACTTGATTTGTTTTCAGTTGAAAAATAAAAAACGTGAGGAATCGAAGATGAAATCACAGTTCATTGGTGGATTATCTCAGAATAAGAGATTTCAAGTTGAAATGTCAAGAAACATGAGACTAAAAATCGATTATTCCATAAACCAACAATTGTAAAAATTCAAATTGATTCATCACGATTCGACACTTTATATCAGAACTTCATCACTTTCTCTTTCTTTTCACAGTACATTTGCAAATTCAGCAGTCAATTTCACTTGTAACACTCACGCACATATTTTTTCACGTTAACAACTCCGAAATCACGCCCATCTCCGCAAAAATGGAAATTCTCCTACAAATACATTGGCTCTGGTGATGTTTGGATAACAGCGCTCTTGAGTATAAGAGTATAAAAAAAGCAATTCTGAGGAGTCCATCTACCTTTAGAGAACCCAAATTTCCTCAGGAATCGAATGGAATTGGTTTTAAGGCTCTATCTCTAATAGTTTCGGAGATAATCGCGAAAAACAAAACGCCCAAAAAATAATAATTTAATTTATCTTGTAAATGGTGTAGGAAG
>NW_021680342.1:6584194-6607548 GCF_001412515.2 Diachasma alloeum | reverse complement strand
TAAAAATACAACTGCGTGAATCACACAGGCGTATAAAAATACAACTGCGAAAAACACACAGTAGTATAAAAATACAACTGCGTGAAACACACAGTAGTATAAAACTTCAACTGGGTGAAACACACAGTAGTATGAAACTTCAACTGCGTGAAACACACAGTAGTANCTTCAACTGCGTGAAATACACAGCAGTATGAAAATTCGGCTGCGTGAAACACACAAACTTCACGCATGCGTGGAGTGTATGGAGTGTACGGGAGTGATTCACGCAATGGTGCGAATAGTCACGGCCTTTAACATGGTTAGATCTCACCACTCTACCCGACCGGGATTTGAAGTCGGAACCTGGCGCACGTGCAACGACAACCTTACTGCGCCAGGCCGTCGGGCAATCATAATTTTTAATTACAGCTAAATTTTGAACAAGTCAATTGTTAATATTACTCACCTATTTCTTGATTGTCAAATTAACTGTCAATTTAAATATTCAAATTCCGAATTATTTTATCAATCATCAACTGAAATTTTCAAATTTGAAATTATTTTATCAACAAATCATTAAAAAATTTAAATTACCAATTGTTATGTTATTTTTCAAATTTTAATAAAGATCAGTAAATCTTAAATATTGTAAGGTACAACTTCTCATAATATTACTAAAGTAATGATTGATGCCGCTTTATGATTTTGACACACAAGAGTTTAGAAAAATCGACCAAAAGACATTTTTCGAAAGGGACTTTTTGAACTACAAGTGAAATCTTTTGTAATTTTTCTCTGAATTTGGGGATTTAAGTGATATTTTGGGCCAAATTTCTGGATTCATCAACTCATCTCATTTGCAATGCAGAAAAGAGTCGAACAGAATGAAAAATTATGATTTTTTTCAACATTCCATTTCATCATCAATAACTTGAGAATGACAGAGTAAAAGTTCGAGTTTTAATTTTAATTTTAAAAGTATTTTTCAAGCATTGAAATGTGATCTGAGTCATCTAAATTGTTCTATTTTATCAGGAGATATTGCCCCACCCTCATTGAATTTTTGATTGAATAAAATTTATGTTTTATTTCCAAAAGAATCTTCTAGCACAGTGAATCTAGACTAATCTAGACTTCACAGTGAATCCAGACTGATCTCAATTGATAAATTTGTCACTGAGCTATGAAATTGACTTCAATTTCAAAAGCGTTCAATTTTCTAAATTTAACTTCATTTAATTTTGAAAACAGGTGGGATTATCAGGCACCGGAAAAAGCAGTGTAGTTCGAGTATTAGCACAACTGAGTGGACAAAAGCTGCGTTCGATCGTCGTAAACTCAGCTATGGACACTACAGAGATCCTTGGCGGCTTCGAACAGGTGAGTCACAACAATAAAAATTTATAAATATTTCCTACCCTCGGGTAATTAAGGTTTACAGCATTTAATCAGATTTACATTGAACATTTTTATTGAATCATTGCGTCATTCACACATGGACTAATGTCTATTCTCATTCATGACAATAATCGATCATTCGATTATTCCGAATTTCATTCTCATAGGCACATTTTTCAGTACTCACAAAAAAAACGTTAATCCCACGAATTCGAATGCTCAATTATTCGCTAAATAGCCACAGAATCTACGACACTCCACTAAATTACTCGATATTTATTCCAATTAAACTATTTTTACACCAATTGAAAAAAAATGAACTAAATTAGGAGAGTGCGGGGCAGAATGGACACTGTACTTTTCTCTCAATTGAGTTTAGTCTAGACTCATCATAAAGGGGAAGAATTGTACTTTGAAAAGTAGAAAACATCCCATTTAATCTTAAATTCAATGATTTAGTGAGTTTTAAAAAAATGTTCCAACAGTCCATTTTGCCCCACTTGTCCCTAATCGAAAATATTGAGATAGTATTTTGATACAAAGTGGACCCAAGACGTCTCAGTAAAGTGCACTTCTATGCCAATTTCAGGTGCAATGAAAATGATTAACATATAAAAAGAATTTTATTTCTATTCTCGTAAAATAAATTCGAAAAATTTATCTAACGTTACATTGAATGTGGATGATTAAACATCGGCATCTCCATAATGATCTATCAACATGAATTTACAATAATCTACATTGCTAATTGACAATTCATTTATCTGTTTAAACACTCCGATGGGCGGAATACATTTAATGAGCAATTTCTCCTTAATGATTAATCTTTGAAAATAATATCCTTCACTTGGCACGTGGAAACAGCATTAAATTCCTTCATTCCTTCATTATTTAGTAATTAAAGATACAGCCTTTTTAAATCTAAAGCTAAGGAAGAAGACAAATGAAATTTTCTAATTTATTTACAATGTTTGACTTTCTCTTTATTCAAATAATTTTAGATTTTGTGCTTTACCTTTTATTTAATGCGCGGTTGAAAATTCATCTTCACATTATCATGAGTATTTTGCGAATTGTGGGTATCTGGGAATTAGAGTTTCATTCCAGGAACTGCGAGGGGAGATACACATAATTTGTAGTTACAGTTGAGTTATAAAAATCATTCTAGACACTGGCAATAGATGATGGTACATACCACATAAGAATTTACATTGATAAATGAGTTTTTTTCGATGTGATTCATGTTTAGTCAGCCAAAAGAGACGTATAGTTTATTTATAAAGTCCATCAGTAATCAACAAATTGTCTGCAGTTATATTTCACATCATCCTCTATAATTAATACGAAATTTGGCTAGATCTAATGATAATAAATTCGTTGGTGGAGTCATAGAAATAGAGATGGGGAGAGGGAGAGGTACTAAACAGATACGAGATAGAAAAATAAGAGATAAACGTAACATTACATCATAGACTCAGCAATTACGTGTCAACGATTTGTCTCAAAGATTGGAAAATCAGTCTGTGAAGATATCAATATTTAGCTATACGAGTGCTCGTTGAAATATGGAAGATATCGGTATTCTTTCTTCATTTGCAACTTGTAAAAAAATAATTCTGCGCTGCTGTTGGCTACGGTTTACTTTTGAGTTTTTGATAACCGAATTCATAAGAAATGCTGTATTACTTTAATATACATGTATTTTTTTGGGAATTGAGGGGGATATTTGAGTGGAATGGGTGAGCTCATACAATTTTATGATGCAATTTATGGTATTACAATATTAAGTGAAGAGACCCACGTCTTCAGGGATTTTTTTTTATACACTGTTAAAAATTTTTGGTTGAAATTTCCAGTACATTTTTTGGACATTTTTATCACATAGTTCTGCTGAAATTTCGGGAAATTTCGTCATTTAAAATTCAAATTTTATGGAAAAACCATGAAAACTGTAAATTTCAGTTCAACTATTCAACGAAAATTACTAGAAAGCAGGAAAATTCTGGGAAATATATTCTCAAATTTCCAATTAATTGAAAATTCAAGTACAGCAGGGAATTCTCGTCTCCGTGCTGCTAAAAAATATTGAATTTCATCAAATGTTCAGTGAAATCTGAAATTTCACTATCTGTTTCCTCCTGAATCGAATTCAACGTCCCTACCCTGTAAATTAATACTCAACAATGTGACTCTTTATCACAAATTCAATTCTTCATTTCACTATATTTGGCAATGAAATTCATTACAAAACCATTTCGAATGTGATTGTTTGGCACACGTGTATACCTTGGGAAAGAAGAGGTCTGCAGAAATTCTCTAGGGTTTTTTTTTTCTAAAAAAAATGTATGGCCTACATAAAAGATCTGAAATTGTCCTCTATATCTACGACGATCAGGGATATTTGCAAATTCATCTCATCTTTCTACTCTACTAGAGTACCACATCCTTGACATTATTTCGTCTCATAGATCGTGAGATTGCGACGTGAATCTTTCCACCGGTTTATTCTCCCATAAAACAAACTTATAGGATGTAAAAACTCCATGAATTCCACTCGAATATTTAATAAACCGAAAAATTATTCACTAAGCATGTCACTACTCGTCGGACTGACAGCAGTATTTGCGTCACTCATGCTTGGTGGGGCTGGAAGCAATAAGCTCGGTCGTCTTGATAATTTCTCTTCGTACAAGCTTGAGATACTCTTAGGCCGTGGTATAACGATACTCCAGGGGTCCGGTGTCACACTAATAGGCTCATCTTGCTGTGGATAAAATTTAATGAATTATTCAGTGTCTCATCCCTGGTTTTAATTGGATGAAAATTGATATTTCATTGAATTCAAGTGAATTGCCTTACCGGAAGGTATTTAGCGGCTGGTGGTAAGGGAGGTTTTAGCTGGGCAATGTCACTGAGATCACAGGCTGATACTGCTGTGGGTAGGGGTGGGGCTGGTGGCGAGGGAACGTTCAGTGGTGGCTCGTATCTGGGGGGCTGTACCGATTGCATAGGACTGTTTGTTGTTGATCCAAGGATCCATCGGGCTATGCTCTCGCAACAGCCACAGCAAACATCTGAAATCCCTTGGCGGAGACCTCGATGAAGGGTTAAAAATAGAGCGGGATTCACGAATGCATGGATGTAGGCGATGTGCAGGGTCACCTGTAAACAGATTACAAATGAGATGATAGGAAAGAGAACATGTTCTCCTGGGTCTTATGGATGTTTATCCATTTTTTGAAAGGAAAATTTTTCAATTCCCGAGATTAATTATTGAATTTTTTTAAACTCATGAGGAAACGTGTGAAGTCAACATTTCTGATTATTCACTGTTAGAAAGTTACTGTTGAAATTTCATGTGAAAAAGCTTGAAATTTTTAACAACGACAAAGTGACGTGAATTTTCTGTATATTTCTTCATTGATGAATCAGTTAATTTCTTAAATATTCAAGTAATTCTCGATTTTCAGGTCCATACGCCACTGAAAAACTTTGAAAATTTTGAAAATGCAGGAAATAACTTTTCTGAATTCTCAATGTATTTTTTAAAATTTATTTTAGCATTTCTGAACAATTACAGTTTATTTTGCATACATATTTCTCGTTATAAAAACGAGACCAGTTGAACTATTTATGGATGTTGCGGTAGTTTAGAACTATTAACAATACACTTCAGAATTTTATGGAATATTTGAGAAGAAACTCGTTAATTATAACGAGAGAGTTTTTATCTAGTCTAATTAGGAATTCTCCTGCATGCTATGGTGGAAAAAATTTAATTGTATGTGATGTTCAATTTTCACGATGAGTGGAAATTCAGGCTTTCATTGAAAAATCAATGATTGTTTAACATGAAAAACCCAATTTTCTTGAATTTTCAAAATGAATGAGAAATTTAGTGAACGCTTTCATTTGAAATTGAATGCAACCTCACAAGGGTGAAAATTCAGTTGACACTGTGACTGAAATTTCAAGAAATTTCTAACAGCGTTAAGAAAAATTCGTTGCAGTAGCTAGGGCGAAATGAGATAGACAAATTTCTTTTTATACTTCGATCTTTATGGGATTTATTTTCAAATTGACAATTTACCTACTGGAAGACTCGAAAAATAAATATCAAAATAGAGGGCAATGTTAAAAAAAATGCTGAATCTAATGGCCAAGGGAAAACTGGGGGTACCTGGGCGAAAATAATATAGATGTTTAAAATTTTTATTACGTTCAGTACATATTTTCTGTTTCATTCCGGAATAAGTAACTGGGATTGCTGGATTAGAATTTTTATCATCATGAAAGAAAACAAAAAAAATTGAAGAGTTTTTAAGTGCTTGCGGTTTTGGATAAACATTACTAATTTGTTTAATGAAAAACGCCCTAAGGAGGGAAACGTTCAGTTCTTGAAACGTTGACGGATTAGAATTGCAAGGGGAGTTCGGTGTTTTAAAACCCTTACAAATTTAAAACTGCAATATTTGACCGCATAATGGCCCACGGGATGAGAAGGAAGAGTCTTAACTATTCAAGCGGTTGGAATTCTTCATTTGTGGATCCTTAATTTCCCTTGCTACTAAAGCAGAAAGGACTCCACTGAGAAAAAAGAAACTAATTTTATCGAGATAATTTTAACTGGAGCAACAATAATTCAGCAGATAACATTCAACTCAGTATGTCTTTTCGAGATCAATTTAGTTGCGGAGTGAATTTTATTTGTCCTAATGATTGGAATATTAGATTTTCGCCCGTCTAAAATTTTGGGTAATTAAATTTTTTAAAGTGAGTAATAGTCATTTCAAGAGAGGAATATCTCAATAAAATAACATTTTCTCCATCAGCGTAAGGGGGGTAAAAGCGCAGTGTTGATGAGTTAATGTCCTTTTTATATTAAACTTGATTACCTCGTAGCCAGTGGTATTTCCAATCACCGGATGATGTACCAGAGTCACGAAAAAAAGTGGCCCCCAGAAAATAACATAGGCGGCAGTAATGACCAGGAACATCTTCACCCTCTGCACACCCTCACGCTCCATCCTTCTCAAGTAATTTCTCATTTTCCGGTGCTCCTCCAGCGCACCGCTCCGCTGGAATTTACGAGATCGATAATTCAATTAAGAGTGTTTCTGTTGCCCCTCGGCGTTGAGAAAACTTGAGGATTTTACTAACAACTATGTTTAAGCTTAATTATATGATACTGCGGGGGTATTTGTGTTGTTGAAGTCGTGATGTTCTTTGGGGTGGGAAATTTGTGAGCTTCTCCATTTTCTTCATCGAGAGAAATCCAATTGATTGAATTAATTGGTAATAACATCTTGATAAATATTATTATTTTTAATGAGCAAAATTCGATGGCCTGAAAACTTGAGGCGAGGGACTACTTCCGAAATCACGACGCCACTCTGGTATGAAATCATTCCGAAATTACGTGAAGTCATTGAAATCATTGAAATTATTTTCAAAATCATCTCTGAAATCACGTGAAATCGTCTGAAATCAATGAAATCACCGAAATCAGTAGCGCCCTGGCGTAGTACGAACCGTGCAAGTAATTCGTGATTTTGAAATTGACACATTTGCCAACGATGATAATAAAGTGCCGTACTCACTGTCATAGTAAAATGGTAAAATGGACCGCTTTTCATCGTCATCAGCTCAAGATTGGCGGAGTAGAATCGAACGACTTCGTTATTATTTGCCAGTTAATATTGTTAGTTTTGATTTCCATAATTTAACACAACCAGTTTTACCCCTCTATTATTACCTTTATTATTTATTAACTTTATTTTCCTGAAATCACTAATTTCGAATTAATGAAATCATTCGAAATCATGAAATTACCTTTCATGACTCTCGAAATCACCGAAATAATTTTTTTCGAAATCACTGAAATCCCCCGAAATCGACTTCATTTCGAAATCATGGTGTCACTCAATTATGGAGTGAGTGGCCCCTCGACTTGAGGTCATTTTGATGACCTCAAAATGTTGGCAATGAAATATCGATGTATGCTATCAGTCAATACCCACTTGAATTGACATTAAATTCGCCATATTGTGTCATAACTATTATTATATCACCACTTTGTACACCCTTTCGAAAATTTCCTCTTCAAAGCTCATGGCCAATCTCCCAAAATAATTTTTATCACTCCGACTACAATTCTCTGTCAGTGTTCAAACGACTCTTTTCCTCGGTAGTAAAACATGAAAAAGCATTCCCTTCCGTGGATGAACTCCCGACATCGTTACTGAAACCCGTAAAACGCTATTCCCATCATAAAAGGATGCTTCGTACGCAGAAAATGTCAATGACAAATTTTACCTTCGGCGTTGTGCCATTCCTTTGGTCTGTCGTTCCACCATCTGCGGCTGGATTTGCACTACTGTGGCCACCGCCCGTCACGTTGACAAGCGTTGTGACAAGCCCTGCTACACGAACCTGAAGAGAAAATCAACATTATTGTCACATGTGGAGAAATAAAAGGAAAAACAAACAAGCACGAGTGTATGTCACAGTGAAATGCTCAATGGAATTTCTCCGAGGTACTGGTGAAGAGCACTTCGCCAGTCGCCTTTGAACAAGGCAACATAGTGCCTCTCCAGTTGAATGTGGCAAATGAATTATTTCAAGTAGACATGCTTGTGTAAAAGCCATTTACCATTCAGTTATTTACTCACCGCTTCGACATTGGCTTTGGTTAAATCCCGGTGTAATTTTCTCAGATGAAATAGCGTCAGTGAGACGCATATCACGTTAATAACAATCCAAAGGACATTAAGTATATAATGTCTGAATGGTCCATGAACAAGAGGGCAACTTGGTGCATTGTGACCAGACTCAGTATTTGCTGCTAGTGCACCACTGAGGAATGTTGGCCCGAGGTTTATCGTGATACTGGCGAACCATATCATGAAAGTGCCAAATAGAACGCACTGAAAAGGTGAATAGGGCAGGGGTTACGATGACATAAATTTAAGAGTTTGAATTTACTTTTTATGACTATGGGTGTGAGGTTTTTCATCGGTGGACTGGCATTTGTGGATTTCTTTATACCTGGTTGCAATGAATTGAACTGAGCAACTTGATTGGATGTGTCGGAGAGAATTATTCAATTGAATTGAAAATTCATTTTTTTTATGTAACGTCACTTCTAGATCAATAATGAGAATGCAAGTTTTTAAATCTTCATCACTTTTAGAAAAAAATTACGATGTCATGACCATGAGTAATTTTCAGGACGGTGACGTTTAATGCGATTTAGGGGACAAAATTCAATGAAATTCCAAATTTTTGGGCAGGGGGAAGACGAGAATTGACCACTTATACTGCAATTTTTAAAAAATTATTTTTTCTTGTGTTAAAAAATTTTGTCTTGTGGAAAATACTGTACTCTGATTTTTCATTCTGAATTTTCAACGACAAAATTTCTTGAAATTCCACTGGAACTATAATTTGATGGAGCTTTCCAAGCAGTCCTCTGAAAATTTCAGCCAAAAATCTTCAACAGTGATGACAGAGCTTGCATCATTGGAATAATTGGAATCACCTAGATTTGCCACTGTGGTTTGTACTACGAGTATTTGACCGTGAAGTGTACATCCGTACATAAACCGCAATCAGTCACAACTCGGCTTCGATCCCTACAATGTGTCGCGTAAATTACTCCCCAAGGTGAAATTTGAATACACAGGTTGACATGTAATCATTGTCACAGCTGCAATGAGCCGAATAAAAACAGCCCAACCCAGTCCCCCGAGGGCTTCAAATTGACATTCCCACAAATTGAATTTCGACAGATTCTCCGCCCTCAATCAATCAATCACTCAATAAATCAATCAATTGATTAATTAATTAATTACTCGGTGGAAAATTACCTGAGGTGAATCCATCAACAACGGAGCTGTAAGATCAGCCTCTTCGTCGCTCTCCGGAAATACTGGACTGTCATTGAGCACTGTTGTCAACATATTGACAGTGGACACTGTCACCAACAGTAGAAAAGCTGTCTCAACAAGTGAACATTTGTGCACTGGCTGACAGTTCAGTATACTAGAGCCCAGTGGTAATAATATAGCAGCTCGAGCACAGTCCACCATTGCCTGATGAAACAATAACCCTTGCGACCACCTGAAACCCAGACAATAGGAGAAACTGTTATATCCACAAGTTTCTACAACCGCAAACGTGTTTGGGGACGTTTATTTCACTCTGCCAGGGACAAGCTCGAGGGAACACCTCGATTAGCCCACCATATTTTTTTTTTGTTAGTCTATCTCGGGTCTGCAGACGGACAGACAGTTTTGCCATCGGGGATGTTAATGTCTGACCCAACCGTCTTCCGTCTTCGTGGATATTTAAAAAAATACTATTTTCATGTTTTGCGGAGAACTGTCTGTTGTCCTTCCTCTAGGAATGGGCGATGTTTTAAAAAACATCGATTATCGAAGAATTGATGTTTTTCAAAAACATCAATGTTGTGAATCGATTTTTCAGGAAAAAACATGGATTATTTAAAAAATCGATGTTTTTCTCATTACACAGGACAAAAGATAAATTGTTAAGAATACTTTTTTGTCTTCTCGTTTTTATTTTCTTTATTGTTTCTTCTCGAAAAATATATATTTAAAAAATACACCCCGAGGAACTTACGTTTCAATGATAAGTTTTGCTGGAGAGTTAAATTTTGAACTTCGAAACAGGATTTTTGATTAATTAAAAAAAATATAGTGAATATTTTCCGTTAGCTGCAGCAATTGTTAAAAATTTAAATGAAAGAAACATTACAAATTTCAAATTTTAAATAACAATAGATGACTGGACTTGTTCACTTATTATTTATAACATACATACTGTGGAAAATAATTACTTCTGATTGTGAATAAATTATTATTTTATTTATTCTCAATCAATCAACATTATTATTCGACAAAAAAATGAAAAATTTCGTTAGGTTGGTCAGAAACGTCGATGTCTGGGCATGAAAAATCGATATATTCGATTAATCGACAAACATCGCCCATCCCTACCTTCCTCTTAATTCTTTCTGCTCGCACAATTTTTGTCATTATTCTCTGCAAACGACGTTTTAAAGTTACTTTTGCGGAGAGAACACGGTTGTCATGATTCTTCACGATTGTTGCTGTATTCAATTTTTCCAGAATAAAAGGGACTGTCTGCACAGAGTCTAGGGGTGTGCTATGTGGTCATTGAATTCCGTATATTTATTCGTACTGCCTTTATTTTTTTTTTATGTTCCGAGACTTTTAGTACTCGTTGGTGAACTACTGTTCATGGAATGAATCTCATAAAAGTCATGGTATAATGGGAATTTGTTGATTTTATTTTGTAGTTAAAGTTTCATATGTTCTATCAACTTCTATCAACTCAAAAAAGTATACACTGCTGAAAAGTAGGAGTTTAATGGACAGTTTAATCAGTCGTCAGAAGAGGAGCAGGAAAAGGCAAAAATTTCAAGTTGTCAGCATAATTCAAATCATTTCAAATATAAATGAGACCAATTTTTCATATCGTCGCTGAATTTGAAAATAAACCTGAATATTCTGTATGAAAATAATCCGAAATTGTAATTCTTCAATTTTCGGCACTTGCCCCTATCTGAGTTGGGGATAAAGCCATTTGGAATAGAAGAAGAATTCTTCAATTTTTTGTTCTTTCGTATACCCTGTCGGGTTTTTACGATTTGTTCCCTTTCCACCCCCCAACACCTTGTACCGCATTCGCCGAGAGCCAAGGGAAAACCTCACTTGAGGGAAAAACCTTGACCAGGTACAATCGTCCCTTGCGAGACTCCCGCTCGGAGAAATGAATCTGTGAGAGTTAGAGCGCTAAAAAATAATTTTTAAATTTCTTAATTTTCACTGAGTAATTGAACTGAAATTAACGATTTCCATTGATTTTCTCATCGAATTATGATAAACTGAATGGAATGTGTGATTTTTCGTTGACGGGATTTCCTGAGTTTTCAGCCCAAATATTAATTGCTTGAAATGTCCGGGATTTGATAAGCAGAATTCAGACAAACGTTTTAAACCTTTGGTTTTTGAAAAAGTGATGAACATCTCTAACAAAATATAAAAGTAATTTATGTTGTAATCCAACAGTCTCTGATTAATCTTATCTCCTATCATCACAGCTGAATTTTTAAATAAACAGGAATATTCTGTACCAAAATAATTCAAAATTGAAATTAATTCGAAATTTAAACAGGTGGTTGTATCTTCGATATAGCTGTAATTGTACGTGGATACGTCCATGGTCTTTTCTTCTTTCTCGAATTTCCTAGAAACTCCTGGAGTTTTTTCAAAATTTCAAGAAACTTTTCGAATTACCTGGAAACGTGTAGAATATTCTAGAATTCCGATAGATGGCGCTGCACACAAGGACCGTTTCCCAAAATGACCCTCTCCCCCAAAGACGTATGCACGTCAAAAATTTCGCTAAATTCCTTCATTTTCATCGAGTAATTAAACTGAAATCACTAATTTCCATTAATTTTCTCATCAAATTGCGATAAACTGAATGGAATGTGTGATTTTCATTGACGAAATTTCCTGAGTTTTCAGCCCAAATATTAGCAGTTTAAAATTGTTTAAAGAATTCAAACAAAAGTTTTAAACCTTTGGTTTTCGAAAAAGTCACGAACATCTCGAACAAAATATAAAAGTAATTTCTGTTGTAATCCAAAAGCTTTTGATGCTAATCTCTAACTCGCAACCGTTAGCCGTTAGAACTGTGTGAAAATTTGAATGGAAGTCGCTTCTTTAGGCAAAAAGGTGGATGAGATAGGCACCACTCTAGAAATAGTTGATGAAGTACCTAATCAAATGTGGGGAAAACGTGAAGTTGGCGCAGTTGCTCGAGCGTGGGTGATAGCGACCTCTTTCTTTTCGGTATTTGAAGTAGGACAGACAAAAAGGGGGAAAACCACATTTACTGCATCGTCTGCAGAGTCAAGCTACTGTGCAATGCCACGTAATCACACGATATGCAATGAATTTCTTGCATGTGAGAGGGATGAGGAGGATCGGGGGTAGGCTTAATCTTCAGGGGGATGAGGGTGCATGGATCTGTGGCATCAAGTGGCTTTGGCTTGTGCACCACGGCACTCGAGATCCTCTGCATCGCGACAGACAGCCTGTCACACAGCTGTCTACTGCTGTTAATGGTTGGTGGTACATGTGCGGTGACAGTGAGATGAATATATTGTGTGATGCAACGTTGAAAGCACAATTTCAGATTTTTCAGGGGGATTATTGATTATTATGAGTGAGGAGGGTTGACTCTTGAAAGACATAAGACACAAAAGAATTGGTCGTGGAGGGTGACACATTGTTTAATTATGGTAACAAAGATCTTGAAGACCATAGCTCTGCAAAGTACTTCTGCTGTAATCGTTCGTGACCATACAATGATAAATGTTTTTAATTTAGGTAGCAGCTTTATGTAAATTTGTGATGCTGCGAATTTCGATTCAATTTAACGATATCCAAGTACTTTGGAACCGATGACGGTGACCGAGGTGCTTAAATCCCTGATCCGGATGGCGGGATCCGTAGGAAGTGGGTTCGAGTCCGGATTGGGGCAAATTGGGATTTTTAATCTTTCGAAAACCGTTGAACGGAAGTCTAGACACCGAAATCATCGAGATTAAATGTTTGGGAACATTCTCTGATGATATCCGGTCGATCGACGTCCATACACTGAGAAAAAAAAATTATTTGCCAAATATTCATTTACTTGAGAGACGTATTTCTTTTTTCAAAATCGTATTTCTCCAATCGAGTCATTCCCAGGTGGGCCTGATTAGGTTCCAATTATAACAATCATGGTGCTTTAAAGGATGATTATGTTCCACATGACTTTGGAGGGACTCCCCTAATGATTATTCACTTTTCATAAATTTCGTATTTTCTAGAGAGAAGAATTTCGATCAATTTTTTAATGTTGATAATTATTGAAGGAGGTCACTTAAGGTCGTAACCAACAGGTTCATCTTCTAGAGCAATATAATTGACATAATTAAACCTAATGAGAATTGCCTGAGAATGGCTCGAATGGAGAAATACGGTCTTGAAAAAATAAATTCTTCCCTCAAGTAAATGATCATTTGGCAAAAAAATTTTTTTTGATCAGTGTATCGGCCAAGGTTTCCATGGTTTCCCTTGGTCACCAGGAGATGGAGTACAGCTCCTGGGCTGCAATGTAACATGATGGGGGCGGAAGTCGGCCCATGACACCGCAATAAGGGGTTGGAGGGGGGGGGTGAGATGGAACCATAAAAAGCCTCATCGGCTATATGGGAATGGAATGAAAAAAAAAAAAAGTACTTTAGCTATTTTTTCTCCAATGAAATGTTGTACTTTTGTAGTCGAACATCAAAGCTTTCATTTGAGCCCTATTGGATTCTAAGTTTCCGGACATTTTACAATGATTTTACTATTTCAACTTTGCAGGTTTGAATTTGTATCTCGATATTGAGCCGTTAGAAAACTTTTTAAATATCTAAAAAAAAGCAATGTTTACTTTTGGAGAAAGATTGATGAAATAATTTCAAAATTGATTTCTTTTTAAATCGCGAGCATCTTCTATAAATCTTTCTATATTATAAAAATCCAAATCCACTTTTGGTGATTAAAATTTGGTACTCGAAATTCAGACTCCAAAGTTAAGGATTAGATTAAGGGTCACAAGGGTCAGAATAATCACCATGCGGTCATATGGGGGTTATATGTGGGGAGCTAGTGGAGCGAGTAGGGGGCGTAGCCCCCTAATAATTTGTAAACAATCGATTTTCCAACATAAAAATCCTTTGTTCGGAAGCGTAACAAATTTATTCATATTCCGAATTTTACCAGAAATCGATTTCATGAATAAAAAATAACATTTCCGATTTTAATCATTTCCGAATTTAAATAATTTCAATTATTTATTTATAAAGAACGAATGGAAAAAAAAATAATTCTGTGCAAAATGTAATTTGAGCGATGCTGAATATTACTGAGTTTATTCCAAATTTTTCTCACGCAATTTTATTGAAAAATTTGATGATTGAAAATGGTTGAATCTATAGTATGGTCTGTACCAAGCTGTTAATGATGCTTGGATATCCTTAAGATTAATCGTCCGTGAATTTTTTAATTATCTCCAATTTTCTACAAAATTGAGGTGTTCATGGTCGGCGATCATTGATATTTCAATGATAGCGTGAATTTTTAAATTCATTGTGAAATTTGAACATTAAATTCAATTGAGTTTCCAACAGATTGGAAATTCAGAACAATAGCTATCTGAATTATCACAATTTTCAATGATTTCACTGTTGTGTGGACCCGAAAATCGAATTCAGTTGAATATTCGGTGAATTAACTGATTCCCCAATAATTTTATACAGACTAATTGAATGTCAATTATCCATTGTTGAATTTTTTTTGTTTGAAATTTCAAGAGTAATTTTATAACAGCGTAATAGTCCTGATCAATATGGACCCGTGGAATATAATCCTGAGGAGGAAGATCAGTTTCAAATGAAGAACCGGGTGAATTTTGTTGACCTTCAGTTATTAACGTGGTTTTTAGCGGGAATTTATTTACTTTAAGACTGGAGTTATTAATTGCTCACCTTCTAAGATGTCGTTTTGTTAAAATGAGAATCATTAGGATTATATTGGCACCCATTCCAAGGGCACCTAGACTGAATATCACCGTTGCTTCCGTTACTCCACCTGGATGACACTGGAATACTTTGGTGGAATTGGATGTCACGTTACCGGACGCTCCAATGCCAAATCGTAGATTTGCACCAATCATAGCAACAGCGGAACCTGAAAACGGAAATCATCTTGGAAAATTTGTAGCAAGTGTCACATTCCATCAATTTGCTCATAATTTTACGATAAAATCGAAACTGTAAATTTTCGTTTGATTATTCAGTGAAAATTTAGAAAAATTTAATAAATTCCGAGAAATTCATTCCTGAATTTTCAATTAATTGAAATTTCAACTTATTTGATATCAATTATCCATATGCTGTTGAAAATTCGAGTGACATTCTTACCCTTTTTCCCCTTTTAAAATCAATAAAATATAAAATTCAACTGAATTTTATCTGAACCTTGGAATTTCATTACCATTTTCCCATAAATGGAATTCAACGTCAATCTTCTGCACGGAGAGAAATATTCAATAAAAATTACGTATCTTTTCCGTAATTCCGGAGCGAAATGTGGTTGTAGGAAATTTTACGGAACTGTCACGAAATTTTTCCAGAGCGTTCCGTAATTTTTATCGGATCTTCTGTGAAAAATTACGATACCATCACTTAAATTTTCTGATTCGATTCCGTAATCGGTGAGCGAATTGTGAGTTCCGTAATTTTTACTGAACATTTCTCTCTGTGTGAAAATTATCGCAAAACTCTCCCTGAAATGCCAATTTTTTTTATCAGTGTAGTTGAGCTTTTGCATTTGGGTTCGATCGAGTTTCTGGAATAAAATTCCTGTAGGATCTTCATCTCGCCCATGTTCTCCGTCGACGGAGATCTTCCAAAAAATATGAAGGATCTGTCTTGGACGGTGTGAACTGTCTGAGGCGAACGTTCGCATTTGTTCGAATCCGTCTCATAGGACGAACAAATACGAACCTCCGTCTGAGACAAATCGGACAAAACAAGCATCTGAAATCTCTCCGAGATCCTTTATATTTGTTGGAAGATCTTCGTCCGACGGAGAACATGCACTGATAGAAAGGATTAGTTATTGTTAATAAATGAATTTGGTTGGAGGTTAGGGTCTATTCAGTCTCACCCAGAGAGAAATATTCAAGAAAAATTACGGAACATTTCACGTAATCCGCAAGCGAGAATCGTTTTCAGTGAATTTCTATAGGAATATAAGAGAATAAATCTGAAACGTTCAGTAAATTTTCGGGTCTGTCACCGAAAAAATACGAAAAAGTCACGTAATTTTTCTGGAAGTTGTAAAATCTAACAGAAACTTCAAGACTTATTATGCCTCAGAACATGAAAATTCTTGGATGTTTAAGAATTTTTACGAAAAGTTCCGGAAAAATTACGGAACGTGTTGTTAAAATCTCCCCCTCACGGTGACTCACGGCTAGCCGTCAGGCGTCAGACGGATGAGTAATTTTTACGGAACAGATCGTAGAATTTACGTGACGATTGACACTTTTTATTGAATTTTACTTCGCTCCCAGATTACGTTTTGAAACGTAATTTTTACGTCTTTTTTCAGATAATTTTTATCGAATATTTCTCTCTGTGCAAATGTTCATTCGTTATAAAATAAATGAATCATTCTGCCAGTGTGGGCGAGACAAAGAACCCATCAGTGGCTTGATATTCGAATATTTTTCCATAAAATTCGAAGGAAGCTTCAATGTGATTAAAATCAATCTTTAAATTGAATTTATTGAAGCTGAATATATCCGATAATTGATTCAAATGCAATGAAAAAAAAATGAAACCATTGTTTCACATGCCTCACTAGAGTGTTACATTATCCATTTATGATTTTTATGTATAATAGCTTTTCAGGCGAATCCGCGAGAACAGCGTCCGCTATTTTCGAGTCAATCGAGCGTTCATTCATTGAATCAAAAGGGGAAGGGGGGGGGGGCAGAAAACGCTCAATTGGTCGCGCACTCGCTGGTGTGCACGGGTGAGAAAGACATCCACCGTCAGCACACACCAGTTTAGGTGGTTTACCGATGTGACGAATGAAGAGGAAACCCCTCATTCCTCCCTTTTATAATTAATTTTTCCCATTGTCGCGTACCATCGAATTTCTCTGATGTAAATATTTACCGTATTCACCGTTTCCTTGTCTTCACTGAAATGTTCTACCTCTCAACTTAATATTTTTTTTCTTCTACTCTTTATGACATTACGGAGTCCTCATCCTGACGATAAATTTACGTGTCAAATTATGAATCGACTTAATTGCTAATGAGTTTCACCTAATTAGCATTATACACGAGATTGCCTCTCTATATCGCAGTGCAGCGTACCTCTCGTTATTCATCGGGCGTAGGAGAAAAGAATGGTAAATAATAATTAAGAATAGTGGAGTCAGGGCGGAGACAGTACAAAATGAAGAATGACAAAGAAGTAAAAATGGAAAAACTCCGCCATCAGCTGCTGTAGCCGTAATTCCGTTCCTCCAAGATTGAAAGAATTTGTTTTTCAGATTTATGCAATTCCGAAATACCGCTATGTACTTCAGAGAGTGTAAACAGAATATTTATCCCTGCATTCGAAATATAGTTTCCAGAGTGTGAAGTGGAATAATTAAATTCGTTACCAATGTTCCACATTAAAATTGAATCATCATACACATGAATATGTATTACGAAATACCTCGACGTAGCGTTACCCGGGGCTTTCCATTCGTTTGCAGGTGGCAGGAGTACGACCCAGATGAGATTTCTCATTAAAAGATCTTAATGACTCGTCGGAGAGAGTTTCTCAAAGTTTGATAATAGTATAGCCGCTTCTTTCACCTCAAGAGTAATTTTTTCTTCATGACGATTATCTTCTGCTCATCGGCATTTATCTCTGACGAAAAGTCCTTTGCTCATTTGAATTAGCACATCTCCGGGGGAGTTATTTTTCATCATGCATACACTACTCGGTGGATGAGGGGTATACTGATTGGATCCAATTCGAGATCCAATTATGCAGATGCAAGTAAACTCGTTATAACAGAGGGCACTCTCGTCGTCTCATCCACTTTCTTCTTTATTCTTCACTTCTTTTATTTTCTTCCCGTTATCATTCCTCCCTGTCTTCATTTTTCCACTGAAATATTTTACGACTCATTCGAATGTCCTTGGACGTGGACTCGAGAGTTTTCTGACGGCTTGAAAGTTTAATATCCAGGCGAATTAAAGATTAAAATGTCGCTTTACTATGGAGGTCTTAATTTTACACTTAGTTCCTGCAATTTGTGGCTTTTATGAGGTTTTGGGTCATCGTGTCCAGGACAAAAAAATCTCTTTTGTGATATTTTTTTTTCACTTTTTATTTTTCCGGTGCTTTTCAAACTGTGGTTTTTAGGATTTTTTGGGTCATCATGTCCGTGACATAAAAAATATTTTTTTTATGGTTTTGTTGAGTTTTTATTTCTGTCATCTAACAAATCAATTTTGTGAAAAGTTCTCTCTGTATTTGTTGATACGAAAGCCAGTTAACAGTGAAAACTGTAACTATGGTAGTTATTTATAACCATTTTCATTGCTTTCACACTGGAGATGTGAGTGACAAGTATGACCGGTGAAATGACTGAATTAATTTTGACCGTCAATTTCCATCTATATAAATGACCCTCAACGTTCGGGTACCAGTCCAGCGATTTCTACATTTTTATAAATTCTTAGCTGAAATTTCCAGCACACTTTTCTGAAATTTTTGTCATATTTAAGTTCCACTGAAATTTCAAAGAATTTCGTCATTGAAAATTCTAATTTTCGGGTAAAAATAAATGAAAACTTCAAATTTTAGTTCAATTATTTGCAGAAAATTAACAGAAAACTGGAAAATTTCGATAAACATATTCGTGAGTTTTGAATTATTTGAAAATTCAGGGTAATCTGGCCCTGAATATTCGTGCTTTCATTGAAAATTGAAATAAATTGAAGAAATCTCGTCTTTGTGTTTTTCAAAGTTTTGATATTTCATGGAATTTTGAGTGAAATCTGAAATTTCATGATTTTCTCTCTCCTTAAATTGCATTTAGTGGCGCTGTCTTTAAAATGACTAGTCAATTGTCCATGAAATTTCATTTTTTTTTTAACAGTGTCTATTCAGTATGAGGCCATTGATAATAATTAATATATAAAATAATAAAGGATAATAATTCAATTCTATTAAGAAGTTTTCCGATTAAGTCATTAAAAGATGACCCAAAAAATCAAAATAAAAATGACGGTCAATTTGCAACTGTATAGACGATTTTTGGTCACTTTGGTTCGTGTCTGACGCAGCTAACTGCGACGATCATTTTGCATATAAAAAATCGGTCAAGGTCAGAAAATGGTCAGAATTAAATAATGATTTAATAGTTTCTAAAACCTAATTAACATCAAATATATAAATACATATTGTTTTGTTCAAACAATTCAACTTTTAGTATAATTAAACTCAATTCCCTTTTAATTCTATTTTTATTATTTCATGCACTTTATGTTTTTCCCCATAATAGCGAGAAAGAACAAATAAAAGTTTCGTATTACTGTAGTGCAGAGCAGAAAATGAGCGAGTCCCAGAAAAAAATAACCCCCTTTGTCCATTATAATTCAAGCTTTAGTCGTTACTTTCTATTTTTCTCTGAATTTTCCACCCTTTATAAGGCCTAGAGAATTAAATAGCAACTGCCGTGGTTTATTTCACTTTTTATGCATCTCAATGGTGAATTTTTTTTATTTTTCGAACGTTAAAATGCTTTTTATACTGCAGAAAGTCGTAACCAAGCTCATTGTCGTGTGGCTCTAACATGAAAGAAAACCAGGTGAAATGCTTGAGACATCAAAGGAGGATTCACCGCTTTGGGGTTCATGCCTGGGAAACCGACAAATTACTGTTGCGAATTCTGAAAGACGACTCCTTAACGGGTAACTCACTGAGAAAACAAGAGCACTTGACCTGTCCGCATAGTTGGTTCGCGATAGTGCAAATTATAGGGCTGGAAAACTGTTACGTTAATTGTTCAATTTGGGGTTTTAATGGGGAGATCGGAGTGATTGATGATGATGATGATGAGTTGTCGATTGGAGGTGAAATGCTTAAATGAGAGAATATTGGAATGAAAATGAATGACTGATGGGACAGATTGATCGAGAAATTGAAGCAGATAATTCATTTCTTAGGCTCGTATTTTTCTACCGAATTCCATTCAAATTTTATTGATTAATGCATTAATTTGTTTTTAGGTCGTTGAGAACTAAAGTGAAAACTCTTTCGTGACAGGAATTTAATTGACTTGGAAACGTTTAATTCCCCTATTTTCATGGCTCCCGAATCACTCACGTCTGTCGAATTGATTTCCTACTATTTTTCACACTGAATTCTTTATGATACAGCTACGTGGGTCTTTAGGTCACCGACTTTCCTCAACTTTGCACCAGTAGAGCGTGGGAGTTTGAATTCTATCCAAATACTCAATACTCGATTCTGTTGACATGGACATTAGGTTGTTGACTCGGTAAATGGCTCGGGATTTGGAGAGGCGTGTGGATATTAAAATTCAATTTCAGGGCTGGGAAGTGATGGGAACAAACTGTGGAAATGATTGAAAAATATTTGAGGATTCTCCCTTTTTCGTGATTTTCTTGGGAATTAATTATTGATTTTCTTTAGCTAATTTGGTAGAACGTTCTTGAAATTCAAGTATCAGGTGCGTGTTAATTCTCAATGTTGTGAGATTGAATTAAATTCAAGATCAATTAGTCGATGACATTCTCCATTTACATTGAAATGGCTTGAATTTTCGAATTAGTTGTGTTTGACATGCATTTGAATTTAAATCAGATTGAGAATAATTTCCAAAAAATGTAGATTGTTTGAAACAATTTTGGTTGACATTTTCGGTAAATGGCAAATTTTTGATGTATTATAGTTCACCTTCAATTTCAAGGAATTTCCTCATCTAAAATTCACAATTTGATCGAAAAATCAATGGAAATTGTAAATTTCAGCTACTTCTTCCATGAAAATCTGAAAATTTGAGTAAATATGGTAAATAAAAGTAAATATTAATTAAAAAATCGGCGTAATTGAGCATTAAATATTCATGTTTCCAATGAAAATTCTAGTAAGTCGAGGAGTTCTTGTTTTCCTGCTGTTCAATAATTTACAATTTCATTGGATTTTCTGCGAAGTTTGGAATTTAATAATTATTTTCCCCCTACATCGAATTCAATGTTGCTCTCCAGGAAATTACTACTGAACTGTCCATGTTATTCCCTTTTTTTCTCACAGTGTATGGGAATTACAAACAAATTTGTCGTGGTAAAGTTCAAGATTTTTCACTTGAAATCTCAATAGCAATTTTCTTATAGTGAACTTGCGTTGATCCTTGATCCCTAGAACAGCGGTGCACATACATCTGAAAGTTCAAGAGTCAGGAAGTTGGAGAATTAAGTATCTAGTTGACTTCGAAATGTTCGCATCTCTGCAGTTTTCGAACATTTCCTGGAGTCTTCGCTCTCATGAAGTTTATCTCGCGTAAAAATGATAAATTCAATTATTTTTATTATTTCCTCAGTGAAGAAAAAATACTTCATCAATTCGTCCCACTTCTATCCCCGAATTTCCACGGTTCCCAGGGTTAAAGGACCCGGTTAAAGAACCCTATAATTCACAGCCATCTGGAAGTAAAAAAAATGAGGAAAAAAAATCTCAACCGATAGGACAGAAGTCCCGATGGAAAATCCAGCCAACTCGTTGAACTGTGTGCACTCTTTCTGCGTGTCCGCAAGTTCTTGAAATCGCTCTCCATCGCCTCTGTGTGTCGATGGAGCTCAGCCTATTTCAATCATTGAAATACTTTTAATAAGTGATTCTTCATCGAAGTGAGAAACGAAGGGAACCGTTTTCTCATTTGCCCAAAACATGAGAGAACAAGGAAATGAAAAACAACATGAAATGAGGAAAAGATTTTTCATTACGTGAAAAGTTAACGCGAGAAATGAGAAATTGTGTGAAGAGAGTGTGGGCGAGAGGAAGGAAGTTGGTGGCGGAAGTGAGCCGAAGTGAATTTAAAATTGGGATGAAATTGCAAGGTATAAATGGGCTTGAATTTATACTGGGTGGAAAATTTAATTCACACGATTTTGTGTACGTGCCGTGTGTGTTGACACCTACGATTCTCATTTGGATGGGTAAAGGCTGACTACATTTGCCAGACTTGTAGCTTACGTTGGTAGAAGGCATGGCATTTCCATTTCAAAGCTCACATCAGTCGGTTGATCCCGACAGACAGTCGTTAACACACGGCTGATCTCTAGTTTCCACTGTTATCTCATGTACTTCATCCATGCTCCATTGGAAAAAGCAACAAAATTCTGGCATTTGAATTTCAGTGTAGCACTATTTCACTGTCCATCTGAGAAAGGACACTCTCAATTTGTGTTGTAATGTCTATGAGGTATTTCACGCCAAATGAGTCAACCGTTGACCCTTACCCTCTTGGAAATTGATGGCGATTTTTTCTACGATTGGGGGGGTTAAAAAACTATTTCTCAAATTTTTTCAGATTTATTCGGCAGCCCAGTTTGGACATATGATTTTTTTCCGTTTTTTTTTTCAGTTTAATTGTTTAATTGTTTAATTGTTTAGTTGTTTAATTTTTTTTTCAGTAATTCTTAAAATCAAAACAAGTATTTTGAGCCGTCATACAAGTTGGGTATCCTCCTGGATCTATTTTATTTTCAATTTTTTCTTTTCGAAATTCCGCGAATTTGGTCAAAACACCCCAAAATCGCAATAATTGACTTTGATTTTAGACAGTATGAAGTGAATTTGACTGTATATCTATATATTACTTATTGTTGCGATACATAATCGAAATCGTTTTGGGGTGTTTTGAGCAAATTTGCAAAATTTCGAAAAGAAAAAATTAAAAATAAAATAGATCCAGGAAGATGTCCAACTTGAATGACGGCTCAAAATATTTGTTTTGATTATAAGAACTACTGAAAAAAAAGAATTACTAAAATTCCACTTCAACTTTTTCTTCGAAAATTCGTTATTATGAGCATCTAGGAATTGAAAAAAAATTACTAAAAATACTCGTATAGGCGGTAAAAATGGAAAATTTTGACGCTTAATAAATAAAAATCGTACAAATAGAACTTGAGTTATTGGAACAAAAACGGAAAAATGTAAAAAAAATCATATCTCCGAACTGAGCTGCCGAAAAAAACTGAAAAAATTTGAGTGATAGTTT
>NW_021680342.1:6566299-6584016 GCF_001412515.2 Diachasma alloeum | reverse complement strand
CCCCCCCCCAATGGTAGAAAAAATCGCTTCAAAAATCGCTCATCGCAAAATTAATTTCCAAGAAGGTAAGAGTTAGCGGTTGACTCATTTCGCGTGGAATACCTCCTATACTTCCACTCAGCGATGGGGACAAGCTCGTATCGATCTCCTTCAATTTATACGTGCTAATGCGCTACACACCTGACCGAGCGTGATGGAGACTGTGTAGGATGAGTACCTCTCGAGTGACATTTGAAGCACGTAATGATGCATCGTGCATCTTGAGGCTAATCTTACGTATCAGGTTCTCGATCGAGTATGGGAATACGTAGTGAAGTTAGGAAACGAGTTGAGACAATTTTTCTTGAATTTCGGTGCTCTGAAAGTATTATATCTTGGAATTGGAGAGACGACGGTTTCTTTACTCTACCTCCTTTACATTCAGAGATACAAGAAGAAAATTAAATCTGATGTTGGGTTGCCACCTTGTTTGATAAGTGTACTACTGAAACGTTTAAACTCCGTTTGGAATTGTTTGGACGTTTGGGCGTGAATTTTAATTCAATTTATGATCAAGTCGGTACAATTCTATGAACAAAATTACTGTTGATTTTACATCAGGAACACGAATCATCTGTTCATTAATCATTAATGGAATAAATTTTCCCACGGTTCCTCCGCTTTTTCTCGATAATATACTTTCCGCATATTCGAC
Organism: Diachasma alloeum; assembly: GCF_001412515.2. Classification (NCBI taxonomy): domain Eukaryota; kingdom Metazoa; phylum Arthropoda; class Insecta; order Hymenoptera; family Braconidae; genus Diachasma; species Diachasma alloeum. The sequence continues at coordinate 6,583,322 of NW_021680342.1, read as the reverse complement.
AGACGTTGAAGCGATAAAATCCGTGCAAGTAAAAGGATACGTTTTCGATACCCCACGTCTGTAGCGGGGGCTCCGTAAATCCTTGGCTTTATAAACCGTAAACCACGGATAGAAAAAAAATCTAGAATAAAGAAGAGCTTCGGAGAAGGCACACAGCCAAGAGGAGAAGAATCATTTTCTTCCTGGCGGCGGGATTTATCCAGTTCTCTGCCGGGATGGAATTCCGCTAACTTTTTTTTCTATAGAATTTTTCATTAAAACTCAATTTATAGTTGACGATTTCAGTTGACTTTCATTGTTCTTCGATATCGTTTATAGTTGTGGAAATATCAGGGCTGAAGGCAGCCCTTGAGCTGTCAGTTTTGCTCCCTTTTTGTTGTTTGAACTTTATGACTAAATGAACTTTCACTCGCTGGAGGGAATAATTGATTTTTCTTGTATTTCCTTACTGTTCAACATCAATGATTTTCATTCTATTTTCTCCCCCATTTAAATCACTTGTGCGTAAACTGAAAAATAATTGTAGCTCTGATTTTCACTGAACGCTTCATCTGGCACCGTTGGGAATCTAATTATACCGACAGTTTTTTTTCTTCGCGTATTTCCCTCTAAATATAAACGCACTCGGAACGTATTGCACTTTGCCAATAACACGCAAAATATCCCGCAGTAATTGAATTTTAAATGGCCACGTGCTTTAGTTACAGGACGGCTTTGCATTTACTGTTGGAGAATGAATCCTCTCATTGATTTGATTAGGTCAAAAGTGTCGACGATGGTCCAACCCCGTCCATTTGAAATTCTCTCTATGAAGGGCTGATTATCGTTAATTGTACCAGAAAATTTAATTAACTTTTTCACTCCATTTTTTTCAAATCCTTTCATTCGTGTTACAGAAGTTTTAGGGTTGTAGGCCGAGAACGCCTAACATCCTACAGACATTGTAACTGTTTCCGCCTTCATTTTCTCTTCAATGTTCCACTGAAAACTTTGCCTGTACCGACTGTTCCCCTTGTTAAAATGTGCATAAATTTATCTTCCCCATTTTTCCTTCATTATAGTTACTTTCTTTCGTTTCCTCCACCACTATTCTCCTGACGCCAAAAAAACTCACGGTAGAAATGAAATTCCCGGGTGGGGAAAGTTTGCTTAAAATTATGAAGAAACTCTGAAAAGTCTGGTAGCTTGTGATTGGATTCATTGGTCTTTTCTATTCAAGATTAATCGCTGTCATTTTTATCACCCTTTTGTATTCTTCAATCTTCCCTTGACTGTCAAGAGCTTTTATAAATTCAGATGGAAGCTTGCAATGTCGAGAAAATTGGGCTTCTACATGAACTTTTATTACTGCTGGATGGAAAATGTTAAACACGTATTTGTTTACTTCGATAAATAATGAAGAATTGATGATTGGGGCAATTGAAAATATCTGCATTATGGTATCACGCTAGAACGCTCACATACAAAGCAAAGCAAAGTCAATGCAGACGTTTTTTCAATTGCCTGTAACTTCTTACTTTTCCGGTATTATTAAAAAGAAAAAAAATACGTACGTCATGTTTTTCATCTCATTCTCGTTTTTCAGTATACTTGGAAATTTGCATCAAGTGATACACTGTTAGAAATTTTTTGAAATTTCATGGAAGATATTATAGTAAATCTCATGAGCGTGACATTGAATTGAATTTAGGGAAAAAATGGTTGAAAATGAAATTTCAAGTTTTAAGTAGAATTCACGGAAATTCATGAGTTTTCAGTGGGAGTGAGATGAAAATTTTACAACTTGATTGAATTTTCAGTGGAACATTAATATTCAGAAACAAAATGACATGAATTTTCAATTTTTCCCTGAATTTTCTTGATTTTTATGAATTTTCATAGAATAATTGAACTGAACAATCAAGTAGTTTATTGATTTCCAGATCATTGGATCTGAGAGAGAGAGAATTTGAACAGAAAATCAATGGCATATTTGATTTTTCAATGACAAGATTTCCTGAAATTGCAGTTAATTTTCAGTTTAATGTTCTATGAGGATTATAGAAATCGACAAATTTAGTGTAACTTGGTACTGAATATTTATTTTTCTTGCGTAAAAATTCAAGTGGGTTCTGGAATTCTTGCCTTTCTGCTGTTTGATAATCCAGAATTGGATTTTCATTGGATTTTCAATAGAATTTCAATTTTTACGGTTTCTTTCTTCCAAATCGAAGTCCCTGTCCTGTCCACTAAACTGTCCATTAAATTTCTATTTGTTTATAGTGCAGGATGTTAGCACGCACGATCTTCATCCTACTCCTACACGATTGAAATTCATTGAAATGTTATGGACAGTTGACCAGTAACTTTTAAGATATTGAGATTAAATTTGATTTAGGGGGGAACATCATGAAATTTCAGATTTCACTGAAAATTCCTTAAAATGCTAAATTTTTCCCTCAATTTACTCAATTTTTTAATTGAAACATGAATATTCACTGCCCATTTACATTGATTTTTCACTCAAATGACAATTCAAGAATATATTTACATGAATTCCCCTGATTCCTGTAATTTTCACGGAGTTACTGAACTGAAATCTACAGTTTTGTGGGAAAAATTTCCATGGAGTGCAGGAAATTTTAGTCGAAATTTTTTAATAGCGTACGTATTTGAAGTTCTTTGTGGAAATCCTTTAATCAAGCACCCAAAAAATTCTGTCAGCCCCGGGCAATACCAGAAGAACCCTCTGCACTCTGCGTCATTAATATGGCCATTCATATGTAAATCTAATTGCGGTCTCATTGCGAGGAGATCTCAGTGCTCACTGGATGGTCCTGAACCCTGTTAAACTGTAGAGTGTATAACGTTCGCACTATTACCTCCATTGTTGGGCATCCATTGGTAGAAACATCCTCACCAGTAAATCAATTTAATGAATCATATGAAATCAATGACTATGACCTCCAGGCCGCATCCGACACATTCGTCTGATCAACGAAAATAATTTTCAAGCTCGGTCCTTCAGCGAATCGATTTCCAGGCGTGAAAGGATTCTACCTTCTCGCCGGATAAAACGGAAAACCGAGATGGAGGGATAGTGGCAATGACTCCTCCAGAGTTGTAATTCGCAAGATCCTATCTTCGAGAATCTTGGCCCACATTCCACTGGCCACAGCAGTGCTGAGGTCTACGTAGACAGGGGTTTCGGTTAAATATGTTGGGCATGAGAGCCCTGGTGGTAAACACAGACCGACGGTGTACTAGAGTTGGCTTTACAGTTGCTATCCAGCTAACGTCAGAAGGGTCAAGTGGATAATGTAAGTGCGGGGGTTGCCAACCAAGTTTGCCTATTCTCCAAGGCAGGTACAAGGCTCGGTATAATTTCACTGTTGCTGTAACCCTAGTTTAATTAACCGAGAATTATAATTGACTGTTTATAGTTATTCGTGAGTTGGTGGGGTGGCGGTGGCAGTGGGGCGCATTGAATTCTAATTATGGTTTGCAGGGGCTGATCATTCTGGATCATGAGAATTTTCAATTGAGTTTTGAACTGATAAATTGGGGAATTTATCCTGATAAAAATCAATATTACCGTGCTGGTAGAGTAAAAATTATTGTACCGGTGGGGTAAAATTTACAAAAATTTCTCTAACGTAGAATAAAATTTGATCATCATATATTAATTTTTACTAAATTTCGGAATAGAAGTGAGAAAACGATGACTCGTGATACACTTTTATAGAACGGTAGGATAATTTTTATCAAAGATTTCTCTCCGTGTGTACACGGGGAAAAATTTTCAGTAGTAATACCACTAGCGCTTCAAAAATATCCAATTAATTTTGAAGCACGAGTGGTATTTGACGGATTATTTTTCCACTCGGATCTCGGCCAAGCAGAGTGCAGTGAACAGCATCCGGATACATCTACACAGCCATACATTTACAACCCACTTTTTGTTTATCTGTCACACAGAATATTAAACGTGAAATGCATTGAAAGATGAGAAACATTTGAAAAGCTACTAGTGAATTTCCGTCGGAAATTTTTTCGAAATTTCCGAAATAAAACTGTTTGACAGCCTCAAATACTGCGCTCTGATTGGCTGAAATCCGAGTGAGAAAAATAATCTAGAAAAATTCTAGTACGAGTACTGGAAAAAATCACAATCCTCCGGCTGTGAAAAATTCTAGTGCTGTTAAGGTAAAATTTCTGAGGATTTCTGTGAAAATTTCACAGAAATACGGGCAAACATTCACGTTTTCCCCAATAAAATTTCTAGTGCCGGCACTGGAATTTTTTCCTGGCCGTCACTTTGCGCCTCTTTTCCCCCGCTAGCACTAGAATTTTTCTAAAAAATTTCTCTCCATGTAGTGAAAATTTGACATTTACCCTCGTTATTTCAGTTACTCATTAAAATGCATTATCGATCGTTCCAATTGCATGCGACCGGCTGTAATTAGTTTAATGATAATTCGATGATTTGGTTGGGTCATTCCTATTTCGATGTGTCTGGGTTAAATTCAACCTGTTAAAACTTTGTAATTCCATCTTCTGAGGGTTGTATTTTTCCTTTGATAGCTTGGAGAGGAGGGTACAGAGAATAATGGCTTTAAAAAATGTCCTGGAGTACCCACTCGAGACGCTATCAGCCTCATATTATTTTAATTGAGTTTTCAACTCTGTGTCTCGCATTTAGCTTTTAAGTCTGGGCCAATTAATCAGCGTGAGAATGGAGGGCTCACGGTGATGGGTGAATGTCAGAGTTGGGGGAATTTTCAACGCTGCAGGAGTGAAATTCCCGTTGACAACGGATTTACTTTTCTGATTATGTGAAAGTATTCTGTAAGCAGGTACTTAAGATGTAGAACGAATTTTTCGGGAAAATAAGAGAGAAAAGTCGGTAGAAAAGAGGCGACGATTCACGGGGCAACGGAAAAAGGGTCTGTGGTATTGCAATGTAAATCCAGCAGCGAACATTTTTGTTGGATTTGTGCCATAATGACATTTCGCAGGAAGTTGAAGATAGGGACTGAGGGAACGGTCGAGACGTCTATCGCACAGAGACAAGCTGAAGTGACAGAGGAGGATTCTACTGAATGGTGAAAATGGACGATAAGAAAGTGACGACGTCAGTTGCAGATGATCGTTAAATCTGAACAAGTCACAATTCATGAAACGACACTGAGAGAAAAAATTGGTTCTGTCGAAAAATTATGTTCCCCTGAAGAGATCTTTTTTTGGATTGAATCAATTTACTTGTGGACAAAAAAGAGTTTCCACCAAAACATTTCTGGTACACTTTTTGGAAATTTTTATCGAATTTAATTACCACTGAAATTTTAAGGAATTTCGTCATTGAAAATTCAGAATTTCGTGAAAAAATCAAAGAGAACTGTAAATTTCAGTTCCATTTTTCCATGAAAATGAACAGAAAATGAAAAAATTCCGGTAAATATATTCTTGAATTTTCAGGACAGTGACACTGAATGCGATTTAGGGAGAAAAAAATCATGAAATTTCCGATTTCACTGAAAATTCAATGTAATTTGGCACTGAATATTCATATTAGATGGGAAATTCAAATAAATTAAGGAATTCTCGTCTTTATGCTGCTTAAAATTCTGAAATTTTACTGAATTTTCAGTGAAACCTGAAATTTCATGATTTTTTTTTCAACAGTGTAATAATTCTTCTCGTGAAACATTTATATTCACTGATAGGACGGATTAGTTATTATTAACCAATGGATTTGGTTGGAGGCTAGGGTCTATTCGGTCGCATCAAATGTTCATTCGTTAATAGTTAACAAATGCATACTTGAACTTTTTAACTATGAACGAATATTTATTTGGTCATAGTCAACTCTACCATTCGTTAATAGTTAACGAATTTCGTTTGGAGTAAATGAATCATTCTATCCGCGTGTCTTTCGGGTAAATACATTCGTTCTACAGAGAATTATATATGAGGCTCCAGTTTTATCAAGTGAATGTCATTGACTAGTATACATCTTTGTCCAATAAACGAATGATAATTTCAAGAGGAACTACAATTTTCTTGCCGAAAACTGTGTTGTTGGCAAAACTAAATAACTTTGAGGGGACAATTTTTTTTTCTCCGGTATAAACATATGGAGTTCTCGCAGATCAAACGACAAAAATTTAATTTTTCTTAAAGATATTCAATTTCGTTATATCAAGTTGGTTAATTTCCCTCAAGTAAATCTGTTTCACTCCATCAAATATTCTCATGCACTGAGAGAAATTTCAATGGTAATTTTAACAACAAGGGAGTTGTCAAAGAAATTATATTTACTGTAACAATAAATTTTGTAGGTTAAACTAGGATTAAAAAAAAAAAAATAGGAGTCATCGTTCGATTCACTATGTCAAATAGTGTCATCCACATTATGAGGTAATTTTCATTTTAATGTAATTGTTGAAAATGCAATGGTTATTGTTACCGTAACTGTTATTTTTTTGACAATTCCCTTGTAGTTGAAATTACCATTGAAATGTCTCTCAGTGTGTTGAACATGGAGTTTTCCGTATCAAATTATGCTGAATTTTCAATCAATTGAAAATTGACAATAGTATATTTCCGGATGAGTGGCTAATTTTCTCTCTCAGTGGATTCTGTCAACAGCATTTTTAGAAATTTTTTATCCGCCAATTGGGGAATCTGTTGGATACTCATATCGACGAATTTCGAGGGAGATTAACAACATTGTATTGGAACTTTGCAATTAGTGGGAGACTTGTGGTCTTGACCCCCTTCACTGCTCAGTTGATTCAGTACAGTGGACTGGGTAAAGTTTTCAACACTTGTTAGAGCCTTTGAAGTTTTGTTTCAAGCACGCAACTATCGACCATCACTTCAAGTCAACCAATGGCCCGAGAGTGTGTGCAATGGCCCTCGAATGAAAGTGTTGGGATCAGTAGCGAAGACCATCATCGATACTTCAGTATCAACGCTAAAACTAGTTGGAGAAAAATGTTGAGAATTGGCAACTCGCTCGTTTAATTCTGCTACAGCCTGTAATTTAATGACTATTCTTGTTCCACTGAAATTGCAGTGTATATTTACCCTTTTAAATAAACATGTACTCTCTTTGACAGTCTTTCATGAGAATGATTCTTCGTGAGTCAGGTGAAGGTTCAAGTGGTATGTAGACAAGAGCCAGCTCGTTGCCGAAGCCATGCACTTGAGACACTGCGCAAAAACTTTACATCTTATTTATTTTTTATTTACGAGTACCACTGAATATTCATCGCGTTCCTTGAGGCGTGTCTCTAAGCTTTTTTTTTCTTTATTTCCCGCTGAATTCAAGTCATGCTCTCCAAAATCCTCACCCAATTTTGTCCCTCCACTTTTGTTTTCTCCTGCTGTTTTTCCATTTTTTCCCCCTCCGCGTCTTCACAGATCTTGTAATCCTTGGAGGATGCCGTTACTCTCCACTCACTCACTCACTTTTGATCACGATGATTTTGCATTCAAGTAGTATAATGTGGGGAAAAAAGCCGTCTCATTCGCGAAGATCCATCCACTGGTACAGCATCGATCGATTCCTTCTTTCATTTTTTTTTACTCCCTTCCATCGACTTGGACCGACCAATCGCTTTTCGCTCGAGTGTACTCGTCTCTCTTGCTATCCCCATCTCGATGGATAGATGTATTCTGAATTTTTCATTCCATCTCGCTACCCCCGAGGAGCACATATTGACCAGGGGCTGTTATACGGCCTTTGCTCTTTACAAAATTTCTTTCGGCCATGTCACGTTTTTAATCCCGACTTTCCATACTCCCTGGGGCTATTCAGGGGAAAAAATCAATTTATGGAATTTCAACGGTTTTGAATCTGGCGTTAGGTTTGATGATGACTCCCACGAGTCGGATTCATTCACTAAATTGTTAGAGAAAAAATGAAATTTCGTAGACAGTTGACTAGTAATTTTTGGGAGAGTAAACTTCAGCTCGATTTAGAGAGAAACATCATGAAATTTCAAATTTCACTGAAAATTCTATGCAATTCTCTATTTTTTTGCAACAGGAAAGCTGTGTCAACTTACCTGAATGTTCCGTACCAAATTATGCTGAATTTTCAATCAATCGAAAATTGACAAAAGTATATTTCAGGACGAGTGGCATGCGGTTCTTTACTCGTGTGGAGTTGGCGTCCATGTCGAAGGCGAGGACTGGCCAACCACACAAGTAAAAAAACCCCAAGGTAATATTCACTTTTTGCAGTGTGTCTGTTACATTTTATTCTAACAGCAGTGTCGAACTGCTGTGTCCTCATTAAAACAAAACTGGGAAATAACGAGCATCTGCACATTTAAAAATTAATCAGGAAAAATTCAATATCATTATCCCCTTCCTCTCAGGGCAATTTATTTCATATAGTTGTCCAACGATGTGAAGGACATAGCAGAGCTCGAAGAAATACCATAATTGTAATTAATTGGCAGATTAATTACAAATTTTTTCACACCTACAGACACGTCTTCAGAAATGTCTCAGGATGATTCTAGAGATCATTAAACGTGGTGAAACCATGAAAATCCCACATTTGATGTTCGCAGTCATTACAATAACTCCCTTCGGGTCAGGGACTTACAAAATTGGTCCACATAACCCTATTATTCGCAATTTCCGAAAATCCTCAAACAATGCATAATGCAACTTCCCCTGCACCTGAATATCGACCCTGCATGGACTATGCCTACAGCCACCAGCACCAAAGTTTATTGGTGCCAGTCCGAGATAGAACATTAATCTCTGCCCTTACGCCGGCTGTAACATGTGTTTAGATCAAAATTACATGGGCACCGTAACGAAGCTGCAAAGCCATGTATTTATCGCACCCCCGGGATATTAGGATTATAGCGTTATCCTCATTCAGTCGCAGACAAAGGTTAAGAATAATTAATCGTTCTGGAGTAAAAAAGTTGAAAAATTTATTCTCGAGGAGAGTAAAAATGTTAAATTAGGTTCTAGTTTCATTACAACGCCATTCGTAGCCACTACACACGAATAAATCTCACTGTGTACTTGGCATGTATTTAAAAAAAAGTACAGAAAAAAGAACGAAAGCATGCCGACTGGGGAGAGAGGGAAGTAGTGACGGCTACAGAGGTAGCTCAACGACGTGCCATAATGAGGCACGCTTTGATGACCGGATGAAAGGGAAAATGTAGAGTGGAAGGAAAATTGAAAAAAATGGAAAATTGAGAGAATAGAATCAAAACCATTCTAGTCTATGGAATATCAAAGGAACAAGAGGCGTTCTCCCTTATTGGCTCCGCTTTTCGAATTCTTCAACATCTGTCTTTGAAATATCTTCTCAAGTTCGGTCAACTTCACCTATTTTTTCTCGGAATAGTTCGAAAGAATGTATTTACGATCGAAGATGAAATCGAGAGGAAGGATCATCTGATTCTGAGGGACTTTTTTATCCTCGAATTCCGAAGGGAGAAAGGATGAAGGCTTTTGCTCACGTCTTCTCATCAATTCTTTATTCCCAAGGATACCTCCAGAAGACTGAACCACATGAAATCACACTACACTAAGAGAAATATCGTCATAATATCACAAAAATAATTTCTTGCAGTGATAGGCATATTAACCAATTATAATTACTGTTAAGTTGTGAAGCTGTCAATGTTTAACATAAATCTTAAAAATTTTAAATATTAAAGTAATCAAGTGACAGTAGTGGTCACGCGGGTAGCGTACGGCTCCGGTGGTCATCCAAGCTAAGCAGCGTTTAGTCTGCCAAGTACCCGGATGAGTGTCCGCTTAGCCCTACCTCTCCGCGTGCGACTACTGGCACTAGGCACGAGTGTAGAGACCTACTGTGCCCATCGAGTCAGTGTAACCAATGGCCACAGTAGAATCCCTGCAATATCATTCGGCTGCACGACTGAGGTTTTCCATGGTTTCCCTGGCAGTCCTTGTCCGAATGGGTGCAGTTGGGGAAAAGTAAGTGGGCCATGGTAACGCAGATAAAAGGGGATGGGAACAAAATGTAAAGTCCCGAGAGGGTATACATATGGATGAATAAAAATAAAAAAATTAAAGAATAAAAATAAAAATATTAATTTCGAAAAATGACACCCCCTTTTCATTCAGTAACTTCCTCCATAACCCGAAGAGCACCGATTTCTTGACTGAACCCTACCATAAATTAATCAAATATGTGCGATGTTTTTCCTTCAAGAAATGATTTTTGTGATATGTCGATTTTTCGTTTTGTGTATGATTGGTAATGTAGGATGTTATCAAGGATATCTTCGATGAAGAAACGATGAATATTCTATTGTCCCGAAAGATTACTTCCGCTTATTGTCTCGGACTCTTCAATGCGCGCAAAGTTTATAATCACAACAAAAGAATTACAGATTTCCCTAGTAACTCTTTGCATACTCTTAGACTCTCGTAGGATTAAGCCAGTGAATTTGTAACTGTGTAAACGAAACCCACTTACCGGCAGCCATTTCGTTATCCGTCAGCTCTAGTGTTCACCCTCACTTCCAGGTCACCTTTTTCCCCTCTTCTTTTTTAGGCGGATATGCCTCTTTGTCCTCCGATATCTTTGGCGCCCTTTCCCTCCCTCGCACCACACGCTCAGTCTAATTGGCCTGGCGGCGTCTCGACGCTCGTAACGCATAAACGGTAACTCTCTGATCGATTCTAGAGCGATCTACTTGTATCAACGCCCCGTATCCTGATGGCCACCTCATTCTTATCAACATCTTATCTCTACTGCTTTCCGGAGAGGCAGGATGCGAGAATTAGTCCTGTTTGATCCACCCGAGAGAACCTGGAAGTGACCAATTATCTTGATAATGATAGTGATGAAATTATTCAGGTGTTCCTCGACAGGGATGGCCATCAATCTTACGATTCTTCAATATTAGAAGAATTTCCGACTTACATTGATCCCGTGTAGAAATCCCTCCGCTCAATTCCCGCTTGCTATACAGTCAAGCCGGGGCTCAGCGATCGGTTCGAGCGCGTGAGCGGAGGTTCAGCCGCATCCCCGCTTGAATTTCTACACGGGGATTAAGCTTTAAGTATACGACTCAAAATTTAAAAATAGTAACATAATTCAGTAGCGAAGTGGTAAAACGGTATAAGTCAATTTTTACTATTGACCAGTTTTCAATGAATACACGGAGAGACATTTTTTAGAAAAATTCTAGTGCTAGCACGGGAAAAGAGGCGCAATGTGAATTTTTCCCTGTATTTCTCTGAAAATTTCACAAATCCCCAGAAATTTTACCAGGAATACCGAGAAATTTTACCTTAACAGCACTAGATTTTTTCCCGTACTCGCACTAGAATTTTTCTAGACAATTTTTCTCCGTGCATCTCGGAATCTGAGGGAGATGGTAAAATTTTCGTTATAACCTTTTTTGTAGAGCCGATTGAGAGCTACAACAAATGGAATTATGAAAATTTCGCTATCCCCCTTAGATTCGGAAATATTCCTCAAAAACTCAATTGGGAGATAAGTCGACTTAAAGCGTTTTACCACTTCGCTACTGAATTGATAACCTAAATTTCCAATTGATGATGAATTAAATATTTAATGATACGGAACTGTAAATTTTCCATCAAGCAAATAATATACCAATTATCCAAATAATCGTCAATCTTTCTAATTAAATTGCTGATTAATAAATTCAGTAGTGCAGCGGTAAACCGGATTAAGTCGTTTTTTACTTCTGGCCCGCTTTTTATAAATATCTCGGAATCTAAGACAGATAGCAAAATTTTTCTCACGACCTTTTTCATAGCCCTCAATTGGCTCTACAAAAAGGTCGTCACAAAAATTTTTCCATCTCTTTTAGATTCCGAGATATTCGTCAGAAACTGGCCAATAGTCAAAATCAACTGAACCCGGTATACCGCTTCGCTACGGAATTGATGGTTACTTCAATAATTAAAATTTAAGAGTGACATTAACGAATTGACTACTTAATAATTGAACGGTAATTATAATTTATGGATATGGCTATCCCTGTTCCTCGGAGAAGTTTAATCAATTTACGATGATTGTGTAATGAAGCAGAGGAATGTGAACCCTAATGTTAAAGAGAATTGCGAGTCATTTTCTCTCTGCTCAGTATTCAAGGGGTGAAACGAAATAAGACAATTGCACTTCGCCATCTGTTTTTGATGAATGCCTCTGCATCTAGCGGGGATAGTGCGATTTTCATGGACAATCCTTCTGTAGATTTTCATGGACAATTTCTCTCTACGAAAAACATGAAAGTTTTGACTGTATCCGTGCAAAAAGTAATGTCTGTAATTAAGGGCTTCAAATGAGTCCTCAGACATGCAATCTATCCGAAAAATTTGTGATTGAATGGGCTCTTTATCTGACTCGGGTAACCTGTTCCAACAGGCGAGAGTCTGAATACCCCGTAAATAACTGAATTTGAGAGGAAGAAAGTGTTTAGAAATGAATAAAGAAAATTTTACTTTGTTGGACGATTTTCGAGATAAATTGAGTTGAAAATTAAATTTAGAAAAGTGAATCCCGAACATATCAATTATTGCAAATTGATTCGTAGTGAAAAAGATCTTGAAAATACAATGCTAGGTTATCAAATCATATCCAATTTTTTTTTTATAAAGAAAGTTGCAGCAGGAGTGCGTTTTATAGTCATCGAAGGAACTTGGTGAGGAAAAAAATCCAATTTACAGTACACGGAGAAAAATGTTCAGTAAAAATTCGGGAACTCACAATTCGCTCAGCGATTACGGAATCGACTCAGAAAATTCAAGTGACGGTATCGTAATTTTTCACAGGAGATTCAGATAAAAATTACGGAACGCTCTGGAAAAATTCCGTGACAGTTCCGTAAAATTTCCTACAACCACAGTTCGCTCCGGAATTACGGAAAGGATACGTAATTTTTATTGAATATTTCTCTCCGTGTAGTGATAAAATCTTATCAAAGCATAAAAGTAACGGGAAAATCCAACATATTGAGGCTGACAACAAGTACATTCAAGTACATTCGCACTAAAAATTCAAAACGAAAGAAACAAAATTACACGGATGGAAGGGTGGAACGAGGTGGGAGAAGCTTCTTAACTATTACCTCGATTGGTTAATAGTTCGTTAACAACAAATAGAATCGTGGTAAGAAGCCTCGTTAACAACAACTAAATCCATCTATCATCAAAATAAATTAGAACCGAACATTGAACCTTCAACGATTTAGTCGCATTACCTTTCTTGTTCCAAAAGTTTGATTTTGTATTAGAAAAACAACATTGGAAAAATTCTTCAGAAATCACGTGAGGAGCTCAGGGTTAGCAAAGTTAAATCTGTTCTCATTTTACAATTCAAATTAATCAGTGGGACATTGAATAATTATATTTGGTACAAATTTCTGCGCAACATTTCCAGCTGAATATCGAACAATTTCAGTGAACAATAAGAAATATTCTTATTGGTCTCCTTTTTATTATAGAGAAGAGAGAAGAAAATAAATGCGGGGCACATTTTAGCCATGTCCTTTTTATTATAGAAATTCTGAACTGAATGTCGAACAATTTCAGTGAACAATAAAACATATTCTTATTGGTCTCCTTTTTATTATAGAGGAGGGATAAGAAAATAAACGCAAGACACATTTTGGCCATCTCCTTTTTTATTATAGATGAACTCTTTTGTGAACCACTTCGAAACTAACTCAGTTGTCATTCTTTTCTTCCTCAGGATTATACTGTCTACAACATTATTCATCAGGGTTCAATAACTTGTCACCAAAATTTCTTCATCTTCGTTTAAAAATTTACTTTCAAGTTCATGTGGTTTCATCTCGTTTCACTCGATATAAGTTACTGCCTAAACTTTCCTAGTTATCCCCACGTAATTACGGAACTATTTTCCAAGGTCAAGTATTTCGTATTAGTGGTTAGAGTAATGGATGAATTGCAAAATCTATTCATCGTCCAAAATCTCTACCATCTAATTCCGGATAATTCTCAGCTTAACTAGAAAGTGTTGAACGATAATGAGAACGGAATTCAGAATGAACCTCAAATTCGCAGAAACAGCATAAGTTCTTAACAAAACTTTTCTGCTTATTCCACTTAATTACAGAATTTGATTGCAAGTTCAAGTATTCAAGTGTTATTAGACTCACTCAACTCTTGGGAGTTCATGTGTTCATGCGAAACTGCTCTTCCCACCGGTGTTCTTCCCAGCATTATTCGTAATTTCTTTCATGGCCACAGAATGAGCCACTGGGGAGAATTTCATCTCAATTCACCGGATTTTTTTCTCCGTTTATTCTTTCTTTTTCCGGACTTGTTGGTCGATTATGTCTCTGGTATCTTGGCTTATGTGCTATCTCTTCTACTCGAGTGATCGTAACTTTCTTCATCTGTTACGAGTCAGTTCCCCTGGAAGGAAAGCAAATGCACTGATGAGAAGTCATTGGATGTCATGCTCGGGACAATATCCTCGGGAAATCAATGGTTATAGGTGCTTCGAGGATATCGCGCATACCGTGTGATTGAAATGGTTTCCAGGAAATTGAATTTTTGAGATTCTCCTCACTACAAAAAGTTATGTCTCGTATACTCGCGGCTTACGTCTTGAGACTATTAACAATAATCGAAAAATAATTGAGCTATTGAAGCCCACGTTGTGTGCACGTGACGCCATCAGCGATACACTTTTTAAAAAGTTGAAATTTCATGGAAATTTTCAGGAGTTTGGTCATTTTCAGGAGAGAATTTTTTATTTTGGAGGCATAATAAGTCGGCAAGTTTCTGTAAGATTTTCCTTGTTCGGGAAAAATTACGTGACAATTTCGTACTTTGTTCGGTGATAAACCTGAGAATTCACCGAACGTTTCAGATTTCTTCCCTTCCATTCCTATAAAAATTGCCGGAAAACGATTCCCCATTGCGGATTACGTGAATTGTTCCGTAATTTTTACTGAATATTGCTCTCTGTGTATAACATACTATTTCATCAATTGTGCGTAAAGTGAAATTTGCGCACCGCGTGCGCAAAATCCCACTTTCCACACATTCTGATGAAAAATAGGGTTCAACACTCATGGGAACAGTGTTCTTTGATCCTTGGGAGGGTGCACTAGCCTTCAGTGATCGCTGCACACCTCCCACGGATCAAAAAACACTTTGGCCTCGGCGGGCGCAAAGTGAGTATTTCAGTAGCGAAGTGGTCAAACGGTTTAAGTCGACTTAGCTCTTAGCTGAGTGTTCGAGGAATATCTCAAAATCTAAGGGAGATAGCGAAATTTTCGTATATATCTTTTTTGAAGCTCTTAATGTGCTCTACCGAAAAGGTCGTAACAGAAATTTTGCTATCTGCCTTAGATTGCGAGATATTCATTGACAACTCATGAATAGTCAAAATCAACTTAAATTGTTCAACCACTTCGCTACTGATTTCCCTTCCGTGGAAAAAAATGAATTACCAACTAGTTGTTAAATTTCACCAATCAGTTCGTTGAAATTTACCTGGTTGGTTATTCATTTTTTTCAACAACTAATTGGTGAATTTCAAAAACTAGTTGGTGAAATTCACCAAATAATTTTCTCCGTGTATTTTACCTCCCGTGGTTAGAGCCGCATTTTCACCTCGGCGTAGAAAAGGAATCTCTTCACAAGTACATACAATGGGAGATCAAAGACGGATGTAGGTTATTCGGACCTACGTTCGTGACTCATGAATCTAAACCCCTCCCCTATTACAAGGGACTGCCTCGTGTCTCGAAGTATATTGAAAAAATAAATGTGAATAGCAGTCAGGTCAAAGAAGCTTTACTCTGATTATATATAGTTCGACTGATACATCTATAAGCACAGGGAAATTCCATGCTACCATAGTGTCCATCATGAAACGGTTGATTCACAATTGGAGCCGTGGAAATCGAATGATTCCGGGGGCTAAAGAGATTTCATCCTATTCCAATATAACTGGGCTCACGCATTTCGTTCGTTGAAACATTCTTTATTGAATTACCCGAGTCGAATAATTGGACCTGACAAATTCTACTTAGGTCTTTCCGTTCAGAACTGGATAGGTCTTGGGAAGCCTCTTCCCAAGTGCTTCCGAGACCTTTCTACCTCTGGTTATGTCCCATTTCAGCACTTGTTAGGTGTAAGCAGGACTTGTATTCAGACTTTCCAAATCCTTGCCGGTCCCCGTAATTCTATGGGCCTATATTAAATCTGCGTTCAATTACCCTGTTTACTCATGCCTTATTGAAATAAAAAATGCAATTATTGTTTTTTTTTATTTTCGAAAATCGAGGGTGGAGGGGAGATGCATGTATGCGGAGGCTTGACATTTTTACCCAACAAGCGGCGAAGGTTGCAGAATCTATTCTAGCCACTCTTGCCCCTCCGCTTGCATGCATTGTCCAAATAAAAAATGAAAGTGTTAACAAATCTGACCGTTGTTACAAGTAAAAACCGAAAATCTGACCTTGTGGCCCCCGGTGGAAATTTTTTTTTTTCAGTTTTCACTTTTTCCACATACTTTTGAGAGTTCTGAATAGCCCGTCGCTTAAATAGTTGGAATCAACGTTCACCCGGCTAAAAAATTCGATTTTGGCGAAAAATCCAAGATCTGACACTTTGACCCTTGTGACCCTTGACCGACTTTCCCTCCGGAAAAATCCATGATCCGACATTTTGGCCTCCGGTGAAAAATTTTTTTTTTCATTTTTCACATTTTCCACATACTTTTGGTAGTTCTGAATAGCCCGTCGTTTAAATAGTTGGAATCAACATTCACCCGGCTAAAAAATTCGATGTTGGCGAAAATCCACTTGCCCCGGAAAACCCGAAAATCTGACCCTTTGGCTGGGGCCAAAAAAAACGGTTTCTCAGTTTTCACTTTTTCCACATACTTTTGATAGTTCTGACTAGCCCGTCGCTTAAATAGTTGGAATCAACGTTCACCCGGCTAAAAAATTCGATTTTGGCGAAAAATCCAAGATTTGACCCTTGTGACCCTTGACCGACTTTCCCCTGG